>NW_015373998.1:1788778-1964706 GCF_001272555.1 Dufourea novaeangliae | reverse complement strand
GCGACAGAACTGGTTTCTGTTGTCGAAAAGCAAATTTCAATGGAGGAATTGAGAATTTACATCTCATATGTGACGTGCTCTGATAAAAAGGGATTAAGTATGGGGTATTCACACTCAAAGAGGTAATTTTTAACTGATTTTTAGAACTAAGAATTAATGGGCCCAGGAACTTGTAGTTTTTCGTACATGTTTATTCACATTTCAAGAAAGCACGGTGAAGTTTTCGTGCAATTATCTTTTATATCAATATCGTTATTACATGTTTTTTGCAGCGGTTCACACTGAATGGCTGCGACGATTCACATTGTTGTATACATCGGGAAATAAAAATCAAAGATTATCATAATATACATAAAATTGGATATCTTGTAAACTAATATGAATCAGGACAAACTTTTGTTAACAAAATGGCAGCCATATAAAGCAAAAATTCATTAAATTTGCAACTTCTTCAGACGATAAAAAAGAACTATTGTAGATATTGACATAATAGTAGTTCGTAAGGTAAAGAAACGTTTATTTTATATGTATGTCGAAGCTGAAGTAGATTAGTTAATGATTATTGAGATATCGTAGCAGACAATTTAAAAAACAATGAGATGAAAAAAAATTTAATTCTAAATTAAATTCTTGATATTAACACTTTGACATCGAATGATGTAGTAGAATGTCTTTTGAAAAACAAAAGCTGAGAACGGTTGACGAAATAGTACGTCCTTCTTAAATAAGAACTAAAATAGTAAAAAACAGGGAAAAATCGCTTTTTCTATGCATAAAGTTTCATAAATAAATGTTAAGTACTTTGTAAATATTTTTAGAACGCTTGATGTTGAATATTTGCAAACACAAACACCCTCCTACGACCAAAGTGTTAATAAGTAGACAATTGAATTAATTGATGGTGCAAGCTTCACTACTCAAAACACTGTGGTCTGCACACAGAGTATAAATATTTTCCGGTTGGACAGCCGCTGTGTGGGTCGTTTTCGAGGGACTCTCTTCCCATGTTAAATAATTCTACCCATTGTTTTACACTTAAATATGAAGGCGGAGCATCCCCATATAATTTACGAAGGCGTTGGTGAATTTCTACCAACATACTACCTTCTTTTATCAAAAATTTTATAACAGCACGGTACTCTAACTTCAACATAGCGCGTGGAAGTTACATTTACACTGCATTTACAAATAAAAGACCGAACGCATAAGAATAAAACTGATAGCGTTGGTGTCTCTAATATTAAACTTCATATCCTCGATATTCATATTTTTCCACGTATGCGCAAAATAGAAGAGGTCGAGAATTTTTTGACGCTACTGGGTATTTACGAAACCAGCGATCGAAGATGCTAAGGTGACGAGTTCCCTGTTGTTTATCACTGTAGGGTTAATTTCTTTTACACCCCGTACAATACAACTGTCATTGACACCGTATATAGCCGCTACCCCCCCCCCCTGCCCCACGCGAATGTTAATACAAGTACATAATCAAGGGAGGAATTTCATCAGCAGATGACCAACTGATACACGAATCGACAGTTCGCTAACAACCACCGCCCAGCTATCTGGTTACGTCTACCGGGTTGTGTGCACCCGTTTATACGTGTCACTATTATTAGACCAGGGGTACACGTGTATATACATTGCACTTGGACTCGTTGCACCGAGCCTCGGCGTTGATTCGGGCTTTGTTAACGTCTAACGACCAAGGTCCGCTTTATTCCCCTCCGTATAAATTCTACACCACTACCACCGCTCTGGTATTAACCCCCTGGTGTCGCCATAATAACACGGGCGGTTTATGACTTAGGGTGATAAACGTCGACTGCATTTTATTGTTTTTCGCCTTACGCAAACGGAGCGACGAGGGGGTGGGAGGCCAAATTGGAGCTGGTGAACGAAACCGATTCGTTCGTTTACGATACGCGACCAGTGTTGTCAGATTGGACGATTTATCGCAATTTGGACGAGTTTCGTACTGACATTGCGATGCATTTTTTTAAAGGAATCGCGAGTCACGAATTGGACCATTTTGAATTTATGTACAGAGTGTCGTGTAACTGGTGGTTACAATCGGATAGCGGGTAATTCTACGTGAAAAAATGCATCGAAGATGTAGAGTACAATTTTTTCATTTGAGAATTCATTTTCGAGGTAATTGAATTTGAGGATCGGCTGGATACGCGTGCGATTTCGTAAGACTAGCCGTGTCTGTTCAGTGCATTCCTTTTCTACTTACTACCATGCGATTACACGTGGTAAAATTGCTTTTGCGTAAGGGATTAAACTTAACAACTAACTAATAACTTTATTAAATTAAACTTAACAACTAACTAATAACTGTATTAAATTAAACTGAACAACTAACTAATAACTGTAATAAATTAAACGGAACAACTAACTAATAACTGTATTAAATCAAACTGAACGATTAACCAGTAACTGTATTCTATTATATTTTCTTATTTTTAATTATACAAGAAATCTACCTATATTGTTTCCTCTTTGAAGATTTCTTTCTGAATGCCCTTTTTTATTTTTTGTTCTGCTCATCCAATATTTTGTACACCTTCATGATTACACTCGGTCAAACAGGTGCTCCTGATTATGATCACGACAAAATTCATTATATAATCTTTGACTTGAAATAGACAACGCTGAGACACGCGTTACAAATGAATCTTCGAAGTCGATATTCTCGAAAACGAAGTTTCAAATGGGAAAGTTTTATTGTATATTTTTGATGTATTTTTTCACGTAGAATTACCCTCTACCTGATTGTACAACCAGTTACATGACACCTTGTACATTTTTATACATATAATTCATCGAATATGTCTAGTTTTTGAAAGTATCATCCTAAAAGCAGGTCTTAAATTAAAAATCCCGCGCTAACAGTATCTTCAACATTTTTCTGACAGCAATATCGCGACTTTGGGCCATTTTAGCATGTTTACTGCCACAGTGACAAAAGCCATACGTACCCAGTCACACTCTATTTCGTTTTTTAAGTCGTAAACCGTCAAAAATATATGCCTTTACTTAATAGAAGCTTATTTTAAAGTCTTATTGTAAAATATACGGCGACACTAATTTTACTAGACATAGGAATTAGAAGACGGAGCGCAAGGTCCCATTCTTAGGTTCCTAACTGGATGTAAAGACTGTAGTGCCCTCGCTTCGTGGCAAAGTTCGAAAGTACACTTTGTTTCTTTAAAAAATCACCCCCACCACGGGAGTTTCGAGACCCGTATATACGACCGTGTGTCGGGGGAATGGTCGAAGTGACGGATCCGCGTACATAGATCAACGTGAATCGGATCCCTTTACAATGTCCGATCCTTAAATACACGATCGACACTTGGATTCGTGGCGCCATAAGGCATGATTTCCTATCCATTCGCCCGCTGGTATGCGCATCCGATGCCGTTATTACGCACACTACACGTGTCGCGACTATTCATGATACCCCCCCACCCGGAAGACACACACTCGGTGTCGTTGGTGGTTAGAAGGGAATCGCAATTATGCCGAAAATTAGGCGGATCCCCGTCGCCATGCTGTCTGGTATGCAAACTGAAAAATTCAACCCTCTACAACCGGATCCCACGTGTCTCTAGGAACGAATGTGCGACAAGGTTAATCCTTGGAAGGCGGACGTTTTTGATGGAGGAATGTAGAAGATGATATCTGGGTCCAAATAGACTCCTACCCAACTGTCTTTAGGGGTGTTCTTTGAACGAATTTTTTCAAAATATTTCAGTCTTTTTATAAAACGTTTATGTAAACAACTGTATGTTAGTTTTTGTAAGAGAGAGGGATGCGTGATGTTTCTGAAATCCTGGGTTAAAATGGACCAAGACACCAGCCGTCGGAGGGTTAACTGGTGAACTATAGGAAGCAGGATAGAAATGAAAGAATATGTATGTTTCATGTATATAATTAATTATAACAATTTAACGTATACAATTCGATTAGAGTAATACGTGAATGCAAGGTAACAAAAATTATTTTCAGGATAGGTTTAAATCGGGACAGGCTGGGCCTAGATTTTAAACCCTTCAATTCCCATAGGCACATAGACAGATGCTTCCTTTTATTTAGCCTGTCACATAAAGAAATTTAAAGCTTGCAGGATATAATGTACATTGACGACATAAGTAAAGTATATTGTTCACAAAATATATAATAATTCAAAAATTAATGTACTGGTTACTTTTCTAAATTATGCCGAAAATGAAAATAATGCAAAATAGAAGTGACTCTTCTATTCTAACGAATAGATTTAGATAATACAAAACTATGAGGTATTAAGATTTAGGTATTCTCTTTCACGTAGTAAAGTAAGATATCGAATCTTTTTCGTTTAGTTTATGAATATTGTATGGTATTCGAACGTCAAATGAGAAGGTAACCTGCTTTTATAAATAGGAACAGAGACTAATGCACAGCCACACAGTTCACGAAGTACATACCATTTTATCCTCGTTAATATTTAAAGGTCAGGAACTTTGCATAAAGCTATATTATCAAATTCGGTAAACCTGTTTCACGTTTCTTGGGCCGCGAATAGACGGGTCACGCCAAGAGAGGGAGAGAGAGAGAGAGTACGACGAAGTTTGAAAATTTTCTAAATGGATTCAAGACTCACCGGAATTTAATACGAAAAGCGACCAAAGTGTGTGAATAAGAAGGTTAATCCCGAAACGATATTGTTGCCGGGACTGGCAACTTTAGTCTAACTAGACTCTGCGAGTGTAATTGAATAGAAATTTTAGCTCGTATTAGAAGTAAGCACGAAGTTCGTACTTGAAGAAAGGATCCGAGAAATCAGAGAACAGTATCAGCACGCGAGTGTGTAACGAGACAAAAATTTCCGACTCTTTTGAACTATAATACCTTTCGAACTACACTATTTTTCTATCGAAGAAAATGTAAAGGTGTCATTCCACGCGAAGTCGGAAATTTTTTGGAGTAACATTTCGGATTTTGTTGAAACTTGGATACGTTGTAATCTTTCCTGATATATAAACATATAAAATTTCTTTAAATTGTGGATTTTGCAGTGATTTGAAATATAGTGTTAACCATTTTTCAATAAATTATAACTTTTGAACTAAGAAACTGATCAAAATTAGCTTTGCGAGTATTTACAAGGGAGACATAAGAGTACCTAATAGAAATCATTTCAGTTCAAAAAGAAATATTTTTCAACCATTTATTTTGCAATTGTTTTGAAGAAATGCAATTTTATAATAGCAGAGCATAATTTAAAAGCTTGAAAAAGAAATGACGAGGTAGCCCTATTTGTGCTCAGTTCTTAGTTTCCTGGTTCAACAATTACAATTTATTAAAAAAAGGTTGACACTATGTTTCAAACGGCTGTAAAATCAACAATTTGAAAAATCCTTCGAGATACGTTTATATATCACTAAAGAGTATAACATATTCCAGTTTCCACATAATTCGAAATGTTACTCCAAAAAGTGTCCGATTTCGCGTGGAATGACCCAGGGAGAACAGATTGTAGGGATCGATTGAATTAAAATACAATGTATAAAGAGTTAAAATCGGAAATTGTTACAATCAACGTAATAAATCGCGCAAACAAGGAAGTACAACGTGACCGTCCTGTGTTATGTTCTACGATAATCATGATACACTTTGTTTCGAATATATAGTCTCCATATGGTTATTATCACGCACATATAACGCACACACGTCATAAATCGTCATTATTCACACGACGTACTCGTAACACGTCCAGTTCATTGCTTGCTCTAACAAACAGAAGAGAGATATACAGAGTGTTTCCGAAATCGTGGTACAATTCGTAATTATCTATTTCTACGGGCGAAAATAAGTCACAAAATGTAGAATAACATTTTTTCGTACAATTGTTTTCGAGAAAGTGGAATTTGAGAATCTGCTAATGCGTCTGTTCATTGCATTCTCTTCCTACTTATTGCTACTATGAATATTTTAGACTTATTTTTCCATGTGGAACCACACCCTTTCAGTTCGTATCACGATTTCGGAAATAGTCTGTATATTCATCGAAATTTTCGTACTTCATTAGAATCTTATCATGAGAATGTTATTTTGAACGTATTAAATCACTGAACAAAAATACAAGAAAGTTAGCATCGAGTTTTTAAGTAATGAAACAAGACTTTACAACAAGTGTCACTACGTTCGAAATTTCATTGAAATGTAACTTAATTTCAGAGAATTGAATTTTTCAATTAATGCAGAGAATTAATTATATTATCTATTACTTGTTTTTCCATGCTCCATTCTTCTATTATTTATATTGTTATAATATTTGTCTATAAATACCTATAGACGATTTAAATCTTTAATTACAACAGACGTTTAAACCTGACATTATTCAATGTTTCGGAGATGGAAGGGTTGGTTACTGAAATATGTTAATAAATTGATGAAGACGCACTCTTCAGACGTTTCAATAAGAACGCACGAGGCTGTGATATTTCTCGTGAAGCGTGGCGAGCAACAGAATGGGCGTAAGATACGGAATACTCGGGGCACGAAGGAACGCAAATATTTTAATAAACCAAAAGATACGGCTTTTCCTGCAGTGGTCTCGCGTTCGTAGGAAATGCATGATCAGTTTCCGAGAACTGATGCCCTCGTCGCCCGGCCATCCAGTATACTGACATGATGTGTACGCGAACGAAATATATTTCCCGTTTCCTTTTTTTCGTCTGAAATTATACGTTTTTACGTGCACATGTTCCTTCTACGGATTCTAGATGCAGTATTCAATTGGCCAAATAGTTTATGGTTTTCTTCAAGACTGGAACTACTCGTCAAAATGACAGATTGTAGATTTCTTATTTCACACCAACTCAGATTATAATTTGGAAAGAATATATGTTAACTTTTAATTTATTATACATTATATTATCAGATTATACAATTTAAAGTAATATACATTCAGTGCTGGTTGTTCTATTGCTAAACAATGCTAGTCAATTGTAGAGGATTTGAAATATGCTTCATTCAAACAATAATTTTTGTTTATGTGAACGTATGTTTTACTTTACACATTAAATATAATGATAAGACTTAAAATTTTTCAGCTAATAACATCTTAAATGGTCGGGCTATTTTTAATAACTATTATTAATTGAAATAATCTTTTCTTGTACGAAGGATAATTTCGTTTGATTTCATGTTACTATTGTTATATAAATCCATATGTTTTTTTTTATGTGAGAATGAATGCAATATTAAAAATTGCCTTATGAGTTTGACCGTGATAAAAATAGATTTGTTAAATGTAAATATTAAGGAATCTGTTAAAATTTGTGTACATGTAAAAAAAGAGAGGATTATTTTTTTATATCTGAAGAATTCCTGCATATTGTAGTTTATTGTAATATACATAGTAGTGCTAGATTATGTTTTAGATATTATGAAATTCGAAGTTGTATCTATGAACATTTAATCGTCGTTAAAAATGTATTTTAGGATTATAATATAATATTGAAATATTATCGATGCCTGTACATAATGCAAGCTTATGTCGCATATTATCCACTACAACACAAGTATCAATTTCTAATGTATCTCTAATTCATAATTTATGCACTTGAACAACATCACCGCCAGATGATCATCCATCTGCATATCATCAACTAAACGACATATTTGTATGTTTATAAAGCTAGAAACAAAAGTCATTAATCGATATTACCTTCCAATAGCCTAAAATTACTCGATTGCAGATTTTATGCCATTATAAAACAACGAAACGTCAAAATTCAGGAGAGTAGAAAGTGTCAGAATATTCATTCGGGTTTTCTTTTTCTTTCGAACCTACTAGAATACTCGACTAAACAAATGTTTCTTTCCGTCCAGTTTCGAGGAATTAATCCATAATGTTCTATATTTACATAAATATCCGCAGTATGGTAATTACTTTTAAAACAAACCCTGCGAATTGAATGTACGGAGCTTTAATAAGGCTCAAGTATTTTAACCGCCATAGAAAATTTTCACGAGATGAGCCCGACCTGTTGCACGAGGTCTGTTCCGCTTGTCCCGGCGAGTTGACGATATTTAGTACAGAGAGACTCACGAGTTATTAAAAAGTAGTGTTTCGAAACAAGTAAAGATCACTCGATTTAATATAATAGTATGAGTCAATACAGATAGTATTATAAGTACATTGTAGTTCGGACGTTTGGTGCAAAAAAAGACTCTTTTCCATGGAACATTTAAATACGTTTTTTGTATCATCCAACTCTAGGAATCCTCCTAAGTCTTCTGTTCTGACGTCCCGTGAACTTTTTTCTATGGGGAACTCGATTTACTCTACCAAAATCCCACACCATTCCTAAACTTCAAGAAAGCATAGCTAATTCTTGCGCCGAACACTGTCGATTTCTTGTAAGAGGGTACGCTTCACTGTTTAAAAGCAAGTTAATATGCACTTGGAAGCTGATGGTCAGCATTTCGAGGACTTGGTTTACTACATAACGTGATTGTTAGGACGTTCATGACGTGTGTACAGTACAAATTGATAAAAAAAATTAGAACATTTGTACTTTTTGATGAAACACGCCAGACGACTGACCTGTTACTTCTGGCCCACCCTGTAGGTAAAAAATATTCTCTAATTGACTTTTAATTAATATTCCCGCGGTATCATTGAATCTCGGAAAATGTCATTGTGCCATTTTAGAATCGCATGTTATATGAATGTACGTCACTCGTGTAATTAAATATTGCAGTTAGCTACATTGATCAATTTTTCATAATTCGATAAGGGAACCTATAGGTACAGCAATATACTATTTCCCACTGTGCAACTGCAGCAGGGTATATGGAAGTTGTAAGAGATATTTCCCAAGTGTCCGGAATCGATTTAGTTCCTCCGGAACTGTCCGCTTTTATTAATCATTCAAATCTGAGAAATACGTATTGTTGGTTCGTTGTTAAAATTTAAAAATGGCGCCAGCTTTTATACAATTGGATATTATTATTTTATAGATATTGAATTTATCATTGGGTAAAATCAAAATGTCGAAGAGCAGGAGTATATTTCGGGAAATTAGTTGGAGCCTTTAATCTTTAATTATAACAAAAGATTACAATGTTAAACTCACTGTGATATTCTTAGGGAGACTTGCTTTAATTCGATAACTTTTTCTATTATTAGTTAGTAATTCGCTGTGTCATCTCTAATATATGAGCACCTCCAAGTATCGTAAAATAAGATCTGGTTTCATTTCAACTTTTGTTAAGGTTCTCTTTTCTGTTCAGACATCCTTATTGCACGAGTTCCTGCTTTTCAATGTGGTGCAGCATAATAATACTATCTCGGTGTAAAGTTCATGTGCAGCAACCCATTACTATATTGCATAACAGTCGCTCGTAGATTTGTACAAATGAGACTGCTATATTCATGGCTGTATATTTTATGTATAATTCTGTCTTTAATATTGGAATTAAGAAAGTTAAATAACAGACAGTCCTTAAAAGTAGGTATAAAATGAAAATAAAAGTATAGGTAACACGAGAACGTATCTAAACACTTCATTAAAGTACACGTATTTAGCCTTTTTTATTAGGAATATAAAATACACACGATCTTTAAATAATATTTCTCATTGTTCTTCATCAATCTACGCCGTTGTTATTAATCACAAGAGCGCAAAAATATATTAATATAGATAATTATAATATTAGATTAATGCAAAAGGTTTGCCAATTGATACTGTACTAATTAAAATAATCTAACTATAGTACATTGATAAAGAAATTAAATATTTGAATTCGAAGAATCCATGAACTCTAAAAATAGGTGCATTTCTTAAATTCTTTTCGCGACTAAAACTACTAAGAATAATATATCAGCATCAAATCTACTTTTATCAAATCTATTTTTAATTTAACATAAATCTACTCTAACCTGAAATAAATAAAACATCGAAGTCCTAATAAACTGCAAATTTTATCAAGTTCAATCGAAATACTGAAACAAAAACATTAGCGCTGAACAAACATTTAAACAACATTTGAACAATATTTGTACGCAATTGTACTTAAAACAAAGCTTCCTACAAGATCAACAAACACTTTGTACCAACCTAAAATCAACCAGGACAAAGGTCACAGTAGAGCACAAACAATTCTCTCTAACTCGACGAAGTGGCGCTAACGGGATCAGAATCATCCCTTCATCCTCTGAAGTCTTCAAATCAAACACGACTGAATCCATCACAGATTATAAACGGGTCAGTCTGTATTATATAATCTAACTCGAACTTTCTAAAATCAAACAAGACACAAGTCATCGTGGGGTATATACAAACAATTCTCTCTGTCTAATTCGGCGAAGTGGCGCTAATGGGATCAGAATCATCCCTCCGTTTCCGCCAGCCTCAACAGCTGTCCCTGGCGGAGCTAATAATGCGGGCGCAAAGAACCGAGCACGTAGTAGGAGGGAAGGTTCCTTCAGTCGTTGGGTATTACCAGAAACGACGGTGTACAGTATTCGCGGGCTTCGGCCGTTGCAGGGCTCACCGTAGATTTGTAGCCCGCAACGAGCACGTTCATCCCCTAAGTCTAACGTCTACTTTGCCCGGGGTTATATATGACCGCCGTTCTACTATATACACTTATCGCGCGCATACGTTGGCCAGCCTCAAATCCCATCGTGCTTTTTGAACGTGAAATATGGAAGCCCCGCTGGAGTATAGGAAGAGAGCGCCCAAGGCGTGTGCCCCTTCTTCGAGGATCGTCTGTTCACGGATTGAGTATCATGGAAAATGTAGTCTCTCTGTACAGACACCGGTCCTACCGTGCACCAGGGGACCTAGGCTCGTTCGTAGGTACGTGTACACGCGTACGAAAGCTACGAGGAGGATTCCACGAATGCGCCATCTCCCACCCCATGAAACGCCCAGGAAAATTGGTGACTTACGTGAGCACGCTGGAGACGGATTCTAAGTTAGCGAACGGCAGGGTCTAGTGCTCGGTTTTCCCTGCCGTTTTCCGCCCTCGTCGAACCTGTGGTCATTCTTTCATTCCCTGGAAGCTGGAAACTCGAGACCCATTTTCGGAATCTTCTTGCTAACCCGAGAACCTGATGTCGGATTTCTTTTTCGTACTGGGGACTTTAAGAGTCCCCTATCCACTTGTCGTCTTTTCGGTGTGGTGGGTGTAGACGGAATTGTCATTGTATATGGATGAAGTTTCTGTGGTATTCGAAAATCTTGGAGATCTGGTTGGGTTTGGAAGGGATTTTGAAGGCTGAAATCCTTTCTGATATCGGAGAAGGTTTTTTGGGTATTGTTGCGTGTGAAATGTAGAATGAGGATTAAGAAACGGATAGATTCAGTGGATGGGATAGGGTATAGGTCCTAGAATCAATATGGTGAGAACGTAAAATCGGTTGGGAGTGAAAAGTGTGTGTGTTCTGAGCGCCGAAACAGCAATTAGAGGGAGATAACGAGCGCAAACCTCGTTTAGGGTCGTGAGATAAAGAAGTAAGCTTGCTAATCCTTAACTGTTGCAGGTCAATTTTTACCAATACTTCACTAATCTTTATAATAGTTTATTTAATTTTCTTTTCTTCAAATAATACTAATTATACTTAATTCGATAAAAAAAAATAATTCAATGATATATAGACATAAAATATGGAATACTTAATATATTAAGCAGATTATGTTGAAGTTATTAAAATAAATTTTATTTAGGTTTTACTCAGTAGTCACTGAAACTTAATTTCGAGTAACTTATACTAATATTTGGGAAAGCTTGACCGAAATATTTCCATAGGTATATTTGGACAGCTACTGAGAAATGTTCCCGCGTGAATAAGAAATCGCATCTCGGGGAAGGCAGATGATATGAAGTATAAATGCGCAGGTAGCCAGGTAGAAAGTTTGAATTTTCAATAAGCAGCGCATAAATCCTGATACTTGAAATTTTCAAGCAGCATCAAAGAAAATTCGTTTTACATGAAAATTTTCGTATAAAACAGAATCACTTTAAAGTTTCCTTTACTGTGTTATTATACAAAGTATATTATACAAACTACTTCAAAATTTTTTATTTAAAGTTCAACAAACAATTAAAGATATAAGAGGATAAGCTTAATAACCAGTTACTGTATAAACCATTTCAGTCGGTAAAATTGACGCAAACATTTAAAACAAATGAATATATAATAATACTTAAATTTACACCGGTTTGTGTACAATATTGATCGATTCACAATATGTAACCAATTAATTTCGGGACAAAGTGCTTTTCCGATTAAACAATTCACCGTGCTACTTTCTAAATTGTTGAATTATGCACAGTTCCATTACGATTCCGTTCCGTGCCATTTATGACGATTAAATTGAGCTAATACGTATCGAACGATATACATATATGTACACGAAGCATTAAATTGCTTTGAAATTCTATTTTCCACAAAATGCAATATCATCCATGAACAAATTAATCGCATCACACTGTTAGCCGACTTTCATCCGCACGTAAGCGATAACAAAGCCAATCAGCTACCCAGTTTCGAAGGGAGGAAGCCTTTCCCATGAAAGGACAATCTAGTTAGCTTTTCGCGACACAAAGACCCGCTGTCCTGCTTTTCATTTCTTTTCATTCGGCGGCGTGTCAACACCCGTCCAGAATTTATGTATTATATTATAAAACGAATTATCAGTCGACAAGCCAAAATATTAGGCTACTGCAAAAGCTATGATCGTTTCTAAGATACATTGATTGGTAACATAATTTTATAGAAAAAAAGCTTCGTACTGTGTTACAAGTGATATTTATTTGGTCAGTTTCTGTCTTATATGTTAGACCAGAGTTGGACAGAATTTTATTCGAATAATACACAGTGAAAAGCAGCAGTATCTAAGGGTGTCGTTCTGAGCTTTAAACAGTTAATGAGATTAAATAATTGTTCAACAAATGTCGATTCATTCATAAAGAAGTATTATTTTATTATAAAAATTGAAATTTCCACGTTTAAACAATTAGAAATGACGAAATACTTTTTTCATCTTTTATTCGTTATTCGAAACTTTTTATCTAGATAACGAGTTTATCCATCTCTGGTTACAACAATGCCTCGTCAGTATGAAAGGAAAACAACACGTTAAAGCTGTTTTCATTTAAATAAAATATAATAACTGAAATGCTTTTTAATGTTCGTCGTGTTTACTATCAATAGGTATAAAATGATCCCCGGGAATCATTTTGTACACATACATTACAAAATGATCCTTAAGTATGCCTTCAAAGAAATGTGAATAAAAAATATAATTGATCGCGTAGCTAAATTTTATTTCAGCCAATGATAAGATAGATAGACTAACTTACAAAAACTACTTTACTTTTATTTAAATGATGAGCATTCGTATTTTTTATATAAATTACGCCTTAAAGGGATCGTTTTAGACACCTTTCCCCTACAAACATCAGACAGTACACGTTCAACCGTCAACGAGAGCACATCTATCAGTCACAGTAAACGCAACAATGTGATCTATGTGTATGTGTGTAATAGTTGTTTAAGTTTAAGTGTGTTACCAAGTAGTGTTAAATTATTCAAATTGCACCATATCACCGTACACAATCACAACATCGTCCAACGAGTTCCGCGATATTAATTTACCAACGAGCAGTGGCAAATCGCGAGCTTATCACGAGTACGCCGCATCATATTTTATAAACGACTTAGAAAGACAACTTTGGTAATCCAAAAATTTCGATTATTTTTAAAACCTTGCAGGTTTTTAAGGAACCTTAACCGAAGTACCATGAAATTTTTGCTTTCTGCTACTTTATGGTTTTTCAGGGTAAAATACCTCACAAAGTGTTCGTGACTTCTTCAAAACTGTAGTAGATATCACAAAATTATTGCAATGCAAATTTAATAGCTTTTCATGCTTAATAAAACAGTACCATGAAATTGTTAAAACTTTGTTTACTTATCTATATATTTATTTAAACAAAGAATGTTTAACAATATCATTACACCGTTTTATAAATCATAGAAAGTAATAAAATTTTCATTCCAAGAATTTTTGTATACCTACAGTAATTTTCAAAATATACAGGAAAATAGGAAGACATATTAACCCCTTACTGCATCCAGTTCCATATATGGGTACTTACTTTCAATCGTTCAGAAATAAAAACAAACATTAGAATCCACGTAACTGATTCTTATGACTATTTATCAAGTTATAATTAAATGCAATAAGGGCTTAATCTCTAAGGGACATTTTCACCCCGAAGAACCAAAAACTAACAAAAACAAAAAATCGCCTGATACTTCTACTGAAATCCCCTACAAACCTGCAAAGTTTCAAAAGAAATTTGAGTTTTCAAATTACCAAATACCCCTTGTTAACACCGTGACAAAGCCACACGTTATTTTCCCCATTATCGCGTGTTTCATTGAACCGTCGAAAGGGTTTAAACGCCACCACTAAGTTCCGCCAACCATTGTTACACGATCGGTGGGTGTGCGTCGCCGTTTACCCGTCGTCACCGGGACGCTCGTGAAACTTCGCGAAGTGCGTTTGAGCGGGTTGCCGTTTAACGATTTCCAACGGCGTGGCGCGCGCACACGCCGACAGGAAAAACCTGTCGACATTCGTCGTAACCGTGTGTCGAAAACGCGTTGCGGAATAATTTGCATAGCATAACACGCATCCGGTAGTGTCGACGCTTGTGCGACACCAACCGACGCGCTCTCGTGTCTATAACCGTGCGGTCGGGTACAGTCTAGTCGAACAGGAAGGAAGTATTCCACGTATGTAGGTACGGTACTCCGGATCCCCGGGCGGAATTCAGTACTCTCTAATTGCTCGGAACGGGCGGTGGGTACCGAGGCGCGTCTTCTACGAGACAGCTACAGTCCCATACCCCCTCCCCTCCTCTTGAGAAACCACCTTTTCGCAGCGAAGGAACGACAGAGAACGGTGATTACCCGCCAGCCGTAAAGGCGAGATTTCCTATAAGTGTCAGGTGCGTGTGTTTCTACGTTTTCTGCGTTTAAGGAGGGTGGGAGAGGGAGGAATTATTGGAAATTTCTTGTGAAAGAATTATTGAACAAATCTCTTTGAAACTTTGAAAATACTTTATTGTAAATTTTTCAATCCAAAAAAGTAGTTTTAGTCGCTATATTAGATCCGCAATTTTGAATATAGTTTTTTTTTTAAAAAAGTCATTCAGAGTTGGTTAGAGACAGTTCAAGAGAAAGGTATCGTTACTTTCTTGATAATTTTTTAATAAACATTTGATAACTGAAACTTTCTGAAGGTCACTCAGAAGGATGACCTTGACGACATATGTTCAGGTCATTTTGCTTATCAATGCTACGAAAGTACGACACTGAACATATTTTTTTTTTATAATAACTATCTTATTAACAGCGACCCCTAACCTTTACAACCCTACTCAAAGTGACGATCTTGACAACATATTAAAAAGTCATCGACATCAGAGGTGGCTCATTGTAAATATTTACCCTCATTTCATTCCATTCTTTTCTACGTATAACGTCTCTAACAGTTCAGACGCAAACCGTTGTCTGATAGAAAATTCCACCTTAAGCTTTCCCGCGGAAGCTACACAGCGGAGTGGCGCGATTTCCGCGAGAACCATTTCCGCGCGACAACGTCGACGGGAACACGGGAATTAACATGGATCGCGCCCGGTGTCTTTGACCCGTCCTCGCGTACCCGCACCCCGTACGACTCGTTTCGAACGTTGGAGAGTAACACGACACTCGGACTGACAAGAACGTTTATGCATGTTTCAGAGGGACAGCTGTACGCCGCGACAGTGGCCGACTTCTCCGGCGGCGAGCCACTGATTCACAGGGAGAAGATTCGCACCGAGCGCTCGGATCTGAACCAGCTAAACGGTAATGGAAGTCACGCTAATTGCATTGGAATATTCGTGCTGGAAGGTGGAGGGGGGAATCGTAAAGTATTCTCGGCGAGAGAGATATAGTGTGGTCGTGAAATCGACCGGGAGCTAAAACAGTCGTGCCAACACAGACATTAGGACAGAGAAGTTCTCGACTGCATTTATTGAAGGGTCACGGGTCGTGGCGAGCTATTAGGTATACCAATAAGTAATCCACTAAGTATATATTGTCAAATTTATGTATATTTTATCAATCCTTATTTTCGCGTAGATCAGAAGATTATACTGATTCGTTAGACATTTATTCTGATTCGATGATATTTGTCGAAAGAAGAAAACGGGTAGATTTCTTAACACTAGAATTACCGAACCCGTCAAAATAACGGATTTCAGATGTTTTATTTTACGATTAGCAAAATTCTGAAGATACTTTCATTGGAGTTTATATCGACTTTTAATTCCTTATATAATTTATATTATCCTATACTAAGGTATATTGTATTATATATTATACATATTAATGAACCAGATAATTTAATTTAGCATACATTTAATGTTGGTAATTCTAGTGTTAAATATAAGCTGTGTTACCAATTTATTGAAAGGAAATAGTGGATTACTCATTAGTGCACCTAATATTCAACCATTTGTACTCTGTGCATTTTTGGCGCCAGTAGGTAGTCTACTCCAGGGATTTTTAGAGGATATTTTGTAAATCACGATACTTTGGAAAAAATGCAACAGTTTTTCGAAAAATCATTTTTTATTGAAGGGCTTGACGGTTGCACTTGGATTTCATTAAAGTTCTAAAAAAGAAAACAGAAAGTATATTCGCAATTTTTACAGAACAATAATAACAGGTAGAGAATAATGTAGGGAACTTATCAGAGTAACGGTATCAGCTGTACATTCATTTCTTTTGGTTAAGTAAAACAAGATAATGCGTTGACAGTACTAAATTCTGTTTTAGTTCAGTATTCGTTCTGTTTCTGTACAACGACAATTGAGTCCCTTGAAGTCATTAATGATGTATAAATCAATTTTTTATTAAATTTTGGATTGGCATCGTAGAAAGGATAGTCCTAACTTCATTCTGTCTTGTGTATAAATGATGAATCGAGCTTCACAAATAATTCAACAGTGGGTGTTTTTGAACGCCATCTTAATATAAGTTGATATTGGCTGGTATCGATATAATTATCCGGATATACTCAGTATAATCATCATACTCATTTAGGATTTTATCACACACATAATTATCATACTTAGTATAATCAGTATATCAATTCAGGGATGGTTTTACGAGACATTTTTTAAATCTCCGAATATCTCAAAACCATCTTTATTGACTTACACCACTAATGCATTCGAAAGAATCAATTGATAGTTAACATATTTCATATGGTATAGTCAATAAGAATGACATAATACGGTATTATAATTGATAAACAAGATATGGCTTATACTCGAAAAATTAACCATTTTAAAAATGGTACCATTCATGAGGTGAGGCTTAACCAGGGTATACCACATCTGTAAACGGATATTCTAGTTTAGATTTCAATCTAATAAACAGAGGAAAACACATTTTACAAGGAGAGTAACTAATAGTCGCAAATTTCCATGAATTAAATTGACCGAGTGTGAAAATAGACTTTGTTTTCGCCGAAAAAATGTCCACCTTGTATGAATTCAATGGCATCACACAAAATATAACACATTCATTTTTCTAATTCAACAGCTTTCATTCAATCAGTTTTCAACTCTTTATTCCGAATACAATTGGCGGTATTGTTTCTTAAAATATCACATTACCGTATTTCTCTCACCTAGAAAGGATAATGAATAATTTTCGTCGATAATTGATAACATAATTCACCCGTATCAGTGAATCAAGAATCATTAGTTTCACTTCAAAATAGCAAGAAGAAGAATGTAGTTGTTAATACAAGGTACAGTTGCACCATAAAGCTGGACGAATGAGTTCCACGGGTACAATATAATTCGGTGGGCGTGTAATTGAAATACATCATATTGTAATCGGAAATTTTAATGGCGTACGGCGGGACAAACGCCGCGAAATAGAACGTTCAGCAATTTCCCCGATCCTATTTTCGAATGCCCGTATCGCTTCATCGTGCCACATCCATATAAAATTTTACGACATCGTCGCACGTGAAAAGTTATCGCGCAGTGTATTGTGTTTGTTATACCGGTGCCTCTCCTATATAATAGATGATGCTTAAGCGATGTAAGAAGCTTTGCATAAATTACACGCCGCAATTTACGTATCTCCCTGGCGCCCCGCTTTCTTTTTTTTTTATCCCTCCTCCCACCCGTCCGCTTTTACCTACCCGTTCCCCTTATTTATGGCCGATAAATTGCGTTGCGAATTCTTGATGCATGTTTTATACAAATTACGTAATCCGTTTCGAGCTTATCTGCCGGTCATTTTTTGATCGATCGCCGTTTTCCGCGCGCGAGCGTTTGGCGATCTCTTCGTCGTCGTTTTATCAAACGCCGCTCTTAAATCGCAACGTTTATTCAAAGCTTCGTCGATGAACATGAATTGAACAGATAATTTCCTGCGAGCCACGAGATACTTTGCCGGGGGATTCGAATAAAAAGTCGTGGTTGTGCATTAACGAAGAGAAAATAGTCGTGGAAAATGCTGAATAAATTTCAAGGGAATTATAGTAAATAAGGATTGTTAAGTTTGAAAAGTGGGGTTGCTGGGGAGAAAATGGCAGAGTGAAGAGTAATTGAAATATCATTTACACTGTCACCATTGGGAACGCTATAAACACTATTTACACTAGAACTACCAAAGCAGTCAAAATGAACGGTTCGTCAGTTCTTGCAAAAATGATTAAAATATCATAATAGTGTATTCTGATGTGTATTATGATGATCGATAAACCTAAAAAAGTGTTCTTCCAAAAGACTTCCATAATTTCTATGACAACGTTCCCTATGAATAATAATCTTCTTCTCTAAATACTAAGTGTCACAAAATTGATCACTTAAGTTTTACATTCTAATTAATGATTGTAGGGTTAAGTACAAACATTGTTGATTCTCAAAGGCTGTTCTAATGTGAATATTAACAGAAGTTGGTTTATGTTTAGAAATTTTTATTCACACTAGAACAACCAAAGTAGTCGAAATTGACTGTGGTTCTTCAACTCTTATAAAAATAATTAAAATGTCATAATAGTGTATTCTTTGAAACTTTTAGTGCAATATATAAATGAAAACGTTCGTTAATTTTTCAATTTGCATATTTTCAATAAGCGGTGCCTTTTTCCAACGTGATAGAAATAGAAACACATTTATCTTCGGTAGTTCTAGTGATAATGCCATGACGACTGATGACACCACACTGGCGTCATATGACTGTCGACTGTTAGTGGCCAATGATGCGATACTGGCGTAATGTGTCAAATAATACTTTTCCGGTATTCTAAGTTATTGAAATTTTTTATATACGTAGCAAAAACTATATTTTGTTAAATGTTGACAAAAACAGCTGGCCACCGGTGAAAATTACTTTGCGAAATTGACCAGTCGTCATAGTGTTGATGAAGTTGTTCGGTGAATAAGAACTGTTAAATTTGGGGAGCGATTCGTGCGAATAAAATGGCCGTTTGGATACAATTAACGAAAAGAATTGTCAAACTAGGGAGAATTTTAAATACGGGATTGTTTAATAAACCAAGATATGTTTGTGGATAATTTTAAAGATATTAACCCAGTAGAAACAAGATGTCCATTTGAGAAGTACCCAAATTACTACTGTATATTATTATTAAACTGCGGATTTTTATGAACAATAACATTTTAGAAAGTAATTTATTAAGACAGGAGCGAATGTAGGAATTTTTTTCTCGTAAGTATCTTATTGGGTACAGAATAAACCAGAAAACCTGTTGTATCTGATGTAAGTTTTGTCCTTTATTGGACTTCGTCGAGCTCTATAGGCTATAAATACATAAAATCCGCAGTCTAATTATTATACTATAGTCACCCATATAACTGTAATAAATAATGTAGAGTTTTTTCGTTTAAAACTGAAGGAAATGTTTATGTTATACATATAAATGTTTGTATTATGCATATTCAACGTATTTAGAATTTTCGTACTCTAGATGTTTGTGACGGTCAGCCATTCCATTATTATATTTCGTTTTAAAAGGGAGTAACTTATTCTTAGCCAAGATTTTCTGTGAAGTAAAATGCTGGTTCTACTGGTTTTCTGTGTACTATCTACTTCTGGGATGAATACTTGGTGTAATACTTGTGCCTTCATTAAGCCGGTCAAAACATTTATAGACGTGCTATCTGTTAGCACAGCCGTCTCGATTAGTCTTTTCCTGTATAAATTTAACCAGCAAATTGCCTCGGCTGACAGGCTCGACATTTTACAATTTAATGACCAGGCTGCGGATGTTCACGTAAATTCGCGTTTTTATAAAGTGATTTAGAAAAATTGTAGCTAAAAGGAAGCTTATCCGTTTCGTAAAGTGTATTACTAGATTAAAAGTAAAATAAAAACTAGATTGCACACTATTATACATTATTAAAGTTTTTATCAGTCCACATTTTTATATTTGTACTTTAAACGAGTGCATAAACATTGCAGTTTACCAGTGATGGTAAAAAAAAGGTTGTATCATTACGAAGGTATGAAAAACACAGAAACATTGTTCGCAACTAAATACGCGACTCATGATTCTGATTTATTTTCCAGGTGAATATTAAAGTGTTTAAACAATAATTTAAATCCTGTATAGAGCAACATTAATATTAAAATTACAGTTGATACTTTCGTTAATCTTCCTCGAACTCGAAACAACGTTCACACTACTGTCTAGAAGTATCCGTACACTTACATATACAGGGTGGGAAAAAATATGGAACCCCTGGGTAACTTTGGAGAATCAACGTCAAACTTTCCGTTCTCCCCACTGACGATGTCACAAATACCTTCAAAAATATCAAGTTGACCTTCAAGTGAGCTTGAACTTTGACCTGAAAGTCCAAGTGACTGTCAAGTTCAATTTTTTGAACTTGACAACATTTGTATTCAAAGTTTTGTCGAAAAATTGAATCCTTCAAAGTTATTCAGGGGTTTCCAAATTTTTTCCCCACACTGTATGATTAATTGAATGCAAGAGATTACTAATTGGGGTTCTAAAGAAAAATTAACGATATAACAGCCTGGTAGCATTGTCAAATTATCAAAACAAATCTATTCAGTTCGATAAATAGCAACAGAAATGATAATCTTATTTATCAAAAAATAGTAACATTCTAACATCGACAAGTAGTCCAACAGCCGTCTCGATCACAAGGAGACAGTACCTACCACCTAAACAGAAGCACACGAACCTAAGTAAATTACAGTTCCCCCACCCCCGGTCGAATCAATGTGTACAGTTTTTATTTGTACAGGCCTTCTCGCCCAACGAGACACGCTGTATACATAACAGAATTGAATTTTCTGATTACAGGACCGAATTTCGTCAGCTCGTTCGCCTACGAGGATTACGTCTTCTTCTTCTACCGGGAGACCGCCGTCGAGTACATGAATTGCGGCAAGGTAAAGTTTGCTCCCGAAATACCCAGCCGGAAATTTTGAATATTCAATCGTTCTACCGAGAAACACCCACGCCGCACACCCCTCATGCCTCTGCTTTCTCGAAGAAATTATTCTCGAATAAATTTTCGAAGACGCGCCTTACCCCCTATCCTCTTCTTTTTGCGTCGCGACACGATGCACAACGGGAACGGAATGGAATACAATGGTCAGGGCTCGCGATGAAAGACGGCAAGAGAAAAGAATCGAAGGAGCCAATTGTTCGAAAGTTCCCCCATTTGTGTTTTAGGCGGTGTACTCGCGAGTCGGTAGAGTGTGCCAGCACGACAAGGGCGGACCTCATGCGTTCAGCGACAGATGGACGAGCTTCCTGAAAGCGAGGCTGAACTGTTCTGTGCCCGGCGAATACCCTTTCTATTTCAATGAAATACGTGAGTATGCTTGCGCTTGTATTGTACACACACGTATATTACGCTTGTGGTGCTTGGTCGTAAGTTCAGGAGCTAT
The DNA here is from genome assembly GCF_001272555.1 of Dufourea novaeangliae. Classification (NCBI taxonomy): domain Eukaryota; kingdom Metazoa; phylum Arthropoda; class Insecta; order Hymenoptera; family Halictidae; genus Dufourea; species Dufourea novaeangliae. The sequence continues at coordinate 1,942,664 of NW_015373998.1, read as the reverse complement.
ATGACGTTTGTCCAGACCCTCCGTCGAGTGCACTCTCCGTGAGTCCTTGTGCGCTGGACCAGAGGGGGCTCTGGCCGTGGTACTACCTTACGCTAATCAAACATATAGACGGGATCAACTGGTCAATTTTCGCGAACAGAGTGTTTCGTTGAGATGCAACGGTCCAGTAGTTTGCCCCTCGTGAATTTTGCCCTCGACGCAACGAGTGAAATTTGATACCTCTACACCGGGTGATTCGCGAGAAACAGAACACCTAAGTATCTCCGTTAGGATTGAAGATAGAAGAAAATGATAAAGATTAAGTTATACTGTTCAAGGAGACAAATATGATGATATAAAAAAAGTTTCTGATTATTCTTTCCAAGGTCTTGTGAAGGTCATCGATAGTTTTCCAAATGGCACCATATATTTTTAACTTCATAGTGTAGTGGCTGATGTCAAGACGAGTTTCAACGATTGTATATTATGACCTTCAAATGACCTTGGACTATTTTCTAGAGTACAATTTTCTAGTTATTAAAATAGTCGATTGTTTAGTGGAGGAATATGCGATAAGTGATATTCTTGGGATATCTTGCTCTGAGGTATACATATACAATGGTATATAGGACGTATAGGATATGTATAGGAAGGGTACACAATTATTAGAAACTCCAGGCTTTCATTTTCATCAAAACTTTTACTCTGATTGAATTTTATCAATATTTCCTATCAATATTTCGTATGGAAGCCATTAATGTTACCGAAATTTAGAGGCAAAAATACACAGCATATATCATGGATTATAATTGCACGAAACGTTGGTGTCAGTTTGTCAAAAGGACATTGCATGTAGCGGAAAATCTCTCAGAATGTTTTAGTGAATTTATGGTCCGTAATAAACTGTATACTTCAAGCTTCGAATTCCGATAATACTAATGGATTTGATGTGATAAAATATATTGATAAAATTTTCGTCAAGCTCAGGTTCGTTTAGGTAAATGGACGCAAAACTTCAGTTTGTGTATTTTGAAAGATACGACACTGTAATCTCTAAAAGGAGTCGTTTTGGCTAAAAGCGGGGAAATGTATGTATACGGGTTAATTGGGCTATAGTCCAAGGTCCAAACTGTCTAACAACCTAGGAGGGTTATGCTCTTTAATTTTATGCCTCTGCCATTCTACAAAATCCTGCTAGAAACTCAAATTTCTTTAGTTTTCATGTAACTATCACAAAAAAAATAATTCAGTATTTCATTAAAATCATATTGGTCACACTATTTAAGAAATATTTGTGATTCAGTGGATACTTTGCAGTAATCACAGCATAGAAATAATGCCAAAGGCTGAACTTTCTCATTTGTATGAATCATGATTATCAAATTCCAGGACGACTTTATCATTTTGTTGATTTAAATCAGAATTACATTAACTGGACTTTAAAAATAACAGTGTACGTAGAATACGTTTTGAGAAATAGAAATTTTAACTCGAAATATAAAAAGCACAGAATAATTACACATCAAAAGTGATCTCACCATTCTACCTATTTAGTACTTTATAAAAACATATAAAGTTACTGAAGGGTATTTTCTCGGAACTAATGAAACAAACTTGATGATTTCTTACTGTCACAATTATCCTTATACTTTATTAGTTATAAAATTTTTATTTAATTCATACATCCAACTTTATCTGTCAACAAAGCATTTAATAACTAAGCACTACTATTTACTATTATTCTTACTAATAATACGAATTCTAACGAAAGTTTATTTTCCAATAGTTAAAGAAACAAAATGCAATATATGTACATTCAGTTTAACGTGATATTTGTTATTAATCCCGCATAACATATCATATTACACGATGTTTCATTACAACCTAATCATCGTGTTATACGAAGCTCGTTTTTAACTATACAATTTCAATGATACCTACGCGAAATAATAGAACAAAACTCGCCCCAGCCCTAAATCACTACAGCAGCCAACACCTAAAAGAATAATTCAAGTCCATATAGAAATTCTGCCAGGGTTACGAAGCCTCTATCCTGAATCAATACGAAGTAATTGCAGCAGCCAGTTTCGAAAGTGCAACGTAAATTGGCAGGAATCGGGATCTCGGTTACAAATATCGTTCCAGATAAGGGGACTTCGATATTCCTTACGGGGCTTACTAGAAATCCATTGAACTTGATCTCTCTCTCTCTCTTTCTGCTTTATCTGGCTATGTATCAACGTATCCACCGCGTAACTCTTCTCCCGGTTGTTTTATCGCGATCGGCCATTTTAATGCTTCCTCGGCAGGACGGTATAAAACGATCGAACGTCGGCCCCGCAATTATGACTTAACGATAAGGTGACGAGCAAATGGATTCGATTCACCCTTTTTTTTTGCTAACCCCCCACTCCCAGGACTCTTCGTCCAATATCCATTATACCCCTTTGCTCTTTTCCGTCTTCGCCTCCACTCAGCGATTTCACGTTGCTGACCAGCCGATTTCCTTTCCCCGTGGTTTCCGTCCGAGCAAACTAGTTTTCCTTATCGGCGCGGTACTTATAACATTACCATTCGCCAGGCCCCCGCGATTCGCATTTACAAACATTGTTGCCGTGACGATTCCTCGATTTCATCTTCAAGCTACGCCACGCGAATAAGAGCTCAATTATTGTCTCCTCTGTATCGGCCTTGGAAAAATTCACTGCGCAGACAGAAGTGAAAATTTTTCTGCGGTGGAATAATGTTAATACAAATTGAAGGCATTTGTCTTAATTAGTATTGTAAAATTGAAATTGAGACGATTGGATCGGTCAAGCAAAGAAGGTTTTAGGGTTGTCCAGTAAATGCGGTTTTATATGAATGTTTTAACTATTCTTCAAAACTATATAATAACGTTTCTTCTGGTTATATATTCTTCGCCGTTGTTTACTACCTTTTCCCAACGTTCTGACAATTTTTTGTTTTGACACGTTTTGACTAAATTTTGTGAACTTACCTTGTTTTGCCTAACGCATATGAATATTGAAGTTCGGTTACATTGCATCGTTTCTTTGAGCATAAAAATGAGTTAAACATGTTTGCACGCATTCTTTTCTGATAAATACGTAAATCCTATATTCTACAGTTCAATTAATGCGTAAACTGATATTTGTTGAAATTGTGACATGCGATGTCATTCCTTAGAGCCACAGATATACTCACGTGTAAGTAACCTAAAAGTTCAGAAGCCTCTTCAGAGGCTCACCTCGTATTTTCCGTCTCGAACATGGTTCCTCGATACTAGAGGGTTATAAGAAAATTATTATCTTGTCCTTGAAAATGTAGACTGCTCAAATCAGCCGAATTTTTCACTTAATATTCAAAAATAGATAGTAGAATCCTATATTTTACTTTCTTAATTTTACCTATTTAATTTCTGCTGTCTTTTATAATTATTATATACCTTCAAAACTGACTATAACTTAATATTCAAAAATAGATGGTAGGATCCTATATTTTACTTTCTTAATTTTACCTATTTAATTTCTGCTGTCTTTTATAATTATTATATACCTCCAAAAATGACTATAACTAATATTCAAAAATAGATGGTAGAATCCTACGTTTTACTTTCTTAATTTTACCTATTTAATTTCTGCTGTCTTTTATAATTATTATATACCTCCAAAACTGACTATAACTCTTACAAAGATATACAACGTATCATTCTCGCCATTATTTCAACGAAAATTTTTCACTCCCTGAAATTCTCTTTGCGATTCCGAGCGCATCGAATAAACTGATACCACGTATGAAGTGCAGGGCAACCGTACGTGGCCCCGCGAAACATCATAGGCCGAAAACCGACAAAGCGGGGTTAGCTGATCTCCCTGTTAAGCATGGTGCCCGTGGCCATTAACTAGATCGTTGGATGCATCGTCAAATTATAATGCATGAATGGAGACCCAGCAAAAATGGAGAAACGGCGTGAACACCATTTCATTTTGAACAACTCATCCTCCCTCCGTCATTCGTCTCATAAACAAAGTTTTTAATCAACGTTACCTCCAAAGTTCCCCCGAAAGGGGTCAAGTGTCGATTCAACATTGGAGGAAACGTCGTCCGCTGCGTCGATGAATTTGTCGCAACGACCCGGCGATCCAATGACGGGAAGGGGGGGGGAGGTGTGTCGTTAAACTGTTGATTGAAACATTTGATGCGATTAATTAAGAGGGGGCCGCGAGGAGGGAAAGAATTTAATTGAAAATTGGTGCGTTCGGTGCTCGTCATAACGAACTCATTTATGTTCCGATTTCGGGCCGTGTTTTTGGGGGCGTCTACGTTGCGTCTGATAGAATAACGATCACAATTTTGGGTGAACGTATAGGACAGGCAAAAATACGATTTATACATTTTTTAAGATTATGTCTGTCACTTAGAGGAAATAGTTTAAATTTGGGCTGACACTTTTACTGCAGGACTTGTTGCCAAAACTTTTGAAGATTTTTAAGATGTGACAGTTCAATATATATAAAACATGTTTGCTTTATGAAATGGAGTTAAAATAAGCTCCTTTTGTTCTTAAGTCGAACTGTCACTCTAGGCCCGCTAGGGTGAAATACCCTATACTTTTACCTAACCGATATTTAGACCCTAGCTTGTATTTGGACCACGTCGTCTAATGTTCCGAAAATAGAAACCGCTCCTACGGTATCCTAAAAAATGTGAAGATCGAGATGTTAAAACATGCAGTCTGCAAACCCTACTACACAATCTGCCTCCCAAAAAGTTCCTGAAATCGAATTGAATCATTCCAAAAGGAAACCAACTGTTCTCAAGAAAAAGAAATAAGAACATCCACATGGACACTGAAAAATAGACAGACATCCACAGTAAGAAGAAGTGTCCATAAGAAAGTCGATTCAAACAGCTCGTGGAACAGTGTGGAATCAATGAACCCCGAGGAAGCCGCCATCAACTGCCTTCCTGTAACCCTTTCCCCACCCCATCGGTTTCCTCGATCACGCTCGGGGAATCATCGTCTCTCTCTCTGTCTCTCCCCCTCTCTCTCTCTCTCGGTATACGGCCGCACGGGATAGGTATTCAACGGCACGTTCAGCGGTTTTCAGACTCCCGTGCGTCTATATACTTCGTCACTCGATAAGTCGCTTCAGCCTGCCTATGGGAGCAGCGAAATGAACCAGCAGCGCTCGAGAGTGCAGGACACAATGGCTGCGCACCGTCGACCCGCAAGATCGAACCGATGGAATGGGGGAACCGTGGCGAAGAATCAGGGACAGTGAGAAAGGGGGAAGAGGGGAAAGGGATGGCCGATGTGGGGAGGGGGGGACACGGTGGTTCCCGTCTAAACGTAGAATATTGTCGCCGCACATCGAACCGAAATCCCTATCCGGGCGGAGGAAAGTTGGCCAGGGTCCAGAGGCTCGTGGAACCACCGCCGCCTGTGGGATAGCTGCCAAATCGCGGGTCCGGACTAGCCCGCCGATTGCACGGGGCAACCTAACCACCCCCTCGGTGTCTACCTCACTCACCCCCGTCGTGGTTCCCATCGGAGCTGCCCTTTCCAGATGACGCCTGAAACGAGGGATGTGGAGGGGAGAAAAAATGTCGTCGGGTCGCTCTGGGGAGCCGAGATGGAAACGTGGATGGATAATAGTAGGCAGATAAAAGGGTTCACAGGGAGAGATAAACCGAAGGGGTGGATAGAGGAACTGGGGAGAAGGATCGACGAATGGGAGCAGATTTTTCCTGAGGATGTTTGAGAGGCCGTGTTGTTGTAATAAGCTGTTACCTTCGAGCGTGTTGCGCCGATGTTGCGGTTGTTGCTCGCTTGAACCACGCAGCGGTTTGGGGTCCGTTTGTTGCGAGATCTTGGGGCTTGGAATATAATCCTTGCTGTGTATGCTACCGGGCAAAAGTTTGGGATTATTGCTAAGGTTGAACGTTCGTAACATTCAACAGAATATAACGTAATTTTTTATTTTATGGTCGTACCTGGTAATCCGTTATAAAGAAGTGTACTATCTTTCGTTGGGTTGGTGGTGTAAAAAGTGTATTCGAACTAGTTCGATGGAAAATTTCTATTATCATTACATCGTGAAAAAGCATACGACTCTATTTAATGAAATACTAGTGACTAGACCACGGATTTTATGAATTTATACCATGCACGATCAGATGTTCAACAAGAATTAATGAAATTTTTACTTTACTTACAATTTTTACTTACAGGACCCTTAATTATTAGAACAAATTCTTCTTGGATAACAATTTCCATGAACTGGTTCACAAAAGTGTATATTTGCAAAACATCTGCAGTGTACTAATGATTTTTGTAACGTCGAAAAGAAAAATATTGCTCTGAATTTTGTTTATAACTATATAGTACGGTTAGCACTTATTTTGTTCGTATTAACGCAGCAAAAAATACTAGTGTCGTATTTTTGCTGGAGAAGTCATCAAACAATGTATGTATTTTTCATTAAAAAAATTCAGTTTAACTAATCATTCGGTAAGTGAACCCAAATATTTGAACGGTGGTGTATTTTCAGAAATATAGACACATACAGAGACTTGAATATCAATCAAAATTGGCTATAGTATAAAAAGATAATTAAAACCTAGGTTTCAGTGTAGATATGGTTAAATAATATAAAAAATAATTATAGAACAGATATAGATTATTCGGAAAGCAGAATTAGAAAAGTAGAATATTTTTTTTATAAATTAGTATCTTAACATAACAATGCAGTGATCAGTTAGTTAGAAGGTCCTCCACTCCCTCGTTCACACAGCCTCGGACAATGTATATTATAATGGTCAATTAAACGATAACAATGGAACGATCCAGTTGTCATAGTACAGGTGACTGCCACACAGTAATTTACAAAATAGCTATTACTAGACGCCGAGCAATAGCAAGCCCACCCGTGGTCGACATTTTGAGCCCCGTCAGGCGTACTGGAATTCGCACGACTTTCATCGGTATCCCTGAACTTATTTCATTTATTACACATCTGGCCAGTCGTCACCTTGTAACCGAGAAAAACGTGGACACGGTTGAGAAGCCAGGCACTGTATGTCCGTTTGTTCCAGTATCATTATAAAGTAGCCGAGACGATAAGTGGAATGATGTCAGGCATGTAGCTACTGATTTAAGTATACGCTCGTTTAAATAATGACCATTATTCGCTCCTTACTTATCCAAAGTTGCTACCTGTTGCGTCATCTTTCGTTTTATTTCAATCAATTTGTTTCTTATTTAATTTAACCCTCCGTGACCCTCGTTATTTGTACTATTTCCGTCACCCCCCTGAGTATTTTATATTCAAACCTTTTTTTTTATTCTCACAGGCTTTCAAAAAATTTGGAAAAATTCAAGAATACTTCCCAGTGTTTTTACTACACGGTCCCATAGTTTATAAAGGTGAATGTTAAAAGATTTTTGTAATAACAATCCCTTCGTTTCGGAGACATTTCAGCGCGACATTTTGCTTGTCCCATAAAAGACACAGGATGCTCACGTAGAGTTAATTTTCTGATGCAAATCTAAATGAAGTGCATGAAAAATTTCATCTAGGTTTAATTATTTTTAAATCATAACCGCAACTAATATTGTATACTTGTCGTACAGTGAAATAGAAAAGTATTCGTCTATCCCTGATTGTCACTTACAATTGTTAATATGTCGTTTCCACTATAATCAACATAGTATATTACTCTATAGTGGATAATATATATTAAATTATTCACATCTAACTACATAATTAAAATCAAATGTTTCTAGAGTAGGCTGATATAAACACATATCATCTTACTGTTATAATAAAAATAGTACTGTCAACTGAAAACAAGATACAACGTGTAATGAAAACTCCTTTTCTTGTATCTAACGTAATTATATTAACTATAATCATACCATGGAGTAAAAGCACCTTACCCAACGCTACGATAAAACATTGCTACCACTTCGACATGGATCAGTGAACGATTAAAGTTCGAAGTTAATATTCTCACGCCTTTCTGAAACGTAAAAAACGAAAATTCACTGGACCGCTTCCAATAGAGTAACGACAGACCGGTTGGTCGGTTGAATACGGGAAGAAGGTTAATGCAGTATGACTTCATAAGATATTTTCAAGCCGACATAATACCCGGTCCCCAAAGGGTTAATCTCCCTAATCGTGCTCGCGAGCCATTTGTCAGCCCCTTAATTACTGCTCGTCGATTTTTAATCGTCATTAAGACCGGCAGCGCCCGTACAGGACGGAAACGATAATAATATGTAATCCATGGGATACGAAGAAGGGTGCGGGACACAGTGATAACCAGGAATCGAGGAATTAGGATCGATATGAGATTAAATATTCAATCGTGAAAACGGCTCGCCGTCTATATATCAACGAACCAGAGGAAAATGAGAATTAGTCGCTTGAAAATACGTTTGGTTCAACATGTATGGCAATATGGATTCTTCGTTCAAGAGGTGCACTATCGTTTGTAAATACGGTGGACTCTAACGATATTGCCACTAAACATATTGCCACGCGAGGCACTTCCCCTTCATACGTAGGGGAAAGGTGTCTAAAACGATCCCTGGGGGTAAAATGATTCCTGGCTGCCCTGTGGCTATTAGTGGTGCTATATCGTAATGTCGTTCTACAATAGTTCTCCCCGCACGTCACTAGTCGTTACTTGAAGTACCATGCGAATATCAGTGCTCTGTGTGTTGTCCACAAGAAAAATTTAATATTACTGCAATTTATCTAAGATAAGGTCTTTTTCAATGTTGTGTAACTTTTGTCATAAACGGTTTAATGTGACAACTTATTATATACTTTAATAGAATACAACCGAAAAATAAACAAAATTGTTTCTAGTCTTAATAAATTCATCCCTGAAGAAGGTAAGGACAGAATTGCAATCTATATTTTCAATTTATATCACGTTTTTATTTATTATTTCTCTTACCATTTCTTTCCATTTTCCAATTAATTTCATTGTATAAATTATACACAGCTTCGTTTGTATTGGCTGAAAAGCTCTAAATGGATGTTGTTCTTGTAATTTTTCCTTGATACAGAATATTCTATCGATCTAAATGAATAATCATTTGACAGGGCAAATTCTAATCAGTTGGGTAGATGTTATAAAATTTACCAGTGTCATTACTTTAGTGTTACTATTTTACTAGCTCGATTGAACATAATGAAAATGGACATTGTACTTTTTCATAAATTTCGTCGGTACATCTCGCAGAAAACCAAACAAGAACCAGTACCGTGTACAGCAAATACATTCATTCCACGCCAGGAAAATAATACCAGTTCACGATATCGAACTGTTTTTCCTTCGTCCAGTATAAAGCAACGAAGACATCATGCTCGAAACGCTACGAACTTTCCGAACAATCCAATAATCGTTGTTCATCGAGCTTAAATATCCGTTCGACAATATTTATTTCAAACTTTCAGAAATTTCGTAATGCCTTGTAATACTTACTGCATATCCGATAAGTGTCCCAATATTTAAGAGCGGGGCAGTATACGTGTAAAACGTAACGGAAATTTACTTCTATGCGTTACGTTCGGATGAAGCTGTTTTACCTGGTCGGAAGAAACGGCCTCAGAAGGTAAAAGGCGAAAAAACGGGGGGGATGGAATAAAAGACATTGTTAGTACAGCGGTGAATGTAGAATAATCGCGGAAGTTCGTTATTTATTTGGTCGTTATTCGTGCGGAAACCGAGGGCGTTACGGAATGCATACTTATCGAGTGCCGTTCGTTTACCGTCCAAAGAATCCGATATGTTCTGATAAAATTGCAGGATGGCACAGGCCAACCCCCGTGGAGGGAAAATGGAAGTAGATCGCCCGGAAAAACGGGACGCGGTTTATCGGACGCGCGCGCGCCCGTTCGAGCACGGATCGATCTCTATTGGGGAATTGCATTTTTAATTCCGACCGCGAAACGACGTTGCATAAATTTCCGTGGGAATGGTTATTCGTTGCTCTCTGCGTATGAATTGTTGGGAATTTCGCGTGCGGTGGGCTTTAAATGTTTAATTTTCAGGATTTTTAGGTATCTTCTGTTTACTTGCAACGGATGACAATAATAGTACGAGTTTATTGTACGATACGAAAGTGCTGCACGAACACAGAACTGAAAGAGAGGAAACGTGGTAAAAAAGGATGAAATAGATGTAAATAACAATCTATATATGTATAAGGTGTCCTATGTAACATTTACCTCGATTTTTCAAGCACTTCCGGTACTTCTAAATCTGACAAAAAAGTGTTTTAAACAAAAATTGATCAGTTTTAGTCGATGTTACAAAAAAATTTATTAAAAAGTTTTCTTTTTGATAATCTTTATCGTTGGTATTATGACTTCCATAATAATAAAGTATGTCCTTTCTTTTTTTCTTAACATATAGACACACACTGTAATTATATGTATTTTGGTATGTTCAGTTATCAGTGTACACTAAGAAGCAAATTTGTACAATAACAAGCTACCAAATTGTACTACCATTGATAATTCGTACCTATGACATCACTGCCGATTTATGTGTTTCTTCTGTTGGTTTTCTTGATTATTATTTATTTATTCTAACACTGTTAAATTATATTGTGTCAAGCAATATTGAAAGTATGCCAAGAAGAATTAAAGCAATTACAGACGCGAAAATATTGATACAATATTTTTTTTAAAATCGTAATCGTTATCATATGTCAGTAAAAACATAACAATATGATTTGTAATAAAAAAAGGTACTATTATAAGGGTATTTTCAATTCCGTTCTTGATCAAAATTCAAATGAGTGGTATTGGGAAGTGTTCCTGATAATTCGATCATCTATAAGTTCTCCATTTTTTTTAAACACAGCTTTCGTAATATTAACCAGACAGGAAAAAATATATGAACAATCTTTATTACAATGTATACACGGTTGCAATCGTAGTTGCGAATAATCTTTTGTTCCTGCGTATCACCGTGGCTGTAGTAATTTTAACAAAAATCTTCCACGCTGCCCGACGCAGTTTCGAAGTTTACACGCCGCGAGCCACAACCCCACTCCCCCCCTTCTGGATCCGTTATTCTTGCAACCGAGTTTTCGGAAACGGCGAGCTTTTTCGCGGAAAGTGATATGCACATTTGTATTGACTTGGACGAAAGTTTCGCCCGTCGCTGGTGTGCTTCCTGTGCTCGGAGCCACTTCCGCGCGTTACTGCATTTAAGTGGGAACCAAAGGGATACGCCAATCCCCGGTGTTTGAAAGTGTTGAAGAGAACGCAAACACCATTTCGAATCGAACCGCAGCTCTTACACAAAAGTTTCGCTGTTACTGCCCGAATCACTTTGCCCGCGCGCTAATTTATTCTCTCTTAAAAATGTAATCATTGAAAGCATAGGTAATAGCAGTTTCAAAAATCTTCACGATTAATGAATCTAAGTTCATGACAGATGTTTTATTTGAATTCACATATTACATTTTGTTAATTTTACTGACGAAGAGATATAACGAACGTTTGGAGGTCTGAAAACTTTTTGACCAGCCCGATATGTATAATATAATGTGAAACGTATAATCAATTGAAAATTAACATAAATTCCGACAGAAGCACAGTTATGATTAGAGTAATTGTAAAACAAAGAATTTGAAATTCGTCATTTTTACGGGTTTAGTCGTTCTAGTGTTAGTAACGTTACTTTTTTGCATTTTGTGTTACTCCGTGCACAGTACTACATAGCAAGACTCGAGCAGACTTCGTTCTATAAATAAATATTTGCCATGCATACATATTTTTTTCATGGAAAGTGGTATATTATAGTAAAAGGAAGTTTTTAATGTAGGATTTTCATTTACGATTCGAGCAGAATGAATGTTTAGATCGAATGTATAATAATAATTTTGTATGAACTCATGCTCTTATCGCATCATGTTATACGGAAATAAAAGGTATTCGTGAACGTGAAATAAAATATACAATAAAAAATTGGAAAGAGCGCCGCTGTTTTCCGCGGGTCACAATTTTATATTCCAGCCGATAACAATTTCATCAATGCTTTTAGAATTCTCTCTGCTGAGCTATACATAAATTATTTTATTTCTCCCACGCCTATCTGAAATTTCAATTTAAATATTCATTACACGCAGACCGCAATCTTTTCTTCTCACGTCATTGCATTAAATTAAATCTTCAGTGGGATGTAACGAAGAAAATGGAAAGATTAGAGACGAATTTAGCCTTCCTTCCATCATGTTTTTTCTGCTCGGTGTAACGACAAAATCGAAATAACGCAATTACAATTACACAGCCAAAGCAATTAAAGTCAGTATGCTCCGTGAAAAAGTCTATTAAGGATCGAAGCTATTAACCCTGACAAATGGTACTTGATAAAGCAAATTAAACGTTCATACTTAATATTATTTTAATGTTTCACATGATAAATGTTCTCACTAACTGTAAAATGAAAGTGGTGTTTGGATTTAACTAAAACATTAACATAAAAATGGTTTAATTATCTTCAGGTATTGCAGGTCCCAACGATTCTTATAATTTTTTTGTTCAAACCATTAACAAAATTTTAGCTACTTTGTGATACGACGTGTACGGTTTTCATTATGCAGGTTGAGTCAATAAGAACTACTATCTAAAATAACCAATTACATATTGGTTGTATCAGAAAACGTTTTAATGAATTATGTAGCATTTTAAGGGACGCATTGGATGGATACAATTAAATTTTTTTATATCTTATTCCTTTTGATATCTATTTTTTTATATCTTATTTTTTTAATACCACCTTGTTGTTAATGGAAGGACGACTTCAGTGACCTGTAGCATGACAGTGGTAAAACAAAAGATGCACTGACCTTGAAAAAACTCAAGTTCACCTTGATGTCTCAAAAGCAACAAGATATAAAAAAATCAAATTGTATCCATCCAATGCGTCCCTTAAAATACTGCTACATAATTCATTAATACGTTTTCTGATACAAGTAGTTCTCATTGACTCACCCTGTATATTATTCTATACTTGATAAGGAAACAAGTACATCTATGATGTTACTATTATCCTTAACTCTTGTATTCCAGTAGGTTTACCAACAAGTAACCAACTTTCCTTAAAAACTTTATTTTCTTACAATACACTTCAAATTCAATACACGTTCCCGCCAGTATTCTCGACAAACCTAAGTCTCTATTTCGAGCAAACTAACAAAATCGACCATACATCTCGGATTCTCTTCGAAACAAAATTGAATCGACCAAAAAAAAAAAAAAAAAAATCAGTGATTCCCTCATTAATCCGCCTGATACTCCCTCGATCTTAATTACACTTTGAGGTTAGGCCAGTTCGTGCGATTACTTTCTGGCGGAGATGAGCACACGGCACTCCTAAGCTAAGTCCACTTCAACGAATGAAGAATACGCGGCTCCCTCGACTAAATTATCGTTACGCCACAATTTACTCAGGAAGCTCCATTTACATGTCGCTTCCAACACCGGCGGGTAGTCCGACCGGCTATCATAACTATAAAGTCTGTCGTGCTTTCAAAGGAAGCCGAGCAGCCATTTCGAGCTTCTCCTACCGAAAAGCCTCTAGCGGCGCCCAAGCTCGTGGATCAACGGCGTTCCCTCGATTAAACTTCCCCTCTGGACGAACTCGAGTTCCACCGTATCATCCACCCTCTCTTGGGCCAGAGCCCTCGTACTACGGTTCGTGGATCGCACGTGAAAGAAAGACGGATTGGGCCAGGGGGGAGGCTGTACGCGGAACGGAAGAAAAAGCGTTGGGATCGCGATCCGCGACTCCGCTGCTCGGATCAGCTCGAGGAATCCCCGTTCCCTGGCGAGAAAACCGACAAATTTGACAAACTTCCTACCGCCAGCCCTTTGTCACTCGCGAGAGAACAAATGGGTGGAAGATAGCCCGGTCGCAATCGAGAAAAAGAGCTAGAACTCGTGGAAAAGTATCCGACGTCGTTGTCGTCGTCGCTGCGAAACGTGTTAGCCCCAGCCATCCGATTATACTTGCTGGGAAAGATACTACCGAGTCGTGAAATTTTTTTGGATCCACGTGTAGAAGCTTGTTTCACAGCTTCGGATGAGTCTTCTTTCGTACCCTCGAGGGTGTTGATTAGATCGCGACTGAAAAATTCGGTTGTTTGGAGAACCGAAATAGAACAAAATTGTTATATTAGGTGTATATATGTAGGATAATTTTATATATATATATGTATTTGTGATATTGGTCGTTTTGTATTCATTGCCGCCGTGAAGAGTTGAGTTATAACAAGAGGTAGTTTGTTACATGTGTGAGAGAACGTTTTGAAGGAAGACTCGGCTTGTCGTGGTTGAGTAATCCTTAAAACAGGGAAATAGGAAAACACACATTAAGTTTCACCACCTTGGCGCCCGATTTTTTACTTGTATAGCTTAAGTCCCTATCTGTGACGCAAATCTGCGACAACGTGGGCCAAAATGTTAAGGAGTATTTCACCCTGAAGAACCAGAAAGTAGCAAAAATTCCTAATACTCCTATTGCGATCCCCTGCAAACTTGCAGAATTTAAAAAAAGGAATCAGAATTTTGGTGTTACCGAAGTTTCCTTGTCAGTGACTATTTCGATTTTTGATCTATTAACAGTAGACTTATCTGACCAAGAACATTCCGTAGTTCATTCAATATATTTTTGTGACAAGTTAACACATCGTTACAGACACGGTTCTGTAATGACGAATTGACTAGTCTCATCTATTGCAGACGCATTTCCTCGATGACGAGTTGGCTCGTCATCCTCGGTTACCAGATCAAACTCGAGTCTTCCCGAAGCTCTGCAGCCCGATAATGCAAGAACCCCACGTAGGGTAAACAGACGAAGGTTTGCTTGCTCTTTCCAAGCTTCCATACCCGTTCCCGTGTCCCACCGCTCCACCCCCACCCCGTTCTCATCCCTTTCGCCAATGAAAGTGTTTTCGCAATCGTGTGGTACGCAGCCACTTATTAAAGTAGCGTACCCTCGTTGCACGTAAACACGACGGTGTTTTTGAAACGTGGATGCTCCGCCGAACACAACTGGTGTATTCGTTCCAGGTTCTGGTGTGATTTCTGTACTTTTGGGACACGGTTAATTAAAGTGGTTTTTTGGGAAATTCAGCTTCAATAACTCAGCGATTTTGATGGTTGAACGAAGAAGAAATTTCATCTTCGTTCTTTGGATGAGAATCGATGAAATGTTTGCGAAGCTTCCTCCATGTTGTGTACGTATACTATATCGTGGAAGTGTACTTACGCAGAGCTTTGAAGCTGTTTGCTTCTTGTCCTTTAATAATCGACAGCAATTACGCTTGTTTACTGGCCTTTAAAACGATATTATGGCAAAAGTGTTTAATGGATGGTAATGTTTGATGTCTGTTTAATATATAATCCTTGTTGTTGATATTATTGAAATCGAAATTCTGACAGACATGCGAAATTCGGCAAGTGGTGACTTATTACTATCCTTGTGACGTAAACGTAGATGTAATCTGGCTTTTTGTGGTCAAAGGATAGTGTTCAAGTCCTAAGGTGTTAAATTGAAGTAATTTAATACTTATCATATGAAACATTTTTAACCGTTTACGAACGAATACCAGTGAATGGTAATCTTAAAATGAGTGATATGGAAGCAAATAGACGATCTCATAATTCAAGGAAAAAACAATACTAATATTTCAGTCTTTGATGCATAACTTGGGTCTGCATGGAAAATATTCATGGAAATTTACAAATATTCTTATCTACACAAGAATTTATATTCATACCCTAATAACTTTTTTAAAAGAAAAGAAAGGGGGTAATATAAGCAATTTTGACTGAATTGGATACACATACTTAATTCACTTAAAGGATTCCCTAAACAGTAAATTTGATCTTTCTGGGCGAACAATTAACGCCAGACGATTAAACGAACGTGCACAAAATTTCAATGATAATTCGAAGTCTTGAGATAGTTTTGAACAATTCGTTGGACATACGAAACTTGGATAGCTGTTTCGAGTCTTCAGCCAAATAGTTTCATCCTCTCTACTGCCCACAGTGTTTGGAATGGAAACATGTGTGTACAGTAGTAATGCTGGTGTATCTGTGTGGATGGAATTCCATTAGAACACGTATAATCAGATAATGTTTGCTGTGCTATGTAACTATTTAAGACGTTTCCACATTCAGGTAAAGTAGACGTAATAAGCATAGCTACTTTATCTACGACAATGTTCCAGCTTTCCTATCATTTCATGAAAAACCGCGAAAAATAGAACATCCATAAGAAAATTGATCGAAAATTCTCTACTTTTCGTTTCTTTATATGAAATTACAGTATTAAAGAAACTATACAATCACTATCTATGCAATGTATGTGTTGATGATAATTTTTCACATAAACTTACGATACAAAGGTATTCAATCAAAATTGTAAATAATATTACATTACTTATAAAATTCATCTAATTATTCTATTGATAAGATAACCAAATGTTATTATTTATAGATAATTCAATTCTATCGAAATATCTTTGAAAGATAAACATTTATTTTTCACTACTATGCAAGTGGTTAAGAATTAACCTAACAGATTTCCTTTGTAATTATTTAAACCACTCTTCCATAAATCATACTTTAATTGTATCGGATAAATGACACGCTATGTTCCAATCGTGTACGAATATCAGTTATTTCTAATCTTCAAATTATTCTGTTTAAAAAAGTAAATGAAGCATACTAGTGGCGGCGAGTGTAGAGTACTGCTATTTAAATTCTAAGGTTCTTCACCAATTCCACAAACTGAGAGCAAAATTTGATAAATAATTTCAAGTCAGTCAGAAAGTGCTATTAAGAGAACATATTTCACAAATGACTTACGTGCACGTTTGAACGCCCCTCGTCCAAGAAGTTTTGTCGGCTAACGCGCAAGGATTTCTGACGACCGACAGACTTATGCATATTCGTTCCTCGCTGCATTGGCGTGGACTTTTATCATCAGACATTGGACCGGCGTAAAAACATTTTGTTACGTAACATTGGGTCGGAAACTCGTGTGGACATTTACAGAGAACCGACTTGGAAAACATATTTCGAAAAGAAGAAGTTTGACTGAAATTCCAAAAGAAAACACTCGTAGTCGGATGGTCCGCGTAAACTTTCTTCTCGCATCGGTACATGCATTCAATCCTGGTGAAGTGTTCTCAGATTTTATTAAAGCTCGCAAAAAATAAATATTCCGTGAGTAGTACATAGTTTTGTTTTCATCCATAATAATGTGATCACTGGATAATGTATAATTCGATCCATTGATCTGATGTTTCTATAAAAATGATCCTCCTAATAATTTTTAGAAAATGCTCTCGTTTTTACATAACACTGTAACAGTAATTAAATAATATAAAAAAATTTATGAAGTCTAATAATATCTTTATTTCATTTTTAGTTCAACAAAATCTGCAGAAATTTTGTTCTTGCAAAGTATTATATAAAAATCTACATTTTGGAGTTACTATATTTGACTAATTTTCAAAATCGTTATTCTAGTTTTACTTTTACATAAGATCTGACAAGATATTTTATATACGGGTTATTCCACGCGAAATCGGACACTTTTTGGAGCACCATTCCGGATTTTGTGCGGATTTGTTTTTCTGTTAAAAAAAGATATTTTTTACCATTTATTTTGCAATGTTTCTGTAGTATGTCCAGTATTTTTCAAATATGTACTTACTGTGATTGGGTTTCACAAAGAGATTGAAGCACTTTGTTTGGACCATTTCAAACTCTTGTACGAATGGACACGTGCACATGGTTTGACTGTAACAGCAGTACTGACAAACAAAAACTAAGAAACCAAGAAACCCCACCCCTGGTAAGTTGGATACGTCTACGAACCAATAAAAAAAATGAGGGGTGACTCAGAACACAGGTAGTGACAGAAAAATATATATATATATATAAATATAAATAAATATATATAACGGTATTAAACCTTGCAGCGGTCACATACCCCTATACTAATGTGTAAGAATGGCAGGTATAACCGCCGAGCTGCTGCTAGTACCGCACTTGTAGGTGCACTTGGACGCAGCGTTGATTTTAATTAATTTTCATACGGTCAATTTTAAAGAGTCCATATTTTCGAAGATATGTCCATAAAGAGGACAAATAGGGCTATATCCTCATTTTGTTCACATTTTTAAATAATTTCCCGGTATAAAAACAGAGCATAATTTAAAACAATTGCAAATTAAATGGTTAAAAAATACTTCTTTTTGAACTGAAATTATTTTTATTTGGTACTCTTATGTCTCCACTGTAAGTACCCACAAAGCTCATTTGGATCAGTTTGTTAGTTCAACAGTTATGATTTATTGAAAATAGGTTGACCCTAAATTTCAAGCAGCTGTAAAATCAACAATTATAAAATTTTCGAAAATCCTTACGTACGTTTATATATCGCTAAAGACTACAACATATCCAAATTTGAACAAAATCCGAAATGATGCTCCAAAAAGTGTCCGATTTCGCGTGGAATGACCCATACTACAATTATAGGAACGCATCGCTAATAATCATTGAAATGATGTGATCTAAATTCAGAAATAAAAAATATATCTTGTTTTTAGTGGTATTATTCGCTATTAGACACAATGTCTAATCGTGGTTATGAATTCCTTTATAAAATATCAAAGACCATGAAAAGTCAATTACCAGTATGAACAAGCGCATCCAGTTACAATCGAGGAGCAAAAACTGCACGTCATGTGCCAATCCAGCTGAAAAAAAAAACAATTAGTCTGGCGTTAAAGAGGCTCGACCTCGTAACATTGGCGCGCTCTCAACTCCGTCTATCTATTCACTTGCTCGAGTGTTTTCGTGATCAAGGATCCGCAGCTTTATTAAAGCAAGAAGAGTATTTACTAGAAACTGCTCTCGTAAGCGCGATGACACTTCCAAAGTGCCGTTCTCGCTTTGACGAAACGAACAACAATTTCCACTCGCGGGCGCGCTGCGTTTGCGCCCCGTTGATGATCTTTTTGAACGGCATCTTTTCGAATTTCCTGCCAAAATTCTAATTACGCGATTCTGCTTTAACCTCGTACAGGTTTCAGTATTTTTTCGTTGAAAATTACTTTTTTCGAAATCGTAGTCACGGCGAAAAGTAGAATTGTTAATGATTTATTAAACGTTGACTACGCATTGTTAATTATATAAATCATTAAAGCCTGCTTTTTCAAGGAAATAAATTGTTTGAATGCATTTCGTATCGTTGTATAATTTATATATTTGTTAAGAGCCTGAGAAAATGATGAATTTTCGAATTTGAATTAGTATTGAAATAATTGGTTTCGATTTAAAATGAGTTTAATATGCTTTGTATTTATATACGACGAGCAACCATTGTTGACACTTTACATATTATTTGTATTATAAATACTTGATTCCGTATTATAATTATATGTATTCTGCGTTATTGTGAAACCGATTACAAAACGCTGATATTATTATGCGCAGTTTTACTCGAATAATTCAGTCCTTCGTATGTTATTACGGTTTATTAATTATTTAATCTCGTGAAGTTTTAATATAAAAACAACAAGGCGCAACGAATTGATTGTCTATGGAAAACCGAATCTTCGCGAACGCAAATATTATACAGTTATGAGAAATTCTGATTAGCTCGAGTAACTCGTTCAGAGTTTTCACCGTGTGATTTCTTGAGCCGATAAAAAAACTTGGACAACGCCCTTCAGAAGTAACTTTCCAGCGAAATTAGCTGAGTTTCCTCGAAACTTTACTGCCGGCAGTAAACTTCTTGCAGCAAAAATGTAGAAATTTGTAAACATGATGGTGAACGACTAATAGCCATTGTAAAGAAACGAAACCGACACCGAGAAAACGAACAGAAATTAACGGAAACAGACTAATAACGCGATTTCACTTTAGAACGATTTCATATAACACGAAAAAATATACGAACATTCAAATAACACTGTTTGACAGTTCGTGTTATATCTTTTTGGCAACCAGTAGGAAGAATTTTCCGTTCCAATCAATTTAAACGACACAGAAATTGACGGTAATTTTGTAAATTACTGTCGGTTCGATCCTATTCGTGGACAGTAAAAGCAGAGACGTCATTCTGACATTTTATTCACTGTTTTATAGAACACGAATTACCCTTTCTCCGCCGCCCGATGTCCCCGAAGAATGGCTACATTAATGGTTTTTAGCTTCGTTCGTGCGGAATTAACGAGAAGGTGACGGAAAACTTCCTTCGCGTTTTCTTTCAACGCCTTCCATTCAGTCTTCCCTCCCCCTCCACGCTTCTAGATTATGCTTCTTTAACGTTATTGTTCCCGCAGAATTTTTAATATTAATGCCCATCAGCGGTGCCCCGGCTGGGCTCCAGCGATTTCAAGCGGGATGTGATTTAAAAGCCAGCTCGCCAAGACACGGCTCGTGTCACACGATCCTATGCATTCAGGCCGAATTTGAATTTAAGATTACTTTTAAGCTCTTTGTGAAACCGACCCTTATTTTTGTCCGGGGACTCGTTTGACGATCCACTGTAATGTCATATTCGATCCTGTACTTTACACCGATTGTTCTTTCCCGGTCAATAACGGTTCCACTTTGTTTCGGTAGCTACCGCTTTGAGTCGAGCCACTGATGATTATTTTTCTCCGCCACTTTGTTGTGCTGTACTTGCTTAAAAATGTATTAAATTTTGCAAGATCTTGAAATATCAGACAGTGAAACGAACGCTTGGATGCGAGAATAGGAATTCGTGAAGTCATTTTTTAGATAAGAAGGATTTTCTCTTTTTTCGTTTAAGATTTTAACAGTACTTAATACCTTTATCGGTGTATTTGCTGCAAAGTATCTATTCTGAATTTTATGACGCTATGTTATATTACACTTCAATAATTATTGAAAGGAAGAAAAGATAATGGAAAAGTATAGTTTTCGAAGCTGTTTAAATGCTTTCACGTATTTAAAAGAAAGGTACAGGATAATTCCAAATTTAAATTTTGGCGCGCCTTGATGATATGACTGTTGTCACTTCCTTCTAACACTTTGAGAACACAAAAAGAGGACAATTTCCAGTTTGTTATAAAGATATATTTTTTCCTCCAAGAAAAGTGACGCACAAATCCACTTTTTGCTTCTAGACTAGGACAAAAGCCACTTTTACACACCTATTAATTAGTATCCTACTCTCTGAATATTTACTCTGCCATCTTGGCAGTTTGAAGCCACAAAAGGAAGTAACGAATAAAAATTCTACACTATGTAGTAACAATGAATTAATGTATTACTTTACTTTCACGATACTTACTATTCGAACAGAAATATATTACGGACTATAATACACCATAATAGCACTGCAAAAGGTAACAAGACCCAGAATACTTTAATAAGGCTTGACCTCATAATCCATTTAGCAGCAATAATTTCAACTCCAATAAAATCTCAGCAATAACGAAAACGATTATCAGTAATGTTCCTGCACCGGGAACATTATTACCAGAACGATTTTATTGCTTTTCCACACCGTATAAATTACTAATTTACAAAGCGACGGCCGCTCCTAGATTGGCGAATAAAATTTATCCACTTCATAATGTGTCCGACTAATGAAATATTACGGGCCATTTTCAATTAAATCCAATATCTGCAAATGTTATTAACACTTTACGCGCCGGGAGGACGGGGTCGCGTCGCCGCGTAGAGTAGGGGACCATATTCCCATAACCTACCCGGCAGTATGTACGCGCGCGGCATAATTGATATTACACCATACCGTAACGTCATTCGGCCCTATTATACCGGAGGTTGCCTCTCGGATGAATATTAACACGTTATTATACCTGCCGCAGAATTAACATTACAATTTCTTCCGTACACGCCCACGAACTTGGACCGCCATTTTTTTTTGTTCTGTCCCAAGGACAGCAATTTTATAAGCGCGCGCGCGTGCGCGCACGTTACGCGACTCGTCCCCAGACTACGAAATTGTTATTACCTCTTAACGAGATATCGCATTAACATCGTAGAACACCGCTGCGCGACACCATCTCCTAACTAATAACCGTTGATTAATAATTTCTGGTTCCTAACGGGTGTTTGGTAATTGTAATTGTTCGGGACAAGCAAATGCAGACTTTAATCCGTAACAATGCGCTGCCGGGGTGCGATCCCGCGATGCTTGCTTAATTAGCGGCCGGAAAGTTAAAGTTCTGTTAATTGAATCGTCGTGTTCGAAAGTCGTATAAATCGGGACTTAAACGGAGCGAATGTTTTGAAAGGCTTTTACGTAACAGACAACAGCGTCTAGTTACTTCGTCGACGTCGCGATGAATATTTAACAGAACTTTTATTGGTGTGTTACCGAACAGCAATTGTTTAAATTCATGACGATTGAAACAGTTTATTTTATTTACAAAAACGTGTTTATGAAGTACATACTTCAGCACCATATCAAAAAAGTACAATTGCCTTCTGTAGATTTCGATTAAGGAGCTCTCAGAACAACGTATAAAAACTACCTACTTATAATTAATATTAAGTGTGGCAATTGGTAGTTCACTATATCCTCGCAAATTAAATATCTCTTACCAAGAAAATAACACTTGAGTTCTCAATAACATTCGTTGTTCTTTTGAAACATCTTACGCCATTTTCTTTTGTCTGAGAGGCGGGAAAATATACTAAATGTAAATTATATGCCTATCCTATTGAAAGCATAGTAAATGTAATAAAGGGTTAATCATTTCCATGATGAATGAAACGTAACAATACACGAGGCCAGCCCTGAAATATGTGATAAATTAACCAAATAAAAAAGCGTTTGTTTTCCAAACAATTTTCTATCTAATAATACATGAGTTAGTAATAACATTCATCGGTATCTTGTTACATCTAACGCCATTTGAAGCAAATAAAAAGGCGGGAAAATATACTGAATTCAAATTATACGGTCATCCTATCAAAAATATAGTAAACCTAATAAATCCGTTCCACGACGAATGGAACATTTTCGTCAAACAAAAAGGTGGGAAAATATGCTGAATTCAAATTATACGGTCATCCTATCAAAAATATAGTAAACCTAATAAATCCGTTCAACGGCGAATGGAACATTTACGTCAAACAAAAAGGCGGAAAATATACTGAATTTAAATTATACGATCATCCTATTAAAAACATAGTAATCCTAATAAATCCTTTTCACGGTGAATAGAACATAATAGCGCACGAGGCCAGCTTTAAAATATATAATAAATTAACACTAGAACTACCAAAACAGTCAAAACAACTGGTTCGTATATTCTTATATTGGCGATTAAAATTTTACAACAACACTTTTCATAGATTTTTCGCAATTTTCATTGCAATATAAAAATGAAGAAATTACTTAATTTATAAATTTAAATATTTTCAGAAGTTTGTCATGTTTATCGATCCGATAGAAATAGATATACGTTTGTCGTCGGTAGTTCTAGTGTTAACCACCATAGAACGTGTTTGCTTTAACATGGAATTTTCGATCATGTTAACAGAGTCCACCAGTGACGTCACGGAGGGCGTTTACGCCTAAGGAACAGGAGACCCTGAACAGCAATTGGCTGCGAGTAGTTCCGGAAAAAGTGCCGGAACCGCGACCCGGTGCATGCGTGAACGACTCCAGAACGCTTCCAGACGTGACCGTGAACTTCGTGAAGGCGCATCCCCTAATGGACGACGCTGTTCAGTCATTCTTCGCGTTACCTGTGATAACCAAAGTCAGCTTCAAGTAAGTAACAGTTTGCTTTTCGATGGTAATACGTAAACGATGGAGCTCGACGGCCATATTTGTTCGCGTTTGTCTTGTATGAATTTGGAAAAGAACACGATATTTATTTTGTCATACCTTCAGAACCGTTAAGTAGATTTGGGAATTATTGCTTGAAAAATATTATAGAGAAGAATACTTGAACAAGTGTGCAGTGTGGAGTTCTCTGTACCTGGACGTAGCCAAATATCACTTTTAATCGCTTTCTCCCTTATCATTTCTCCTTTCTTTTTGTACATCAAACGATCTTTGACTGCAAAATTCTTGCTATTACACTCGTGACTTAAACGTTTGCTCTCTAAAGATCTGATCCTCGCTGAACAGTAACTGTAAGATTGAGTAAGATATGAACAAGTAGTGGTTTCCCAATAAAGATTTATAATTGGTTGTAAGTGAAATTTTATTAGTTAACTTAATTTGTATCTGTAACAACGCCATTGGAGTGCAAAGGGTTAATGATTTGACGTTTTAAACTTGCGATGTTTTATGGGACATTGTAATACACCGATAGAAGCAATAAATCCTTGACACCCACACAGTTAATGTGATTGTACAATTTCCTTTATAGATATCTAATTACATCAAAAATCAATTTTTAAAATTCCAATTCTCGCTTTCATTCCATTGAACAAACGGACGATCAATTTCTCGTTGTCTGTACGTCATTCGAAACTCTTCGTTGAGATAGCAAATTTTACCAAATAACTGAAAAACACCATGTATATACAGTTACAGATTTACCAAAGTCGCTGTAGATTCTCAGGTAAAGGCGCTAGATGGAAAGGCCTACGACATTCTCTACATAGGAACAGGTGAGCGCTCGTAACCGTGATTCCAATTAACATAAAATTCATTTAAAATCTAACCATTAAATTCAATTGCATCGTAATTAACATTAATGTTTATGATCTTGCGTAGACGACGGTCGTGTCCTTAAAGCGCTCAACACCCGCGCCTCGGATTCGCTGAACAACGTGGGTCAGGTGATCGTCAGCGACGTTCAGGTGCTGAAGTACGGTAAGTCGTCCGAAAATAACTGCAAAAGTCGTCTCCGACTAACCGAGAGCTTCCATAAAATTCGAGGTTCGATCGTACGCACCCGATAACCGTCGAACCAATCACGATGCAAAACAGGGAATTTCGGGACCGGCGATACGGTCGAACCACAAATCTCAATTTGAATCCTCAAGAATTTAATTAAACCGCTTCGAATCGGCCCGACATTCCGATTTTGGTCCGCATAATTTTTCCTTTCTCTTCGATCTGCCGACGACACCCGCCTCTTATCGCGCGTCCCGTTGACTTTTCACGGAAACGACGATAAAAGTGACCAAAAAGTGACCAAAAAAATACAAAATACAAATATATTCGATTATCCGTGTGATTTATTCTGGCGCGCGCGCGCGCGTACGTATCGCTGTGATTCCGGGCAAAAATTCACGTTTGACGTGACGAGGCAAGCGATTCTGCCTAAACTAAATGCAGATTTCAACGGGCGTGTTTCGGGGTGTTTAATGTGTAAATATGGATCGAAGGGGGGAATTGGATTGATAAAGTGGAGAAGGCGCGGAAAAATACGTGGGATTAGAGACCGAAGAGTATTTATAAACATCAAATAATTGAATAATTCAGTTAATATTAAGCGATAATCTACAGGAGACAAATGAAATTATATTCGAATCCAGTTATTAACCCCTTGGGTACGGATTTATTTGAGAAAATATTTGCATGTGGAACGGAAATAATTTTTGGTTGCTTGGAGTAGTATGTAAAGGCAGTACATTTTACGTAAGAATGTATTTATTTCTAAAATATTGGTGACATATGTAGTATTAAGATGTCTTCAACTAATTAGAATTGCAAAACAAAAATAAATTAATAACAACAAAATAAAACTAAATGAAATAAATTCAATTTATAAAAAAAAACAATTACTAATAATTATGCAGAGTGTGATATTTTTATTGATGAATGAAATTGATCAATAAAAAAAAAAAAATGACGTATCTCAGATGTCAAATGTACCTAAAAGTTTAATTTTTGGTTTGACGTCTTAGACACGTCATCCGCTCTTAGGGGAAAAAAGTGAATGACGTGTCTCAGACGTCAAATGTACCCAAGGGGTTAATAAAAGGATTATTTCAAAAGCGACATTCTCTAAAAGGATACATTTCCTAACCTGTTCCATACCCTTTTAATTAATTTAAATGTTTTCTTATTTAAAATGTACGTTTGTTCAATCAATTTGATAAATCAACTGACAATGATTCGTGACGGGTTATTTTTTCATAACTCAGTTCTTATTTCTCTTAATAGACTTAAAT
This sequence comes from Dufourea novaeangliae, assembly GCF_001272555.1. Lineage (NCBI taxonomy): Eukaryota > Metazoa > Arthropoda > Insecta > Hymenoptera > Halictidae > Dufourea > Dufourea novaeangliae. The sequence continues at coordinate 1,916,484 of NW_015373998.1, read as the reverse complement.
CTTTCGACTGTCGCCTAAAGAACGAAAAAAGAACAGTTTTCTATTTATGACTTCACTTTGTGACCACAGAATGATAGATTAAATCACCATTTGAGTGTCAATCAAAAGTAATTCAATCAAGAAAATCTACAGAAGTTACTAAAAATGGAAGATGAGCGGCGATACAATTGAAAAAACAAAATATTGATAAAATATCAATTCAAGTTACCAACCTTCAGAGTTAGAGGATTATTTCCATCCCCGTTTTAAATAACTTGAATACATTTCAAACAATCTTCAAGAAATTAAACTAAACGATTTGTCGCATACATTATTGTTCTTCCTAGTACCTTTATGTATAATCAATCTCAGTCAAAAATAGAAGAAAATCCCCTTAAAATTCATCTATCTACTTCAATTGAAGTAACATTATGAATTTCAAAATTTTCGACTGTTTAAGCTAAACAAGTGTATATGAGCTGCTAAATTTAGATCGTGAACCACTTTGGCGTTGGTAGATTATTTCATAGTTCAATAAACGTGTTCACGTCGAAATGTAATTTGTTCAGGTCAAGCAGTGAAGGACCTGCTGGTGGTCCATCTGGCAGGTGAGGCGAGCAAGTTGGTTGTGTTCGCCGACTCCGAGATCCGTGCTGTTCCTCTTCAGCATTGTGACGCGCCGGCAGCAGGCACCTGCGCCTCTTGCGTGGCTCTTCAGGATCCCCATTGCGCCTGGGACGCGACCAAGAACCTATGCGTGGCGGTGTCGACGAAGCTTCACGACAGCGACGCCGACAAAACTCTGTTCCAGGACGTCACCAACGGGAAACACAAAGGCTGCGGCTACGAACAAGGTAATTATGCCGAACGTAAACTGTCCTTATTAGACTCGCTATATTCCGAAGTGAATGATCTTCGAAAAAGAAACAATGAAAAACGTTGTACGACGCACACTTGTCGCTCGCTTGGATTCTTTTCTTTTCGTACTCCAAACACTGATACAACGTTCTCCTGAAACGAACACACCATTTTCCAACTTGACTTGCTTTAATGATTTATGCTCGTTTAAAATTTTACAGGGATTTCGGAATTGTTCTTTTGATTCATTTTGTAGGGATGATTGATGTGGTTCAAGAAGGAAGTTGAACATAGTGTCTGCAATGGGAGAATGTTGGTCGAATGTGTAGTGTAATTCGTGGAAGGAAATTTGTGACAGTTTTCTGCGTGTGAATTAGTTGCATTCTTATCAGTCGAGGCTAATGAAATCATAGAAATAATCGTACATGTTTGTAGATTCGAATCACTCTATAAACAATCTGCGTGCAGATTTTCGACAGATTGGTAACAGATTCTGCAACATAACCTAGGTTACGTTGTTAGGATCTGCCGCCAATCGGCGAAGAAATTGTTTATAACAGATCCTGCATCAAATCGATAACCATTCGGGTTACAAAAGCTTATAACAGACATTGGGCAAGATCTGGCTGTGCAGGTTTGCCTAATTGGGTAATTTAACTTTCGATGTAGGTTCTACTATGAATGAAAAATTTATTATTCATTTATGATTCCTACAACAAAAACAAAAGAAGCCTTTTATCATGGTTTACTGAAACGAACTATTGAGCTTAATGATTCAATTAATTACATTCGATTAATAAAATTGCAGCGCGTTCAGAGCGCTGGAGATATGTACAAAAAAAAGAATTTAAGAAAAAATAACATCAGACGTATTTCTGTCTTTTTAGCAAAGTTTATATGCCAGTATCAGTACTTCCTTGATACAAGAACTAAAAATTTTACCCAAACCCTATCATAAACATATATTTTCCATAATCATCATCACTAGACTGCGGGCGTTTGTACAGACACTCCTACCTTCATAGCTTATGCTTCAAAAACAGGAATCAAATAAGTTCCATTTCACGCATTAAGATGTTAATTAAAGTAAGAAAGTAAAAAAAAACGTTAATAATGTGCACTAGTCTTCTTATTTTATTCTGTTTTATGCATTCAATATCGTAATCGTAATCAGTCTTCATGATCTACGAATTCAGAATAAGTTACCTGGAATTCAGTTTACTTAAAAATCTAATGAGATTTCTATTTCATTCGTAACCTAATAGAACTTATAGAACCCTTAGTAGACTAAACAAACGTCAGTTTGATTCCAGTTTGTGTAAGTTAATAAAAGGAAAATGTAATTTAGTTTAAACATCCGCAGTTCAGGCCATCCTCTTAAGTTTCACACACATTTCAGATAATGATTACGCAACTGTTCTCTCAATTAAATTGTACCACAGTGCGAAATCAAGGCGTCCTTTTACAGTTAAATCGACCCGCGCATTACAGAACGGTTAAGTAGCTCGTGGAAACCTTAAATTCGAAATGGAACATCGTTAGTGCCCATATTCGCAATTTCCATCCTATCCTCATTAGGACAGTTCGTTCCCGGAAGACTCGAAATTTTCCTTCTGCGACTACAACGATATTCCGGTACGTCGAGTTTCCCGTTACGCGGTGCACAGTTCCGGCAACCCCATTTAACCCCGTCCTCGATCCAAGAAATTGCGTGTCCCGACGCAACTCGGGTTGGAATAATCCGAACAGAAAGTTCCCGAAGTTTTCGTGCTTCTGGCAGTTCGTTCGGCTTGGTATACTCCTCTTCGAGCTCGGGTAACGCGTTTGTTAGAAAATCGTGCACAATATGTATTATTGGTGGATCATCCAGTAGCTTCCTTTCATCGACGAGCGTATTGATCCTAGGGCGCGATATCGTGAGGTCGTAAAATGGTTTAGCTCACTGAGTGATAAGTAGACTGCGGATTTTCATGCAAAATAATGTTTTATAAAGTAATTCATAAAGACAAGAATAAAAGTACGAATTTCTTGATTCCCTTAAGTTTTTTTTTCGGATTGAAAATTAAATAGAGAACTTGTACAATTTGGTGAAAGTCTTTTATTGTATTTCGCAAAGCTCTATAAATGCATGAAATCCGCAGTCTAGTAATTATTGTGACTGACCCAATTAACCTTTAGAACACGGGGGCAAGTTTTTTCATGACTTTTTATATTTTCAAGTTGAAATTTTCATATAAATTTTCATAGTCTTAAATAAATATTGTTTATAGGATATTAACCCTACTGTTCTCCTCGCTTACTCTTCACATCTACATACATCCTTTCGCATAAAATTGTTTCAAATATGAAAACAATTTGTTGTTAAGAACTGCAAAATTCCCCAAGAAGTAGACAGAAAATTGAATACGTTGGATACTAAAAATATTTAAATATGATACCTATTGAAACAGAAAATTCATTCGGATCCTAGAAACCTGGTGAGAACAGCAGGATTAAAGCTCAATAAATACTGTTTATGCTGCTGTAAAATAATAAACGTGGACTAAAATATATGATTTTTTTACCGAACATCACGTTTTCTTCGTAGACCAGGTAGCCTAATATTTATGAACGACAGTGTACGTTCAGGGTTCACACATGGGGGCCAAGTTTATAAATTACACTACGTATCGTTCATTTACTACAATAACATAACTAAAAAATCACGATTTTCGGAAAACTAGTATGAATGTTTTGGTCGCTATAATTTTGTACCAACATGAAATTTAACATTTTGACTGCCACGTAACCCAAACATAGGTGACATACATTGCAACGAAACCTGGATTATTTAAATACCGTCTAAAATTTTGCATAAAATTAATATCACAATATAATTTCAAACAAGACCAACGCCTCACTTGACAAAACACATATATTTTCGACGATTTATGATTTAAAAAATAAAATAGAGTGTGTCTACTTGGCAATTAATCTTTTTACAGGGTGTTTGAGAGTACATCACCGCTACCATAGCGTTATTCTACACCTTTGGATCGGTGGAGATCTGCAAAAGAAAGTCACCGCAAACTTGACTTTGACCTTAAAATTCAAGGTCAAATTTTTGTTATCATTGCATCGCATTCTACTTGTCATGAGGATAAACAGTCTGACAAGAACGTTTATCCTCCCAGATTGTTTATCCCCATGACGAGTAGAATACGATGCAATAATAAAAAAAACTTCGACCTTTTATTGCAGCTTTGCAATAGCGTTATGGTAGCCGTGACATATAATTTTTAAACACCCTGTACAATATCTCGTCAGTTTTTCGCGGTTCGCGCTCCACCGAGAGACGCCCGGAAGAGTCACCCGTAAGAGAATTCGCGTGCCACGATCCACGATCGGGTTGGTTTCACGGCGCCCCGGCTCGAGGAACTCGCGTTTCAACGGAAGAATTTCATCCGAGGATCACGGATCCGAGCCGAGGAATTCTCTACGCCCCGTCCGCGTAACCGACCGATTCTGAATACTGTTATAAATACAGCCTCGTTCGAGCCACGAGTCACGGTTCGCAGACGGAACGTGGGTTTTGCAGTCGATGGACGGGATGCTAGTAGCGAACTTGCCGCGGCGAGGTTGTCGACTTATTACGATCGAAAAACTTTGTTGTGAAAATTCCAAGCTGGGAGGAATTGTGGCGTCGAAATGGAATGGTTCCTTTTTATGTTATTACCGATAATCTACTATTTGACTGTAATATTTAAGTTTTTTTAGTTATTGTTTCTTTTAGTTTTCATGAATGTTGGTATTCTTTTTTGGGGTTATATTTAATAGAATTTGTGAATGTTTATACGGAATGTCTCAGGACGGGTACAACCGAGCGAGAGGTTATTCTACATACAAAAACAAATCGAAAATATAGATAAGAATTTTTTCCTATGATACTTTGTTTCTGAGATAATCGAATTTGAAAATCTGCTGGATATATGTACATGCAGTTATTGAATAGGATTTACTTAACGCGTCTGTTCATTACATTCCGTTTCTACTTATTGTCACCAGAAATACAGGCATACTCGAAGAAATTTGCAAGTGGTTTTTCTCGAAAATAAAGCGTCGTATGGAAAAAATTTATTCTTCTTGTTCGACTTACTTTTTCTTATATAAACTAGAAATAGGAAATGGAACATAGAAAGTACTAAATAGCGCTTAGTTCGTGAAATATATTAAAAAATATGTAATAGATTTTTCATTAAGTTTCTTACATGTTTATAAAATCGCATATTCCACTTTCAGTAGGTAATTACAAGACCTGACGCAGTGACAGATTTTTCATTAATGCTACTTTATCCGACAAAGTTTTTAATATTCATCAGGAAAAGAGTATTCCTTTCACAAAAGTGATTGAATTACGGTATATTTTAATTTTAGATTTCCAAATTGAAATCTTTCAGAGACAGGCAATAACTATGATAAAATTTTACCTTAAAGCAATTTTGTATTGATACGTTTCCAGAAAATTTTTATACTCGTGGTTAAATGGCAATAAGCATTGTAAAATTTAATTTTATAATAGGATTAGTCATTATTTCAGAAAATCAGATAATTTATTTCTTTACTACTCATATTGTAACTTAATAAGAATAGATTTCTCTCGAAGTACCATTATAAAATATTTCGTTCATGGTAAAAACAGGAAAACTTTAAAGCTTTTTGCTTTTTCGCGAAAATGACTTTGTAAAGAACTTCGATAATTTCGAAAGGAGGTCATTTTGAAAAAAAGAAGATTCTTTATGAACACTAATATTCAAAGTACTTCGCTACTACGAACAAAACTTTTGGAACTATTATAATACCAGCTTTATACCAAGTGAACTGTGAGAAATGAAAGTTTATTTATTCAAGATCATTACGCAATACGCTTAAATTCTCCGAACCGAAAATTAGTTATCGCTACTTTAATCTCGAAATTAAATCCGTCACGTATTGCACAGTAAATTTTCTCAGGAATTTACTCATTAAACTGCTGGAACTCTTACTAGATTACAAAGCACCATTACTCTCAATTAAAAGGTTTCTCTTATCTTTCAAATGTAATTCCACACACAGAGCATTTAAAATGTGTTAAAAAGTTCATATTATTCCCTCTGAATAACAAAATTCTAAATTATCATTAGTTAAAAAATTAATTTTACACTGCTAGATACAATTTTTAATTAAGATTATAACACAGAATCGTTTGCTTCGCTAAATCCTAACAAGGATCAATACACTTTTAATTTCATTTTTCATTTGAAATTTTCCTTCCACCCTGGTTTTCATAAAATAATCCTTTCGTTTGAGAAATTTATTCCATTTCTCGTCTAAGTATTTATTTTGTAGACTCTAAATCTTGAAGACAATATTTTTTACATAAATTCCCATATAAGATCTGTAATACAATTCATATAAATCCCTCTCGTATGAGGAGGGTGATGGAAATTTCCCCAAAAACTTGAAGTCACTTAACGTTAACGCTTCCGAAAGTATTCCACCCGAAGATGATGGTACCATAACCCGCCCTTAAATTTGCATTTGCACCGTCCAAGGCGCGAACGGTTCTTCAGCATATTCATATTTCATATGGTGTTATCAGCCGCCATCAATTTTCCGACGTAATCAAAATCGCATCGGGCCACTCGCTCGTCTAGGGAGATCGAGCGTACGTATATGTATACGCAATGTGCATGCCGTATCGGCGCATCAGGACCGTTTATAAACGCGTTTTCCCCGCCCAAGGGACCATAACGGCTACTTAGTCGCTCTGCGAAGCATTTCGATCTTCCACTTCACACTCTTTTTTCCGAGTGGCGTGAACTTCTTGCAAAGGTTCCGGCGGTGAATTTTTCTCGAATCAGTATAGCGTGCAGTCAATGACTAGCAGCGATAGGATCAACGTACATTTACCGACGAAAGTTAAGAATTAAAGGAATCCTGTACAGGTAACCCCCGTACGACACGATATTTTCATACCACGGTTTCGAACACGGTTAAGAATTGTGTAGAGTAGAATTTTTGAACAGAATTTAGAAATTTTATCTTAGTTTTTGGAAACGTTACCTTGTTTTGGAACGTGCGTAACATATTAGTTCTTAGTTTCGTATAACAGGAATTTCCATAACACGGCAATGTTTATGAACGTAATCACTAGACTACGGATTTCATGAAGGATAAAATTTTCGTAGTAAATAAAGTAAGTGTTTAAGTGTCTAATGAATGGATTTGTTTCTTAAATGTTATACGCAAGTGTAAAGCATGTGTATCATAAATAACATAATTTTTCATGTATAGTTTATACACGTTATAGTATCCAGATGAAAAGGAGTTCATATAAACACGTGTCCTGTTTGACATTATATCTAGAGTTATAATCATTTCTGTACTCCGGTAATTTTAAATAACGAACTGATCTAGGGTAGCTGATTTTATCAAATGTTTATGAGCTTACAAAAATGAGAACTCTGTGACCATGATCACTACAAGTTTAGGTTCAGGTCGAAAGTGGCCATTTTGAGCACTCCGTGTAATGGAAAGTACATAGTCATATATTACTGGAGTACAGAAATGGCTATAACGTGAGGATAGAGTCAATGTTACGACACACTCTGTATCGAAAAATAAGAAAGTATAAATTCAGCTTAAAGAGGTACTCTGACATAGAAAAACTGAAAAGTACAGAAAAAAATACTTAAAATTTCTATCAAGATCTTCTACAAGCTTGCAAAGTTTCAAGAACATCGAAATTTTCGGGTTACCAAAGTTCTGTTGTAGGTAAGTTGCAGTAGATCAAACAATAAATTTACCCAACTATCGGACGCAGTAAACTGCCCGATACACTCGATCGTTATTAACCCTTGAACGTCAATGCCTGGGATTATTCTGACTGAAATTTTTAAGAGCTTCATCTTTATCGTCAGCACATGATAACTTATTTAGGCTAGTAGCAGGTTAATAAACCGGATAAAAGATAAGTATTTGTCACAAAAAATCGCTTCCAAAATATATTTAGGATAAATATGTAAAAGGGTCCAAATAGACCCAGGGACTATATGCACGATCATAAAAAATGTCCGCCTTCTGAAGGTTAATACATCGCGCAGACTGGACCATTAAGGAGTTCATATAAATTTTTCTAAATTAACCCTTTACACTCGAAGGCTTTTTTACTGTAGAGAACTAACAACCTGAAGCGTATTTCTTAGGAATATTATATGGAATCTTTTAAAACTAACAGAGAAATAAATCACACATATAAGTAAGGTATACAACAGGTTTAATTTCAATAATGTACATTCACAATATCAATATAATTTTGCTTAGCGTGGTAATTTACAGAACAAGTGTCACAAAAATATGTTTCAACCGAATATCGCTGTCGTTGGTAGTAGTAATGGAATTTTAATCACGAACGTGTCGACATTCACCTCATAGTTGACCAATGAATTTTAGAAATTTTTATAATTTTCCCAGATGTCTGGTTGGTCGACGTCTATGGATCCTCTATCATGCCATAGCATAATCTGCTAAAGTCGCCTCTAAATCGTCACTTAAATTACTGCCCACGAAACCGATTGGCGAGTGAGGGTTGCCTCTCGAGAGCAAAGAGTTAATTTATAAAAATGTGAATTCCCATAAACATCCTCGCGCTCCAGCCATTGAACACTGATGCTTGTATATTTGGTCCCATCGGTACTGTAAGTTGGGGGTAACTTTGACTCAGAAAGGGGCCACTTTGTCCCAAAGTCACAAAATGATCACTTTTGATTTCACAACTCTTTCGCAGATATTTTTACGTGAAATACTTTTGTACGTAAAAATCAACTTAATTTAAACATTTACAAAGCTGTAAAGTCGACAATGACTATTTTCTGACTTTGGGACAAACTGGGCCCGTACTGAATCGAAGCGCATTGTCTCGTCGACGATTCACTTTTTGCGATTAGACAAGGTCGAGGGTATGTAGATACGATGCCCGGTTATCGGTCCGATGTAAATGTATCCTGGAAATCGATTTATGACATTCAACACGCCGAGCAATACCGCCACTGACCGTGCAACCTGCTTCAACCGGGGATAAATTGGAATTTATGTATCGGTCCGTGTCCTCTGATACGCCACTAACGATCGTTACTTCGTCGTCGTGCATGATCGTATCGACAAAAATCGTCGTGGAGATCAGATCGGTGTTTAAGGAACAGTGCCAAAAGCGGTTGTCGCTGGAAATCGATTCCAACCGAGACGATCAAACGAGAGCGGAGGTTAGGGAACGCTGCTACTTACAGACGGTTCGTTTGCGGTGGCAAAGTACGGACGACTTTCGGTTAAAGTTTCCTTCCACCGTGCAATCCACGAACGTTTAGTTTGATGGAAAGAAAAGTGGTAAGGATATAGTGGTGTATTTTCGACTAAGGGATAACATTTCGAATTAACTCGTCGAGGATCGGACGTAAAAAGTGAGGTTACGATCCGTTCTGTTTGAATTGATTCATGTTCAACAAATTTAAGTATTTTGAAAAATATTACTGGTTATTGGACTGTGAATGTTCATGAAAATGTAGATTTTTTAGGGCTAGTTCAAGGAAATTGGAATAAAAGAAGTATCTGTTATCATCATTAAACGTTCTGTGAGGTTATAAGTAAAGTGAGAACCTTGTTAATTTAAAAAAAATGCCTTACAATACTGAAATAATTCTAAAAAGAGATTGTTTCAAATGACGTTGGTTGTATTTTTTTTATCATTTAGTTTAACATTATATATTATAATTTATATTTTCATATATTATAAATTTCTGAAAGGATCACTTAAGTCTATATGTATTCTTTTCCATTAGTTCTTATTTTAGAGTCGTTTCCCAATCCTCGAGAATTAAAAGTCAAAACATAATTGTCAGATGAAAAGAAACGCTATTAACAGTCGAGTAATATGAAGAAAGAAATAGTCAGATTAAAAGATTTGAAAAACAAAATGAAACAAATGAAAAATTGAAAAGTTGAAAAATGAATGAAAAATTATATTTACAAAAATACAAATAATCTATTACAGTGTCCATTACCTCAACTTGCCTTTCTTTATTGATCTTGACATTCATATGCTATTATACCTCAACATAGTAAAAACACAAATTCTAATTAAATAGTTAAAAGAATTAATTAATTTAATAGTTAAAGATTTTTCAGAGTAAGTTAGGTTTCTACGCGTATCACAATTAAAATTCTGTCAACAAAATCTGGAATTGTTACGCCATTTGTACCCTCTAAATTGACTGTGGTAATGACCAATGAATAGACAAAAGTACCAATTTTTCCTTTTACAGTCTGCGCTTGCGCGCCCTTAAAACTATGGGCAAAGTGCAAAGGAAAGTTCTATGAACGGAAGTCGTGCGCTTTCGTTTGTGACCGCAAATAGCGCAACCGCAAGTAGCACTATCCCGCCGCTTCGTTCGCTTGACCGCTAATGGAACAGATTTTTTTCCGATCGGCCCAGAAACGGCCACAAATGGTGTGACACACGATTTTCACGCCTTCCAACCCCGGCGTGGGTTGCCGATGAGTCACACAATAGCGCGCATGCAACGAAACGCCACCGATGGCACGAAGTAAATTCTGTCTGCAAATAACCATGGTGAATCAGGCTGATATTTCCGATTTTTTTTATAACGCTGAAATCTGCACGAATCTTGCATATCCATTCTTATCGAATGCATCAATTAATACAACGTATATGAAAATCAACGTGTACTCTGACGTCCTTGCAATAATGAAAATTCTGTTTCCGATTTTTCAAAGTTATTTAATTTTAAATTGAACCTATTCCATTATAGCAGCTCAAGATTACCATCAGCTCAGTAAACGTGGAAATATTGAAACTCATATATGTATAAATTAATGGAGTTAAAATTAAATTGCCTTTGGATCGTAAGATAACATTGTATAACGATTGTTCTACTGACTATAAAAACTAGAATAGAGGAACGATTTAAGCTTCAATTCGGGTTTTTGTTAATAAATTATCATAGAAACTGAAGTACTATATATAAAAAAAGAACAAAGATATTTAAACTATAGAAAATGTTAAATTTCTTTGTAGCAATTTTGTGTGTGCAATCTGTACGAGTGTTTCTTGTTAAGGGGGGGGGCTATGTGTGCTACTGCTCATCGTCAGTATGCAAACACGTGGTCAGCAGCCCTAGTTACATTCTAAGTGACGGTCTAAAGGTAGAAAACGTATGAAGACCCTTAAAATGCATAGCAGCATCACGCATTATAATACAATTCTGACAAAGCAATTCGAAAATAATATAAATTCTCTTTACTAAGAAAACAAAGGTTACAAATTTATAAAATAAAATATTCTAAAAATATTCATAGGATTACTTAGACCCCACCTTACCAGTTAAGGGTTAACACCTTTCATTTGTTTTGAATTTTGATGCAATTTCACAGAAGAAGTAATATATTCTATAACAAGAATATACATTAAGTTCATATAATCAAAACCATTCCATTAGTGATAAAAAAGAAACTACTAATATAATAACAATGAAACAAATTTCATTTCTTCCTGACTCTAAAAAGTGGCATTTACTCGTATAGTAATTTCAAACCCCCAAAAAACAAGAATTGACCGTTCAAGCCCCACATTTCCACCGAATAATGGCCACTCGAACGCGCATGAGTGGCAATAACATTTTAAACAAAACACGCGTTAATCACTGGCAATTAGAAACACGGTAGCAACCGTTGCACCGCCACCCTCCGAGGCTACCCGGGACCGATTATACATAAATGCAGAGTGCTACGAAAGCAAGTTTGACCTACTCCTCTTTTATTGGCCGCATGAATTATCCACGAGACGAAATTGCATGAAAGGCCGGGGCCTCGGTGAAACTTGCCGCGCTTACGCAGCTATCACGGGGAAGAAAGTTGCCTCTTAAGGTACTCAGCGTTATTACACATAACTTTCGGCGTGTAGTCCCTTCCCCCACTCACACTACGTGCAAGAAGCACACACCCCCTCCCCTCGGATATTCACTGTCGCGCGCGTTTGCATCAAGATGAAAGTCGAATACCAAGCGAACGATCTAACGAGCAACGAGGGTTGGGGGGGTGCATACTTGTTGCCAACCAAGCGCCGGTCATTATTAAATCTCCGTAAAACGGATTAACCGACCTGGATCCCGTGTCCCGTAGCCACCAATTAATTTTAATCGACCGTAATAGGGTTTCGACGCTCGATGTAATCGCAACCGGCATATTTAATTATCCGTTTAAAAAAAGAATCGCCGGGAGTGACGTGTGTGCAGAGCATCGAAGTTACTTGTGGAAGCACGTGGAATCGTTAGGTGGACACTTTCAAAAGTAATATTATTATAATAATAGTAATATTAATATTATTACAATAATATTATAAGTAGAAGTAATATTGTTATAATAATATTCAATAGTTTGTGATCGATACGGGTGTTTGTTTAATTTTTGGTGGGACTTTTTTTAGAGAGAGATATAACCGAAAGCGCGCCACCAATCAGCGTTTGAACATTCTAAAGGGCAACTACCGCCATCTGTCGGGCTAAGTTTGAAGTATGAACTTTTATTTTCGTGAAAATTCGAGAATTGAGTGAATTTAAGAATATAAGAAACGATAAATATTGTAGCAGATGTATCCTGCTATAGAGGATGATCCATTTAGAGTGATACACCCTATTATCTCCTGAACTATTTGTTATTAAAAAAAAAAGTTTCAAGTAAAGATTACTTGCTTTCAAGGGTGGCATCTTGTGGTGGTCAGAAATCTTATGCTAGGGGGATGTGGCCTTCCAGATTTCAAGGTGACCTGTGTTTTTTTTAATGGAACTATATGTTTTTATTCAGACAGACATTTGGCCCGTTCCATGACGAATTCATGGACCTATAATATATCGGTGTTCTAAAAACTTCTATTTACAAAAACCAAAGGTTACTTTGAAATCTCAAAGGCACATCCACCTAAGTAAGATTTTTAACCGCTACAAGATGTCCCCCTTGGAACCAAGTAAAACTTCTGCGTTATTAACAGTTGTTTCTTGTTATTAAATAAAAGTTATAACATATACTTTATAGTACAAATATAATTTACACTTTTTAATATAACATGAAAATTGTCATCTTTTTTAATAGTCTCCATTTATAAAAGTATAATCAAACATCACTGTTAATAAAATCGGCCATTTCATAGAGCAACTTGATATCTTTCCCCAGTTAATCACAGAGTCTGTAACGTTCAATGAACCGCGACTCCAAACTTTTGAACAGCACCATGTGTTCTATAATCAGTACATAATTAAAAACAAAACGATTATAAAAGTACCGGAACTTAGTTTATTAGGAGGTCGCTAGACTACTTCGTTATCAGTGCAATTAGTGTAACGAAAGGATCATAAATGCATATTAAATAGACGTGGCAGATCCGTATCGCAATCGGCTGCAACCGGCGTTCTTCGTTCCGTGACTCTGACAGCTAATTACTAATTAATTACTGAAACATGTTACAATCTTGTTGTTTTTTTCATTAGCCACGGCAGGAAGATCACATGTTAATTAATTCAGGATGCATGCATGCGTGTGTCGGTGATTTAGTTTCTTGAGAATGTGCCTGGCGATCGAACGTTCGTGTGCGTGCGTTAATGAGAGCGAAACTCTTCGATAATTGATTGTTTAGACACGATTCATCGTCCCGTTCAAATTAAATGTTTTCTAAATCAACGTTTCCTTCCAATTAGAAGGAAGACGTGTTTGTTAAGGACTATTTCTGAAGACAACAAAAGAGGAATTTCAAAGAGAATAAATCGTGTTGAAAGAGAGTATATTGTGTGTTCAAAAGATATCTACTGTATCAAGAACGACCGAAGAAAATTGAATGAATTGAAACATGAATCTTAATTTTAAACTTTAGTTTATTCTCCTGATTCTTCAGTAATATATTCCCTTTTTCTCTTAGCTCATTTTCTGCGATAAATTCTTCCCAAAAGAATAAGCTAGAAAGAAGCACAAAAAAGTTTCCAACCCCTCAAAGTGGTTACTTATACCTCTTACCTTAAAAATTATACATATATAGAATTAAAAGGAAAATGATCTTTGCACCTCAATTTTAAAAAGCGACATTTCATAATATGTTCGAAGTAAATCCATGTGAAATGTCCCAGTTGTTACATTTCGGACAATATAATCAGAACATTAGTGTGATATTCTTACACGAGTTTAAACTTAGGACAGGTGCCACACATGTTGCTAAGATTATAAATTTAACATTTGGAGAAAATTATGTAATTATTAGGACAGTTCAACGTTCCTTCGTGAACTTCAAGGCTGGTAATTTCTATTAGACAATGAATCATCACTAATGAGATAAAATATTCCTAGTCATCAGGATCGGTAAATGAAACAGGAACAGTCAATAAAATCCACGAAACGTAAAGAACGTGAAACAATTGAAATTCTTGATTAGCAACGTGTACATAAACGAATGATTTCCTGCAAGAACACTTTCCACGTGGAAAGTATAGGTAGGAGAGACCTGGATTGAAAGTAACAGGAGTGTTGCGACCCAACGCAGGTAGGCGATGGTCGTAACGCTCGTTGTGTCTTGGGCCGTCGTCACCAAACCGTCACAAACAGGGATTCCTGTACAGTTGCACATCACGTGCAAAACATTCGCGGTCCTTAAGACCGTTCCTTATATTTCGGCGCTGACTTCCAGGAATCTAAAAAACAATACATACACCAAACCCCACTTCTTCCAACTCATACTACCACCTCTTGAACCATTTCCGCCAACCAAAATTTTACATTTTCCACCAGTCACGAGTCGATCCGTTCCAGCAAGCATCTATACATTCACTCAACCGTTAAACACATACAACCGTCAAGAAGAACACATCGATCAGTCAGAACACAACCAGTAGACACATACACATACATCACATTATTAAGTTTATATTAAAGTCTGAGTGTGTTACTAAGTTGTGTCAATAATTTAAAACATATTACCACACACCATCACACCATCTTTCCAACGAGCTTCGCGGTATTAATTTACCAAAGAGTAGTGACTAATCGCGAGCTTATCGCCAGTAAGCCGCAACAATGGGTAAGTTATAACAGGGCTTACAACTTTTTAAATAAAAGAGACAGCGCTGTGATAACAACTAGTCACTGTTGATTAAGAAGTATTGTTATGTTGAGCCAATTAACGAGAAAACTATAATGTTACATTGATTCTTTATAATTATTATTTTTTAATTATTTCTAGTCTTTCATCGTGCACAATTCTGCTTAATCTGTTTGTGGTAAAACTTTACCCCAGCGTCGTTACTTTTAACCCCAAGGTTGGGCAAAAAGTACCAATCCGGTTCGGTCAATTTTTACGGTCATAACATTTTTAGCAATTAATTTAAAAACATTACACCGCTATAGAACTAATCTTATATCTCCAACCTATTCGTGTGAATTAACATTAAATCCCCAGCTGAAATATAAACTTTTTTATTTCAAGAAAACCAAAAACTGTTACTTTCTACCCCGGTCTCCCCTAGGCGATTCGTTCAGAATTCGACTGCGAAAATGCGCAGAAACGCTTATCACGTGGGGGTGGGGGGGAGCACGTGCAATTTTCTTCGACCTGCAGACGTGCATCGATAAACTCGCGCGGGTCAGAATAATTTCTAACTGTGCAGAAACTTATTCCGGTGAGCGCGCCTTATCATGCGCACAGGTTTAGCCGACTAACAAGCGTTAGTCGCACGGAACCGGTACGACCGTACGGTTCTCCAATTTTTTTGCGTGGCCCATTCTGGAGATCTCGCGGAGAGCCCGTCGCGTATTGAAATTCCCCGAGTATTTCCTACAGAAATGGGTACCGCACGAAATGTACGAAATGCGCATTAAACATGCTGAATTATTTTCGCTGTTGCATATGAAACGCCGTTTTCCTCGTGCGCCATCTTGAGAACATCTCCCCCGGCAGTTGCTTCGCTATTTTTCTGGGGAATTCGTCGGTTTACCGTGGATTCGAGTTTCTCATTTTGGATTCGTTGTATGGCGAGGGAAAATTAATTTCTACGAAAATACGTCGGATATGGTACCTTCGTAAATGGTAGTTACCATATTAAAGAGTGTAGTTATAAGAAACGGACATAACTAGTTTCTTAGAATTTTTTGTATTACAGAATTTAATATTATGTAATATTGTACTGAATTTAGTTTCTTTCAGATGCTTCTTTTTTTTTTTATTCACTTTGAATAGACTCGGTCGGAGGTCTCTTCTTTCCTTATTGCTCTTATGTTACAGAGTTGAAACTAGGAAAGGACATTGCATATGCAGGATTTTTGTTTAGTTATGTGATACATAGGGGAAATTCAAATTGAGTAAGGGTAAACAATGATAACAACGTAAATATCAGTTCTATATAGTTAAAAAATTAAATTTCAGTTTTGAACGTTTCTTTTTAATTATCCATTCTTCTTGTTAATTGAGGGAAAATTCTGTTTCTATTATTTAAGTGACTGAAGCTGTTAACATAAATACTCTAACTTTATTTTGCAAGATACATTATTACGATGATGGAGATCTCTGTCTCATATCTATGTTTGATACGCAGACAAACAAATTGCAGTGCAAATTCTAGCTTTCTCAATGCATATGCTTTGTTTCCTGAACAAGTAGAACTTCCGCTGTAGACGGACCTTCTCCTTTAAACCTTACATTAACCATCCTTTACTCCCCTTAGATCAGATTATGTTAGAAGATTCATATGTACTACACCACGCTTCCGTTCGTTCCCATTAAACGGAACCATATCGATAGTGCTTCTCCATTCTCTAAACTCTCCACTTCAGAATATACATATACATACTCTGAATACACTAAATATGAACGCTTCAGAAATATCTGAACGAAAGAATACTAAAAATGGAACTGTACTAACTTGTCTACTTTCGAACATTTCTCTAAACTTGAAATCTGTTTAAAACCTTTTATTCTGTAGTTTATATTTCAAGGATTCGAGAGACTTCTGAGACAAGACTTCGAAATTTCACAGTATTAAGAGTAAACGATACTTCGTTCAGATATTTTCAGCAGTCTTATTACACGTTAAAGAAGTATTAAAAAATTCGGTTGGTGAATTTGAATATTGGTATAAGTATAGAATCATCGAGTTAGTTGCCTTTGTTGTTCCAAGAAACTTCTTTCATTTTCCACAGATTCGATCGATTTACCTCAACCATTTTACATTTACTACCGTACACCAGATTGGGCATCAAATATACAGTAACTGCAACTATTTGTTTTACATAAAAATTACCATTATTTTTTTACGTTGTAAGTTTGTATCTTTTCGGCAACCTTAACCCTATGAGTGTTATGGTCGCATATTATATGTCCGTCGAGAGTTATCGACGTGCACTATGGACACATGTATGCGTTTGACGAATGTTTTCAGCTTACACTCCCGACATAAGTAAAAATTATCAGTGTTTGATATAGACACATATACTTATTTTCTTACGCTTACCTCAACAACGGCAATAAAGAAATCTTGTGTCTTTTTTAAGACCTTATTTATTCCTTCTTTTAATCGGTACCCCGACAGGATTCAGGAAAAAGTATTCGAACGACAAAGGGCGTTTAAATCTGAACACCTCCGCAGTCAAAGGGTTAATGACATCAGACATTTAGCTAGTTATTTTATAATATTTCATGTTTCTTACGTACACTTTCGTGACAGACACGATGTATGTATCTCAAAATCTACCTAAGAACGATCGCCATTTAACAAAATGGCGGCGGTGGTTAAGAGACCAACCTCATAAAGGAGACAGAAGTCGTAAACCCTAGCTGAACCCTGAAATAGTCACCCGGGTCTGCTTATCGGGCATTGTGATCAGTAAAGCCGTATTACATATCGCTTCTGATGGTCTCCCTTCGTCCGTTGACCGTGACGGTTACTTGCAGTTTCTTGCAAACCGCTTTACCCTTTCACCATCAGCCATACTAACGCTCCTTACATACTACGCCGTGATGTCGCACCGCGTAACGGCCGCTTCCTGTTTACTTTATGGAATTCAAAAAGTTTCGAGCAAACTTTGTCCCTTTTTAACGCGTTCACCAACGTGACGGTCACCGTTGGTCGACATATAACAGAAATTCGAATGTAATACAATACGTGTTAAAAGACACCTTCCTTTCTGCAGAATTTTTGTAACAAAAATACAATTTTCAAGCTGTATTATAACTAAAAAAACATCTTCTTAACCCTCGGAAGGCGGATGTTTTTGATAATCGAATAAATGACAGTACCTGGGTCCATATAGACCCTAGTCATCTGTCTTCAGATGTGTGTTTTGGGTTGAATTTCTTCAAAATATGCTAGTCTTCTTATAAAATACCAATATGAACTACTGTACGCGATACAATGAGTGTTCAAAGGTTCCTCGACATTAACAAGGAGAGGTCCCCAGGTGTAACGCTGATTTTTTAATGAAGTTTAGCACAACGATAGAGCTTGAAATTTTGAAGCCAATGGTATTTATTTCAGCCGCATATGGTCATTAGTTTATGAAATATTTAATGTTGAGTGTCGAGGATCCTCAGACAGTCATCGAAGATTTACTGTATAAACTAGAATGGTGCGTGAAGTTTCTGAAATCCTTGGTCAAAATGGACCCAGACACCGCCGTCTGAGGGTTAATATGTAGCATTTTGAATAAGAGAAAAATGTTTATGCAGAATATTGCCGTTGGACGAAGGATGCTCGATACTTTTGAACCACACTGTACATACGGTTCGTAGACGCGTGACATTTTACGCGTTACAATTGAAGCCGAAGCGCGGTGCTCCCTCGGTGGCACATGCCATTAGGATTACGAGATCCTTTCGGCCTCCTTTTTAACGACTGAGTCAAGACGAGTGTCTTTAACAACATGGGAATACCTCGTTCCTTTGTAACTAACCAACTAAGCGAGTAACATAGCGATTACATTGACGCGTTCACGCTTGCTACTGGCTAACAAAAAATTCGTTTAACGATTGAAATTTGATAATTCATTAGATTGCATTGGTCACAATGAATGTTTTATTATA
Source organism: Dufourea novaeangliae (assembly GCF_001272555.1). Classification (NCBI taxonomy): domain Eukaryota; kingdom Metazoa; phylum Arthropoda; class Insecta; order Hymenoptera; family Halictidae; genus Dufourea; species Dufourea novaeangliae. The sequence continues at coordinate 1,897,508 of NW_015373998.1, read as the reverse complement.
CAGGGTGTTAACAGAATGTGGGACACTTTCGGAAGATGGATTATAGATGAGAAACTAAAACGAAAATAAAGAATAATTAAATTACATTCGAGATTTTGTTTTCGAATTATTATTATTACCGTTGGCTACCAATCGCACGTAGCCAACGTTACCGCGGGAACTCGGCCGGCAGACTTGCGCTCTAATTGGTCGGGGTTTTTCGTTACTATCTCGTTAATAAAGCCTCGGATAACATTTTTACTAAGGAAAAACTTGTTTTAGATCACTTCGCAAATCTCCCATTTCCGGGTCCTCCAACATTTTTGTTACACCATGTATGAATATCATATAATAAGTTTATTAATATTAAAATTGATTTCCCAAAAAATTACTAAATAATTATTAACGATTTTCAATTTATACGTAAAATTTGATAGTTCAAAGTGAGATACCGATATATGATTTAGGTGATCAAAAATTGTTCTTAAGTAATCGGGAATTGGGTCCGTAATGGTACAAACGAAACCATCAACGTGAACGTGTCAACAGTGATGTTAATTCTTCGAGCCGGCCCGTCTGTTAATCTCGTGCATCAGCTTCTCAGAGGTCCCGCAAGCGAATACATTCAAGTCAAGCTTGCGCGGCCTCGCCAGAAGACGCGTGTGTTCACCGTGGTCGCGTCCGACCATCGAACATACCCAATCAACATGTGTGTATCATTTACTTACGCTCCGAGCACATCATTGTTTCTGCCTTGAATCCGAATATTATCCACCATCTGTGTGTGTGTGTGTGTTTTCCCCTCATCATCAAATTGGTGAAATGTTGCTTCAGAGATGGCGAAGCCCGTGCAACCAGCGATACCGCCCGAAATCGGGCGCGGCGAGCAGCCCGATGAACGGGACAATGAAATCGTCATCGAGCTGGATCGAGAAAATCAGTACGGTCGTACGCAGCCACGAGCTAACGAGCCTCAAGGTAATCATTTGCGCAAAATATCCCAGATGGTTGTTCCACCAATCACAATCTCATCTCACGATACATATTTTTGTTTCTCTCCCTCTATTTCCGTTCTCTCCATATCTCCCGTTCATTACTCCTCCATCGCGATTCACAACCCCGCTTTCACACATGCACTTACACATACATACATACACAGTCACACGTTCTTTTTTTTTTTTTTGTTTGTCACTTCAAAGTTCGAGCTGGTTTTATTCGTTACGGTCGCAACTATCCTCGTATGTTAACGTGTACACAATGTGTCCTAACTTTATGCACCGTGCTCATCCCCCACCCTCTAGTTGTTTGTGACTAGTCGCACCGCCATATACTCCGTATATTCCCCTGGTTCTATTAAAAGTACGCCCAAGTAGACAAACCAAGGACCCAGAACAAAAACCTGTGCACATAGGTGTACGCGAACGCGGTTCGCCGCCCAGCGGACTCGAACCATGAAATCGTACTGTTCGAGAGGATTCCCCGTTGATCTCCAGTCGTCCGTGGATCCTACGCGCAACAATACGGTTTCATTACTCGATCTCTCCGGGCTGAGCGCCGCCGATTGCAACGTGAAACCCGGTACACACTTGGATACAGTGATTTTGAACGAGGCACTGGAAAGAATTGCTAAAATATAATGTTACGAGAACTAGAAGAATCAGACGGTTCTCGTGGAACGAGATTCTGGAAACTATTTTAAATGAGAGATTCATCTTTACAATGGATTATTGTATTAACCCACTGACGACAGTAAGTGTAAATGAGGTGGTCCAAATACAGGATTAGATCTAAATATGGGCTGGTTGAAAATGTAGGGTTATGTAAGGTGCCTCGCCCTAGCGGGAATATTATGAAAGAACAACTCAAAAACGTCGAATCGGACACTTTTTGGAGTAATATTTCGGATTTTTTTGAGACCTGGATATGTTGTAGTGTTTGGTAATATATAAACGTATCTTGAAGTATTTTTGAAAAATTTTTAAATTGTTGATTCTACAGCTGTTTGAAATATAGTGTCTACGCTTTTTTCAATAACTGTTGAACTAACAAACTGACCCAAATGAGCTTTGTGCGTGCTTAATTCTCATATGGCCAGTATTCAAGTTTCTTTATTTTTCAAATTTGTCCATAAAGAGGACAAATAGGATAACATCCTCAATTTTTTTGCAAATTTTTCAATAGTGCCTTACTGTTATAAAATTGCATTCCTGTAGAGCAATTGCACGATAAATGGTTAAAAAATATTTTCTTCTGACTCAAATAATTTGGATTAGGTACTGTTATCTCTCCACTGTAAGCACCCACAAAGCTCATTTTGTTCAGTTTCTTAGTACAACAGTTATGATTTTTTGAAAAAAGGATGACAATATACTCCAAACATTTGTAGAATCAACAATTTTTAAAATTTTCAAAAATCCTTCGAGAAACCTTTATACATCACTCAAACTACAACATATCCAAGTGTCAGCAAAATCCAAAATGTTACTCCAAAAAGTGTTCGATTTCGGTCGAACGGCCTGAACAAAAAAAACTTATTTCAACTCCATATCATAAAGCAAACATGTTTTAGATACATTAAACTACTACATCTTTAAAAACTTCAACAAGTTTCGCAATAAGTCCTGAAATAAAAGTGCCAGCCCATATTTAGACCACCTCCTCTACCAATACGCCACATGGTTTATCTGCCATTTTTGGCACTAGCATTTGAAATATTTCGTTTTTTTTCTCACTTGTATAGATTGTATAAAAAACAATAATTTGACTTTCTTCATTAGGTTAATATTTCTCATTGTTTCATTTAAAAATAATGTATTTATAATTAGACTGCGGAAGTTATGATTTGAAATATTCCGTTTTTTTTTCTCACTTGTATAGATTGTATAAAAAAACAATAATTTGACTTTCTTCATTAGGTTAATATTTCTCATTGTTTCATTTAGAAATAATGTATTTATAATTAGACTGCGGAAGTTCATGCAACTGTCTAATTCTAAATGCTGGTGTACAGAAATTAAAATCAGACGGAATTTTAAATTTTGTACCAGGTTCTTTACTACGATAATAATAGTGCAGAAATAATATTAAACTTTACTAGAACCTTTATTTTAATATATTTTGTAAACTAGGAGATGCTATAAGTACATAAACATCTGTAGTCTGTTTATAATTGTTTGGTTAAAACACGGCAATACCCACACGAGAAGCTTATAACACGCGGTCGTCAGTAGGTTAAGGAGAATAAGAGTCTTTCGATAAATATATTTAATTTTTTAATACAACATATTTGAAATATCTTCTTACCAGTATTATAACTCAAGAGCTCGATTACATAAAAGAATTTTTCACTTCTCGTCTTCTTGGATCGACCAAATGAAAGCTCGTTTTGTCAATAAATTTTACTTATCTTGGTTATAATCCTCTAGAAAGATTTCTCGATAATCTCCAACGGTATACAGTCATGGTACCATATCGTAAAACAGTGTTTCCAAGTGCGTACCGAGCTTAACGAGTGAAAGTTTAAGGAAAGAAAGAGACGTTCTAAAAAAAAAAAACATCCGCCGAAATAACCGAATCGTATTTCAACGATTTCAATTCACACAGAGTCATATACCAGAAAGCATTTCAATACATCCACCGAGAAAAAACAATAAACAGAGTTTCAACGACAGGCATAAATATGCATTCATCGCTGCCCCCGGCGATTAAACGACTCGCGTTTATAGACCCCGTTGATAACATTGCTGATTGCACGAAATTGATCGACAAACATAAAAGGCAACACCGTCGACTTTTCACAGTCGCGATCAATACCTCCGACTGTATTATCGTCGAATGACAGAGAACGTGATCTCTAGACAACACTGTATCCCCGCTCCGTTAATCCCCCCCACCCCCGGCTCTCAGATTTTTCTTTGGACACCAACCCCCGCCAGAGATTCCTATCCGCAAGAAGCAATAAGTCGTCGTACCGTGTCCTGTTCGGTACTGATTCAAGTTTCATTGCAGACGTGATCGCGACACCGGTGGTTTACTCCGCCCAGACGCTCACCGGCGCTCTGATCGGGACCTGCTTCTTCTCTCTGGTGGCCGGTTTCGCTTCCGGTTTCTGGTTCTCCCAGAGGCTCCGTGGCGCCCCCTATCCAGAACCATCCGAGCAACGTCAACAGCTGAACCGATTGACCGAGAGCTCCGAGTCGCCGGGGTTCAACAACAAATCGATTAACTTGGTGCTGAACGTGCCGCCGAAGAATCCGAACGGGAAGAACGCGAACTCCTCGGCGGAGAACAAACCGGTGCAAAAGGTGAAGAAGACGTACATATGATACAGAAGACGACACAGGGCCGTCTGAGGCTTGCCGCAGGACCCCACGGGTTCCGGCTCTTCTTCATCCTCATCTTCCTCCGATCTCGCGGAATCAGACGGTCGTAACGACGACGAGGACGACGACAACACCGTCAGGAACGATCATCCGAGCCATCAGCTGGCTAGCATAGCCGCCTGTTGCGTGCTCGACCAATCGATCGAACCCGAGGACGCTTACGAGACCCTGGGCAGCGACGGTAGATCCCTGGAGTATCGAACTGCCACGACCAAGGAACCGCCACCTACGTACGATTCACGATCTGTGTCGAAGGTGATCGATTACAGGAGACGTTACGAGGACTTCCACGGTGACGAGTACACCGAGACCACGCTCACCGAACCGGTGAACGAGCTACTGCACGACTATAGCAGCAGCAGCGCGAACAGCCTCGACGATCTCTGCCGTGGACATCAACGGATGCTCGGCGATTACAATCATACAGAGGCCGCAAACGCTCACGATCACTACATGGTGCCGACACGTGATCCACGGGAGCTGAACGAGAGAATCCTGTCGCTGTTCAATCCGCAATTTCTACCGAACTTCAACGACATGATCATGTACGTGGCCGGCCAGTGCGACAGCGGACGAACACCGCCGCCGCCTAGGTCGCGATCGATGGCGGACGGCGAGGATCGTTTCTTCAGGAACACGAGCTATCGGAAAAAACGCGTCGGTGCCGCCGGTTCGATGTTCTTCCGACGTGGATTGACGAACGAGGTGGCGCGCAAGTGACACCGGGTGTTTTCCTCTCTTGAATTCAAACGGAAGATTCACGGTTGGGTCGACGGAGTGAAACGCGAGGCGACCTGAGAGGGCAGCAACCCGTCGATCTGGGAAAGTCGATCGATACAGGGAGGGAGAAAGATACTATGGGGAAAGGTCTCGATTCCTCGAGTCTCTCGGAATGAATTTCTGTTTCGCAACGATCCGCCATTCCTGTTATAATTGTCTTTCGTGATGGGTCATACATGGGGAAATACACCGTCGTGCGTCGACGTAAGAAAATGGGCCGTAGAGACCACAAAGAAGTCCGAGCGCGCAACCGGTTTTTGGTGTCGTTTACCCGAGATGTGTGTATATCTCGATCGTCACGTGATGCTTTCTGGAAACTGGGTTTTTGCGTTTTCGCCGTCGTTCATCGTTGAAGAAAATGTTGTGTCGCGAACGACCGCGCGTGCTTCCGGGTGTCGTGTGGTGTCCGTGTCGTCCGACGGTGGAAACTGAACCACCGCGAGCAGAGAGACACAGGCGAACGTCGAATTATTTTTTTAATACATGTACTCTTCGAGGGAGCGGCCAAGAGCTCTTTCTCTCTGCGATGTGTATCGCTCTCGAGGACTATTTGGGGCTAACTTTTCTATATAAGAGAAGGGGAGGGGGGATGAATTCGATCGTTTTTTTTCTTTTTTTGATCGAGTTCCTGCTTTCGTTTCTCATCAGTACGGCAATGGAGAGAGGGATCAACCGTGGCGAGGAGTGGAGAACCGTATTGGGTATGGCGTTACAAGCGACAACGACGATGGGACACAAAGGATCGACTCGTAGCTATGTGTGTATTGTGATACGATCATGAGGAGAACTGTGTTCGTAGCAGTGGCCTGCTTTAGGTGCTTAGGTCCGCGAGTGATTTAAAGGACGAAGACGAAACGTGTCCCCGACTCCCAGGTCTTCGTTTCTCAAACTGTTCGTTGATCGACCAGCAAAACCAACGGAACCTAACCCCCAAACAACGGAGAAACACCGTTCCTAAGACGGAACGATTTGAATTGTGCGACCTATTTGCACACTGGCGCCATCTTGTTCACCATCTTGGACGCACCAATGGGCTTCGAGGGGCACGGATCAACCCACGAAATTTCGAAACACTACAGGGCACCTGGTGAAGAGTTTGAGAAACGATCAGGCTCCTGGCGAATGGACCGTTTCGATAGCGTCCGCGCGAGACGAGGCGTGCCTTCCGTATATTAATTGTTGGCAAATTTTCGGGATCTAATAAACAAGAAACGGGGTGGAGAGAGAAATACAGCCGGTTATAGGATTCGGGCAAGTGCCTCATTTAATGCGTTTTTCGTTTAAGATATTCGATTAGGATTGGAATTTACGCTGAACGCGGCGGATCGAGGATGCGAGAGAGAGAGAGACTAATGTAAGACTTATACCGAGTATTGTTGTGCACTTATTGCCGTGCTGTGAGTATTGGGTAAAATAGGAAGAGAGAATTTTGTGCGGTACTTGTGGACACGTACGGTTATTTAGTAGTGGGAGAACCATTTACCTGCGTTGCGGTGTCTTCGGGGGAGAATTATTGTGTATTTTTCGCTGTGACGCGGTGAGCATCGATAAGTATAATACCTGTTTTGCCGGCCGTGTCCGTCGGCCATTGGTGTGTGTAGAGAGGTTTTTTAAAAGAATGCAAAAATTGTGTACGTTGCGTGGCAAATGAGTCGCTCGATTACGATTATCGATAATCGGTTCGAAACTGAAGAGTGGAATGGGGAATAAACCAAGAGAGAAGTACACTATTGTTCATAAATATTAGGCCACCTGATTTGTATGAAGAAAATAGGTTTTGCCAAATGATCTAATTTAGGCTATTTTTATTACATCATAATAGCATAAACGATATCTATCGGACTTAGAATATAACCTAAACAATATTTATTTCAGACTTTCAGTAAATTCGTAAATGCCCTAAAACATTTACTGCATATATTCGATAAGTGTCCTAATACTTATGAGTGTAATTGAATCTCGGCCTGGCAAGGGAAAATGAAGAATTTTAGACGAGGGTACGGGAGGTGAACGTGTCTTACAATTTGTTCAAGTTTTAATTATGAAAAGAAAAGTAATCTATACATATATGGACACATGTAATCGGGGTATTCGTTAAACATTTTATTATTTGCTCGACGCGACGCGCGTGAAGCGTGTGCTTCAGAAACTTTCCAGGCTGTTGGAAACAGAGGCGCGGGCGTGAGATTGATTACGTTCGCGAGTTTAATTAATCCGGCGGGTGGTACGCGACAAAGCCTTGATAAATGCATTCGTGCGATTCATTTCACGGTATTTCCTTTAAAAGCTCGTACTGTATGTTATATCCTCGACACCTTAGCGAAAGTTTCGTATAGCGCGTAGCCGGGGGAATATCTCCGCGACAAAGTATCCTCGAAGAAGCTCTCACGGTCGAGAGGATGCGGCGAGAAGGGAGAGAGAGAGAGAGAGAGAGGAGAGAAAGGCTCTTTAGGCGTGGCACGGTGACTATGCCTTTGACAATGGCGTAAATCGGTCTTACTAGCGTATAATAGCGAATATTGGGCGTATTTCCTTCACGGCTTAACTGCGGATAGAGTGCCTGCGAGAAGCAGCGGCCAACGTTTGTCCCAGATATCAGAGGAGATGGAAAGGGAACAAAAGGGGGCGAATTGTAGACCAAGTGACGCGCGCGATCGTGATGCTGCTTAGAAGTCCGAGTCGATATTTGTAGGGTCGTCGAATTAATTGTTACAGCCAGTTCGAAAACTGTTCGGTCAAACTTCACCAACGGATTTCCTTAATCGTGCTGATATAAGTACACAATCTTGGAAACGTGGATTCACACGTGATTTTATTATAATGCTCTTTTAAAGCTGCATGATGGACGAAAAGTTCAAAAGGGGGGGGACAAATTCAACTTTCCGAGCAAAAAGCTGAAATTAATCGATAGCAACATTTTTGGACTGCGGATCTGATGGCGAATCACAAAAACTGTGGGAAAAATTAAGGAATTTTTTCAGTACATTTGCATTTCAACTAACCACTTTTTGAATGAATTAATTCTTCTTTCATTCTCGACTCTGTAAAGTGGTTCGTGAAAGTATGAATTTGTAGAAAAATCAACAGTTTAGTACTTTTAATCATCACTTAATAATTAGCTATCTATAAGGGGTTGGATAATATTCAATTCAATTTCTTTTGTTAATGTGTCAACGACTACGACCCACTCTACTAATCGCAGTTGTTACTAACAAACGCAATATTTATAACTCGGTGAAAAAATGTTTGCGAAATGTGATTTATTATTACATTTTTTTTTCTATGTATAACGTTGCGACGATAGGAATACGTTGATAAGGATTGGCCAAATGATTTACGAGAAAGCTGTCTAAGGCGTGTATACATATAATACGTGAAGCGAGGGGAGTCGAGAAGATTTATGAAAATTAGCTTTAACCATGAAAAAAGTATTAGAGATGAGAAAAATTCTAGAGTCGTTAGATCGTTAGAGATGTCTTTCGTTTTTTATATATACATATATATGTCGGGTTATTGATCTCTTTCCATCGATCCCCGGCGTCGCCGTGGACAGACGTGTCCGGCCGCTCGTTAACCAACACTGCCGCGCCAATTCTAACGTGCTCCGAACGTGGAACAGTAAGACAAGTAACTAAATAAAACCCATCGATTTCCACTTATTGTCATTGAGCGGTTAAAGGACGAACGAACGAGAAAAACAGGAGATATAGAGAATAGAGTTTGACAATGACAGGAAGAAATGGTTCGGTATGAAGATATGGAAGTGATGCGCGTAATTTGAACGGCCATTTTGAAGAGGCACGGTCCGAATATAGGAGAAGAGAACAGACGAGAAAAGGGCTCTGCGTGCTGGATGGAAGAAAGAAAAAAATTGTGTAAATAAGTAGAAATTGTTTTTTATCGTTGAGCGAGAGAGAGAGAGAAAGAAAAAATGATGATGAAGAATCATTGTAACCAGATCGAGAAATTTCATTCGTTATGCTACTCGTCACGCGGACAGCAGCGGTACGCATTTAATGTTTATATATATACATACATATATACATATATATACATATGTATATGTATACATATATATACGCATCGCATTCTCATTATTGCTAGAGAGAGAGAGAGAGAGAGAGAGAGAGAGAGAGAGAGAGGCAGCTAATTACATTTTTTCGGCGGTCTTTATGAAAGCCCGCGAAAAATCTTTTTTAATTAAAAAGTGGAAAGAAAAAAAGAGAGAATAATAATAATACTAAACAAGCAAAAATACCACCGACCGCCCCGGTCTCGTTACAACCCCCCGACGCACCGACAGCAAAAACATTCGGGGTACTCGGGGAAATATTTTACAAATACTGATGTTTATATTATACAAAAAAAAAATGAAAAGAAAATGGAAAATGCATCCAACTTAGGTACCTTGTGTCGAGATGAGAAAAATTATATAAATATAAATATATATATATATATTATAAATACTATCGGCAAATTGTTATATGCTATAATAATTATTTCTAAATTAGGCAAATCGAGAAGGCACATGGATGTACATGTATGTATACAGAGGCGTTTTATTAGAGTAACGTGATTAAGTAACGGTTAAGGACACGATGTACATACATAGTACTCCGTTTAAAACTGACCCTGTCGTCGTCGCTAGCCTCGCGGTCTGAGAATGGAAAATCGCAACGTGCTGGGAACCAATCGGGAGAGGGGGGAGGGGGGATATTTCGGTTCACGTTTCCTTTTTTCATTCGGTTTGAGACCTAATCTGCACGCCACCACCACGAGCATGTGAACTTTATCGTTCGTAAGGTATTCAGTTTTAAATCGAGACGCTTTAAGGAATATAAGATTTAAGGTTCTTCTTCGAAAGCAGGTCGAAGATTCGTTCGAGAAATGGCGGCGAATTGCGCGTGACCGTATAGAGAACGCCATCGTCGGATGATGGGTATGTGCGATTGTGAATCGAGTCGTGCGAAAGTTTTAACTGTCGGTTCGACGGATATTCAATACGTAGTCTTCGATAGAACAATTTGAACTGGTGTCGTAAACTGTGTACGGGGACGAGAAAATTTCGGTGGAATCGGTAAAAGATAGTTTTCGAGTTTAAATCGTGAATATTTTATACAACGATTGCGGGTCTATACTTTTGAATTTGATTCACCGGTGATTAGCCAAGCTGAATTTGATCTGTTCGGAAGTTTCGAGTGATTTATATTCCGAAGGAGAGAAGAAACGTAATTTGAATAATTGATTACTGAGATTGAGAAGAAAAGTAATAATCTTCGTTTCTATGAATCTTAGCGTGAATATTTTGATAAATGAGAGATGAAAGTGATTCCTGGAACGAAGCCGTTTGTTAGTTGCGTTTGCGTTTCCACGTAATCGCCTGGTTCGATGAGCTTGTTGAACTCATCGCGAATGGATAATTTAGTTTTTCAACAGAGCTTTGACGATACCCCTTCCTGATTCATTTTGCAATAATAATTGTGACAAATTTTATATTACATAGGATATGATTTTTGGTGTAACGTGAATTATTATACGATCTTGATCTGCGTAGAAAATTGAAACGATAGTTTTTCAACATTATTATCATTTTCGTAGATTATTTGCAATTGAAACTATTAAGAATCAGAGTACGTTAATTACAATTGAATTTAAAAAATTTACTTACACGTAAAATGCTATTCAATTTTTATAGTGGAAAAATTTAAATAAATGATTCCAAAATTAAATAATCGGAGATCTTAATATTTAAAAATGAATTGTTATAATGTCATGGGACACTCAGTTTTAATCAATATATTTGGATACGAATATATGTATTATCATTGATCATAATATCTGAAAGATAACACTACATATTAATTTTTTATAATGATTTCTATCATTTACAACCACTAATTTACCGATGCTTTATTCAATTTTCCAACAATACTATTTACAATATTTCTTTCGATATTATCATTAAATTTTCGCATACACATTTGACACATTTATATTTTACGAAACAATTCTTACCATTCGAATCTAAAGTCATCGTTAATTTATTTACAATCTCAATGAATATATTCGAATACAAATCATCACAATTACTTCATGATTCTCAAAAATCATCGAAAACTTCTGGTACCCCTGTCGCAGCGACCACTTACGACGAGCCTTCCACAACGTCCTCGAACCGACGTTCCAATAAAATCGTCGCCAATTGGAAATTCGTAACATCAAAGATCCTTCGAGACGATCGTAACCACCGAGAAACTCTCTCGAGTAAAAATCAACCAGAATACTCTGCCGAAGTATTCGAACGGATTCGAATAAATCGAAGATATTTGGGTTACTCGGTGTCACGTGATCGGAAGTCGCGATCGCCCCGCCGTTCGAAATTTGAAATTCGCGCGCATACCTGGAACCGGTACACGCGTTAGAGAGTAGACTATAAACGTAATAACGATCGCATTAATTAGGTAACGTAAATGCAACATTCCAGTAAGAGGCCGTGTGCTGCCAACCGCTTGGCAAATAGCTGCATAGGGTTGAAACCCTCCGCGCGACAATTGATCGACGTGTTTTCCCCATGGGCGGGTTTTCAACGCCCCTCCCGACACTCGTTTCCCTAATGAGAAACGGAAACACAACCGACGGTGTGTGTCTCTACGTCGGCAGGATCTCGCGAGCGAAACGAGAATTCGCGCGTCGGACCATCGTATGTATTGCGATGAATTGTAATTGAACACGCTAGTTGTAAAACCGTACAAGTCCTGTATAAGTCTCTTAAAAAAAAAAAGATTGTATTATTTCTTGTAAGATCCATTGTACTATTCATTTTTACCCTTCGTTTTTCGATCGATAAGAATGATACTCTTTTTCTAAACGTTATGTAATGATTTGATAATGAACTTGAATAAACGTGATGAAACATACAATGGAACGTCTTTGAGACCAAGAATATTTTTATTTTTTTTTTTTTTTTTTCGTAATCCCCGCGAGAGCTTCTGTTTTATGCAAAATTAAAATGTCGATTCGATGATTTTTCAGATGTAGGCTTTCGGACGAGTTTGGGGATACGTCGAAACGTGGACTTGTTTCGTTTTATGACTGACGTTGAGTCGGGAGCAATTACAGAATATAATAACGTCGTTTCATTGGTGTAATCGATTCACTGTTAATCGCTCTGTAATTGCACTTTTCCACGGCGTTCCGAATATGTCTGTCGTAGGTATCTTTGTCAAGCAAGGTGGAGATTATCCGTTGCAATGGTATAATCGGTGATAATATAGGAGCACGAGTGTCCCTGGCACTCGTGGCAACAATTCGCTACGAGGATTTATCGTTGACGGAGATACTCGAGAGGTGAAAAAAGTGAAGCTTGGCTTCTGTCCGTTATCGAGCAACGAGACCACGATCGAGGTCGTGTACGGGCTACACTTCCGCGAACGTTTAGCAAATGATTAACACTTGTTGACACTACACGTCATACGTGCGTAGACTTTGATTCGTGCGATATGAATGGAAAGAATGAGTGCTCGATAAGTATTACCATCTGTGCCAGGAACGGCCGCGTTTCAACTATTGTCTGTCACGTTTTCAGATTAGTCGAACGTAATATGTCAAGAGGTTACCGTCAGTGGATTAATTAATTACACAACAGACCGTTAGAACCGTTTCATCGTTTCGCGTTGTTGTCGAGAGAGCATTTATAGACGTGTTTCGAAACATTTTACGTTGGAATAGGATAATACAAACAGATGAGAATGAAGAAAATTGGTAAATGATTTCAATATAAGCAAATAGAACGGAATTTCTTGCCGGTTCGTTGCTCCCGTAATTGTGCAAAAGTGTTGTATTTACAAATAGCTTGAGAATTCAATGAAAGGTAGATATAAAGGTATTGGTTAAATAAAAAAAACAAGGAACATATGAAATTATATCGAATTCGATAAAGAAACACACGAATATTAAGTTAGAACAAATTACATATTGCCTTGTCTTTTATAATTGTTCGATATATTTACAAATATAATTAGAGCATTCGTGAGAACCTGTATCAAATGACTATTACTGTTCGTTACTATGGATTTTCGAAGGTACAATCCGCCAGTCGAGTGTTAGAAATATATTTTACGCGAGAAAAAAGCGGATGGCAGTCCACGTGCATATATTTGCTGTGCCAATGCAATGCGTTCTCTGTACATAGTACCGTAGACCTAATTAATATTAGACAGTAGCCTGGAATCATGTTCACATATAGGCGATGGCATACACCAGTAGATGTAATCGATAAAAGCACACGAAACGATAGATCCGACGAAATAACGGGGTTTCTTCTCCCGTGAGACTTGCCGCCATTGTGATTTCCATTGACGTGTTGACCAACACGGGCTGACGACAGTGTTGTCACTAATCAAAGGACAACCATAAGAGAATTGTTAGTTTTTCGTAACAGCAACCGTTTTCGTACACAAAAATCCATGAACTGTTAATGAAAAGCTGGATAACCCGAGGAAGAGCACGAATCTCGAGTCGTTTGAAAGAGAAACTCAATCTTTAGCGTTTCGTTACTTCAATCGGACCCAGTAGGACCGAGAAACTTCAATTGGACCGACCCAAAGACAAAAAAGTTAAATAGAGAAAACCCAAGTCCGAGGAACTTAAATTGGGTTAATTAAAGTGCGAGAGATTTAGAATATCTAGAAGGGAAATGTAAAGCAATTTAAGTTCGAAGGACTTGACTTGGACCAACTAAAACCACGAAACTGAGGCCCCTTGGATCCGAATATCCATACCAAAAGAACTCCTCGTTCCAAAGATCCAAGCTAGATAACTTCCGATCATTGAACTAGATCCGACTCTCGAATCGGATGTAGGATCCCTTAACTTGTGTACAGGAGACCTTGGATCTAGATCTCTGGAACTGAAAAACCCCTAGCTTGAATCTATAGCCCTCAAGGCCCTTAGATTCATAGGACCTCTGGCTTGGATCCTTCAGGCCGACTAAGACATCTGGGTCCTAGATGAGTTCAATTCGAATCTCTCAGGTTTTGAATGAGTCCGACTTGAATCTGTCGGTTCTGAATGAGTTCAATTCGAATTACTCGGTTCTGAACAAGTCCGATTTGAATTTGTCGGTTCTGGATGAGTTCAATTTGAATCTCTCAGGTTTTGAATGAGTCCGATTTGAATCTGTCGGTTCTGGATGAGTTCAATTCGAATCTCTCCGGTTTTGAATGAGTCCGACTTGAATCTGTCGGTTCTGAATGAGTTCAATTCGAATTACTAGGTTCTGAACAAGTCCGATTTGAATCTGTCGGTTCTGGATGAATTCAATTCGAATCTCTCAGGTTTTGAATGAGTCCGACTTGAATCTGTCGGTTCTGAATGAGTTCAATTCGAATTACTCGGTTCTGAACAAGTCCGATTTGAATCCGTCGGTTCTGGATGAGTTCAACTCGAATCCCTCGGCCTTCGTAAGTCCGATTCGACTGTATTTCGATACTGCAAGAATTCGATTTGAATGTCAATTCTAATCTCTTAGTTCTGTGTTAATGTCGAGAAGTTTGTAGAACAGTCGAATCGTAATTAATTCAGGTCCAAGATCTTCGAGTCGAACCACCCTAGTTTCGGGGATGATCGATGGGGGACAATTAAAGTGTCAATGAATCATATATCACCGCACCCAAGAAGACAGTGACCTAACCTTTAATCCTTTACTTGGCAGACCGTGGATTTTGTAACGCCGTTTACGTTCAGAACCTGTAACGTTGCTTGCGAGGCAGTATTTGTATAGTAAGATAGACAGGCCAGAGAAGCAATGCTTTTTGTACGCGAGATTTTATGAGAGGAGTTTCCAAATAAAGGGTTAACTTCTAGTGTTTTTGTACGTGCGTGGTACTGTACGCGCATACAACAACGCGAGAAAAACAGAGTTCAAGTTTGTACAGTAATAATCGTTCTTCGGGAGGTTTATAAACGTTAACGATCGAAGCTTTCTTTTCATTAATACATTTACATACGTATAAGAACGAAGGGATGCTATCTAATCGGCTAAAATACTGCGAATAGTATTATTTACTATCTACTTATACCGTTAATTTTACTTAGGTTCGATCAGGAATTATTTTACCATCCGATTCACGACATAATATTGCCTTCTACCGATGCGCTGACCCATACTGTCCGCGTATTATGGCGACCAACCAGCTCCATTTACTCTAAGTTACACAAGACTTGTACGATATAAGTGATTAATTAGGTGTTAGAGAGGTATTGTTATCGATACCGGTTACAATAAGGGGATCACCACACTCCAAAGTCATTGAAAGATACTCATCGTTAAAGGAGATCTACGATTTCTTTCTTTCGTTAGGTATAACGTACCCGTTATAGGATAATTTTCTTTGTTAAAAAAAAAAAACAAGAAACGAATAAATCAGCTTTGGAAACGAGGCAAAGTTTATGGAAAAACTGCCAGAGACACACATACAGGCAATAAATCGTTACATTTTTAACATTAAGCGAAAACCAACGATGAATTTTTGTATATCTCGCCGCGGCTCGTATAATACGAGGTGTACGGAACAAGCGTTTTTCAAACAACCCTTCTTCGACTCGTTTACTCCGACGCAAAACAGAGAGTGGAGGAGTATAAAAATGTTCGCGAAACAATTCGTACCGATTAGTTTCACCGAGGCGGAGAAGAAGCTGGAAACCTAAATATCGTCTTACACTTCGCACAAGACTGAGGAGCTTGTATATAATATTACATTTAACGCAGTACATACGTTTGATATAAACGAAGATTACGGATTTATCGAGAGGGAATATTCAGTTTATTTTACTCACGACCGAATAAACGTTCGGCGTCTCCGTTTGACGTGTGAATCGTTCGAACTGTTTTTCTAAACACAAGAAAGCAAGGATTTGCTCGCTGCATCCGAGCAAAACGAAAGGAAAAACCAAAGGAAAAGAAATATCTCCTATTTTTCAGCAGCCAAACAGATTCGAAACACGAGAATTTAAAACGTAAAAAAAAACAAAACACGCCCGATCCAGTGGACCAAAAACGATTCACCGCCTGAATTCTACGTTTTCCGTTTTGTTTTTATGCCGTTTGCTCCCTTTAGCGTTCTGATAGAGCAGAGTAAGATGATAGAATGTCGGATTGGCCGGTTTCGAGACAGTATCGGGACTAATCTTGTGGCTATAATTAACAAGAAGCGCTGAATAAATCGTAACCGCCCCACCCCCGATCGATTCATAGTGATCGCTTACCGACCGAAAGAAAAAACAGCGGATGAGCGAATAATAATACGTTAATATCGCGATTTTACGAAGACGTATCGTTTTTGTTCACTGTAAGATTCTTATCTCGTTCGACAATAATCGTTGCTCGAGATGCGAACCCGTCTTGTACACAGGAAGAACGCTTGCGCGTCTCCGAATCGCGGGAACGTCATATTGCGATACATTGTTTAAAATAAAGAAAAAGATAAAATAAGAAACGAAAGAATTGGGGGTTTGCGATAGCTCCTATAACCGAGTGGTCCGTGATGTCCGACCTGAAACGGTAGTAAACGAATTAAGACGAATTGTACCGCAAGAAAATCCGCTTATGAGTTACATTTACATTTACAATCCAGATATCCATTACGATAACGTTAAATAGGATTAAGATGAATGTCACAAGTAATGTAAACTGAGAATAATGAGATGAAATAAACGAGACGATGATTCAAATACAAACAGAGGTATATATTTTCTGGCGTGTTGTTCTATGATTTACAGGGTTGGTTTACAGATTTTTGGTTGTTTTACAGATTTTTCTTTCGTGTTCAAGCGTACAAAATATCGTTCTGGCAGTGTTTGAACTTCGACGTGCTGTGATACGAACAATATTTATTTATCTATGCTACTTCGTGATGACCTGAACTTTCATCTTTTTGTTCGGTGATGGAAAGTTTCATATGTCAAAGATGTTTGTAAAAGATACGTAATGAATTTAGGGTATGAAAGTTTATTCATTTTTTGGGAAACTTGTTTAATTTATTAGTTCTTTCTTTATTCTTATTATAAAGTAAATTGTTGTATATAAATATTGTTTGAAAAACACCACATCCGTTTAGTATTTAATTTAGAGAAACGATATTTCACTTGCGATAAGGTTTGTTTGGACGCAATCACAACAATCCTTGATTAAGCATTCAATAGAAAAAATTAAGGTATTATTCGAACCAAGAAGTCCTTGATAATATTAAAAATACAGTCGGAATCTCTACAAATTCCAATTCCACAATGTGGTATCACAAACGCATTTTCATTTCTTTATGTCTCTTTATATTCTTATATTTTAATACTGTTGCAACATGCAATTAATTTCCACGAATTGCTTGTTCCAGTAAATATGCATCACAATCATCACTCAAACATATCGAATATAAAATTGTACGATGTTTACTTTACATCAGAGGGATTTAATACTCTCAAAAGAATTCTTTAGAATTACCTAATAATTTACTATATCGCTGTAATAATATAATGCACAAATTGTGGAGATTGTTGCTATGGAACTCAGCAATAAAATAGCAACAATACAACACTTGACGAGAGCAAACTAAAAATTTCGTTTCACTCGACAGGTCCTCGATAAATGCTCGCCACAAGTCCCGTGCTGAGAGCATTTAACGGGGAAATAATTTTTAAGCCAGCACTGCAATTGAGAAATCTTTCGATGTTCTCAGGATTTCCGGAATCTTCCAAGAACCTCCTATATCGAAGACTAGAGATAATTCAAATATCAGAGTGTAAACAGAGTGTAACATAATTTTCCGAACTTACAGTACTATTACTTGTTTAAAATCGTTTCCTTACGAAATAATACGCTGATTACAATAATTGCACAAACTCTGGAAACTGTTCTAACACGCCCTCGTCAAGATGACAAACGGATCGACGTGAAAATAATTCAGTTATTAACAATGTAATATAACAAATATTAACGTTGTAACATATATCGATGATCCTAAGCAAGATAGATACACAAAGTGTGATAACACAGGTGAACATAATAACGTTATATACGTAATTCTTTACTTCTACATATGTACAGGATGTTTGGCTACTGGTGTAAAGAAACATTAAGGAGTAATTCTATATATAAAAATAAAACGAAAATCAAAAATGACGAAATTGTGTAGGAAGATTTGTTTTCTAGTTATTAACGATTAAAAATTGGGGTTAGGAACGCCTCAAACTAGACAATCTGCGTACAAGCTGTACATGCACGGCACGCAGTCACGGCGCGTAAATACGTACACAAGCAACCTATGGAAAAAAAATGTGCCCTTCGTATATACCCAAACATCTGATACGTAAATACCTTTCCCTTGATACAATTCCAACATCTGCAGGTCAATCGCGGCTATTGACGACCCTACAGAAAAAAAGCAGGTAGGACTATATCCACTCTTTGTTTACACAGTTTTATTACCTTTCTGTCCTTTACCAGAGATTCGAGTAACGCTTCCTTAGTTCAGTCGCGGTCATCAACGCGAAAACATCTAGTCGCCGCGAAACAGTTCTTAAATGTTTTTATCATATTGATTTAATTTGTTTATCATAGTGACTTTTTAATTGAAGTTAGTTTATTTAATGTCTATTCTGTGTGAAATGTCCGGCAACGATTCGTGTGTGCTTTTTTATAAAATATCGCAGGAAGATAACAGAGGTTCTGGTGCAGGCGTTATACATCACTCCTTCAGCTATAAGGTAGAAGTGCATTTTTTTAGACGACGCCAATGCATACGTTAGTAGTGTCGTGTCTCCTACGTTTACCACTTGTACGCAGATTGCCTGGTTTCAGGCGTTTACGTGCCAAATATTCAACTGTTAATAACTCGAAAACAAAGCTTCGAACACAATTTCGTCATTCTTGATTTTCCTATTACTTTCACGCGTAGAATCACCCCTTCAAGTTTCGGACACCAGTGAATATCCTGTACTTTGTATAACCATTTCACTTTAGTACCTATGGTCAAGACATACGTTTAAAAAAATCGCTAGAAATTCGGCGTGTTAATTTCTTAAGCCGTGTGTATACGGAACGGTGCACCGTCAATCGAAAGACCGTGGTCTGGCTCACGTGTGAATATGATTCTTTTTTACTTAATGTTAATCGAAATTTAAAAAGTGGCCGACGCGTCATCGCGTGTTCCCCCGAACGAAGCATTAGAAATGGAAGCACCTACACTCTTTTTCTATGTACATTTGTCAGCTATACTTCTATGTACATGTGCACACCTTTATATTGGTTGCTGATAAAGAGAGAGACAGAGACGAGCAAAAATGCTGTTTCGTTAATTTCCATGCGAATACGCTTACGGCCGCCGAGCTGCACGGTAAAACGCGATCATTTCGTCGTTCTTTGTGCCGCAAGAAGAGACGATCGTAAACTCACGACTTGTATATACCGAGGAGAACCCCGTTGATTACAATATCCGGAAGACTAGAGGACGAATTCGACTGTGTGTACGGATCACAATGGAAACTTAATACCGGATAATGGCCCAGAGTGTTTGGATGCTCCTGCTGGGCACCCTCTGTGTCCTTGCATGTGCTGAAACAAAGACATTAAGTGAGGTTCATCGTAAATAATATAAGGATATCAATTTTTGTTGATAGAGAGGATAATAAGATGATAGTTGAAAGCGTTAATCATTCCGTATTCGAATATTCTATGACTCTGTGTATCAGTGATTCAAGGAATAGATTCTTGTCGATGTAATGCCTACCAAGAAGAATATAAACTAAGGAATACAGGGTGATACAAAAAAAGGGTTCATAATTTTTAGGGTAGATAGTACTCGCCAAATGATGAAAAGACATCCTGCTAAACAAACCAGATAGTTGCCGAAGCGATAAAGTCAGTCGTTTTAACCAAAACAAAAAATTGTTTATAATATTGAAAATATTAATTTTTCTACTCACGTTTATCAGGACTTTTTTCCATCATTTGGCAAGTACTATCTACCCCGGAAATTATGAACCCTTTTCTTCTTTCACCCTGTATTTACGAGCGTTCGATGTCGTGAGTGAGTCACTTCGCGACATATTAAATGTGAACAGAAGAATTGATTTAGAAGTAGGTAGATAGTTCAAGGTTGTAAAACAACAGGCATTATGAGCTACGGAAGGCATATTTAAAAGTGTACGTCGATCGATGATCCGTCAATGTGAGTTTTGTATCGAAATGGAAAAAAAACATACGGAACATCTGTGCCAAATCTGAAAAACTTTTACATTCTTCTTTGAAGATATTGATTTTAGGACCTGTGTCAATTAAACGTTTTTTTACTTCACTCGGTTAGTACTATAAACACCTAAAATCTTAGACCCTTTTTTTGGAACACCTTTATATGAGGAAGAACATATGAGAAATCGTGTATTCTATTGTCTAAACATAAATTCAAATCGTCCCTTTATTAACTCTAATAAATGCAAATTCTACTATAATTCAAGCAAAAGAATTTACAAGTACCAATCAATCCCACTTTTATAAAAGATGTTTTTTAACACGATAGTTTACGTTCACAGTTCAAATTTGTTACTTTACAGTTCTATTTGGTAATATGTATGTTGTTATGTAACGATCAATATCAGACCACAGGTGTTCTGTTATCTAAATAGTTGCTCTATTATTTCAGATAACTGAAATATCAATGAAGGTCTTACCAAGTTTTTAAATTGTTTTACTTCCTTGTACCGCAAGATCGTGGATTCACTGTTGTCAGGTACTTTTTTTTTGTCTTATTTTTCACGTATCGCTAACCACGCGAAACGTACGGTATATCCGATACAGCATCGTAGAAAGGCAGTCGCGTATTTTACAAATACTGTTGCACGAACACATACCTTTTGTATGACGCGACGGTGGCTCGACTTTCTATACCCAGGAAATTGAGAACCTGTTGCTTCGTCGCTGAAAGACGTAGCATTTTTTTAATGTACAGCTCCAATGCCGCCCGTCTTTGCTCGAGCACCTTTGGCTGGCAGTTTCTTACCCTCTTCGGTGGAAACGGAGCGACCACCGCGTTCTCCTTTTTCAACTGCAAGTACAAATTAATATAAATGGTATTTCACCCACAATTTCACAATTTGGAGGAACAATATGCAGTGTGACGCGTTATACCTGGTGCCCGATTTATGGATTAGCCCTCGATATTTGAAAATCATGAGAAAAAAAATTAAACTTGCATAGGTATGTCACTACCAGGTGTGAACAACACCTGTATACAGGGTGGGGCAATAACTATTAGCACCTCAGATATCTTCAAAACTACGAGGTGCACAGAAATATTTGTTACCTAATGTGGTAACAAATTACTATGATCTTATGTAATAGGTCGTTGAACTCGTTTTAACCTTCCAAGTAAATATCCAAAGTACCTCCACCTGCAAAAAAATTATTAGCGCCATCGGATGGCTCTCTTCGTACTGTGCAATTTTGGTAAAATAAATATTTCTGTGAACCTTATAGTTTCGAAGATATCAAAGGTGGTAATAGTTATTGCCCCACCCTGTACCCTCACGAGCAAACTCGGCTTCCTGTGTACCTGAAATAAATTTACAAAGTTGTACGAGGCCTTTTCCCTACGTTACTTTTTCCCCTAATGGAACGGTAACAAGATTGGTGGTAGAATGTCAGCAAGCATGCGTTGAAATGCAAGCCGGTTATTTTCAGCACTTTCCGTGATCGTAATCAGATACCAATTGACAGAACGTAAAAGTGGCTGTCTTTTAAACAATTAAAAATTTTTCTTCTTTTTTTCAATATTCTCAAGTGCTGAATCAATCCCTCAAATGATATCCACGTATTATGGTATATTCTATACGAGGTAATAAGAAAGAAGGGTTTGAGACTTTAAGGGCTTATGGTACTCACCGAAAGGAGTAAAAAATGTTTAATCGATATGGGTCCTAAAATCAACCCTTTCGATGTAAAATTAGCTTTTATATTTACGAGCATTCGATATCGTGAGTCCCTTCGCAGACGTATATTGAATGTAAACAGAAAAATTGGTTTAACAGTACATTGAATTATAAGAATATTAGCGAACAATATTAACAATACCGTAAGTTTTTTTTTAGTAAAAAACGCAGCGTCCACGTGTATCTCACGATCGCAATGGAACCACTCAAATCACGTTTCTTTACGACGGACACACTTATTAAAATTTCTATTAAACTGCTGCCATGTATTGAACAGCGGGCTGTAGCATTTTGTACGGAAATACTGTACTAATTTAAATAATTTTTTGTATAAGTAATTTATTATATAACTTTTTACATTAAATAAAAAATAAACGTACTGAGCAGATATCGGGACGTGCTTAGAAATACGAACGTAAATTCATATTCCTGTGACGCGTCTTCAAAAAAAGTTACGATTAAACGGAAACTTATTTCTTCTGTTAAATGTCTTCGCAGACTGAGAAGTATTGAACATTCCTGAAGCTTTCAAAATTTTCGTAAAGTGTACCGTTCAGTCATTATTCGAGGTGATCAACCCCGAGGTTATCACATCTGTATAAGCGAAGAAATGAGTTAATTTATAGATTTGTATATTTGCAAAAGTTTTTCATGTTTAACAATCCGACAGAAGTAGATATACCTTTAACGTCGGTATCTTTAGTGTGAAATCTCATGTAGGCGGACAGAAGAGTATAAGTCAGAATTATTACTTTTTGCAGAGAAGCACTTATAATATTAAATATTAATTAGTTTAAGTTTAATATTAAATATTAAATATTATAAGTATTGATTAGCTTAAGTTTAATACTAAATGTTAAATATTATAAGTGCTTCTCTGAAAAACTAATAATTCTGACTTATACACTTCCTCCCGCCCACCAGAGAGGTATCAAGATATGTATAGTGCAACTTACAATAATTTGAAACATAATCACGACAAAGGAACCGTTGTACGCAAATGAAACTGATCACGCAATTAATATTTTACTCCACTCGCAAATCCGGAACGATTCGGACGCGATTCAATGGACACGAAAATACTGACTACTGCATATGCATGTTTTACAAATCGTTTTATCGTGAGTCAATTTCCAAGGGAACACTACGTAAATCGTGTATCGTTGGGACGGTGATGAAGCTCACTATTGATATGACTAATCACGCCTATATTTAAAAAAAATATTGCATAGCGCACATTACAGGAACAAATTAACGTGATCGTTTTACTGCTGTAAAATCATTATCTATTTGCAGAAATATTTTCGTAATAGTACAAGAAATATTAATTTACCTATGATTAAGTAGGTGGTAACACTTATTTGCACAATAATCAGACGGTAATTTTGTGTAAAAACTATGCATTACTACGAGCAGAAAATCGTCGATTATACCGAAACTACTCTTTAACGCAGTTAAACAATTTTGTGTAAGTTTAGTGGTTAAAATTACCGTGGAAGCCATAATACTCTTTTCTTTAAAGCGAAAAAAAAACAAATTATAGTAGAAAATAATTTAGTAAATTAATCATATACGTAGTATTATACAATTATTATTATTAGATTATGTTTATTCTAATTCATATTTTCATAAATTAACGTATCTTGAAATCTATTTTAATGCAAGTATATAGATTACGAAGTAGAAAATGAATATTCTTTTACATTCGTCCATAATTTTTTTTTATAAAATGACTAATTTCTTTAAGAAATATATGCGAATGTACCTTGCAAGAATTGTAATACGTGTCTATTAATATAATATTATAAGAAAGTACCTATTACATCCTATAACATCTATTTTAAAAGGTAGTCACAACCTGACCCAGTTTTTCGAGTCACATATAGATGTATAGAATCGTCTGCATACAAACGTCCTCGCGGTAAATGGTACGACCACGAAATAACTAATTATACGTGCAGAAGATACATTAAAGAAATATTATGGATTAGATAACACGAAAAATGAAATGTGAATGTTACACAACGATAGTGTATGGATTCAACTATTTTTTCTTGATATCTTATATTTTCATTTTTGCGATACAATTCAATCCGTTCGCGTGGGGCACCTTGTATACATAGGACAAGCGTGAAAATCTCAACTCCGGTAAACACAATTCACAATACAAACAGGTGTACACAGACGTTGCGTAACGCATGCGTGTTGTTCACTGACTCGTAGCGTAGTACACGCGTCTCTCCGTGTACATTAATCTGGATCACACATTTATTCATGCGAACGAAACTGAATGGGAAAAGAAATAGAATACGATGTGTCGCTGTCCTTGTTCCGTGCACCGAAAAAAAGCTGTCGAGAAGGATGGAAGTATCTCTATCACGCTCCCTCTTCTTCCGCGACACGAGACTCGTGACAAGGATTCTGTTTCAACTTGTATGACTATTCTTAGTACAATATTCGTCAATATATGAAATAAATGCCACCAGGTTTTCGACATTATCGTACTGTTATCATATATAATTTACTTTAAAAACAAGGTACAGTTGGATTCGATCATTAAGAAAAAGAACCGACGTTAGGATGAAAGAACAAAAGTTGAGATTCCGAACGTGCAACGCGAGATATGTATGTATTCGACGTTTGTCTGACTGTAAAGAATCCTAATTGCTGTGCAAGGAGTAGTAGAGTTTCAATATGAATTATGAGAAAACGTACCGTGCGATGTAACGCGCTGAATTCGCTGTATCTTCTCTCGATGAAGTGTTGAGTGCCTCTTTCCGACTCCAATACTTCAATACAGTAAACATAGTAGGGCTTGCCGTGTGACACCTCGGCCAAACGGTATCTGCTGATGAAAACTTGATACATTGCATAGCTAGCAATTTTCTGGGGTCTTGAAACACGCACGATAAACTGATATCACAGTGCCGGAACGAAACCGTATGAAAAATAAGAACGCTTTGATCGGTCTACTTTTGATCTATAGGTACTGGCGCCTGTCAAAACAGTCAGCAATCTTATGTATTTGTGCGTATGCCAGTATGCCACTGCGTTGCCAACTTCACCACTAGAAAAAAAATGGATGAAGAGCAAGTACCAACTATTTAAACGTATTTTGTACACGCAGCCATTAAAATAATTGTCAATTTCACTTTACAACTTGGAAATCGCCAACAGCGATAAGAATATTCTCTTAAGTCCTTATGTGTATTTAATAGTGAATAATATAGATTGAAAAATATCGAAAACTCATGTAATTTTATTTCGAATGGTATCGAATTTTCTATTGAACTTCTATGAATGAATATTGTGCGTGAACAAACGCGATTTGTAACAGTTTTGAAATTAAATTTAGTTTTTTATACGTAATGATAAATCTGAGGAATGACATGAGACGTCATCTACGTTAACACGGTCAAATTACTAACCAACCAGTACCAAAGTTTTACCGTAAGATGGCACTTAGTGTAGGAGTACACCCACGAGCAAACTCGGCTTCCATTAGGGGAAAAAGTGGCGTAAGAGAAACGCCTCCTACCACTTGGTAAATTTATTTCAAGTACCGGAATAAATGTTAAATTGAATGTTAATTTGACATAAATTTCAATAATTCCCGAGACCAAGTAATAGAAGGCCCTTCTCCTGCACTGCTTTTTCCCCTAGCGAGAGCCGGCTTTGCTCGCGCGAGGGTACAATATGTGATGAAATTCTGTAGTGTAGAGCGAAAATAACGCTATCTAGCGTACCTATAGCGAATCGACGTGTTATCATTGAATCAGAATCTGATGAAACCATTTTATTGGAATATTTGTATATCTTTCAATCATTATTTGTATGAAAACACGCGTTTTACGAAATTGCTGTATTCTGTAACGAAGTAAATAGTAAATCAGAATTTATAAACTTACCATAATAAGTGATTTACGTTATTTGAGTAAACGAATAGAATTAAAAAATCATTGTTTCCTCGTACGAAATCTGTTTATGTTTTCACTTTCGTAAAAATTGAATATGTTGCGCAGCCTATATAACGTTTTTCGTGTATTAAGTTTCGAATCTTGCTATTCCATATTGATGGAATAAAAATAGCATAGCATGTATAGTAGACTGCGGGGTCTTATGGTAGGGATGAGGCTTGCAGTAGAGTGAGAGGATAATACATGGAGTCACAGACTTCTCTTTCTAATGAGGCTGGGTGGAGGATTCTGCTACGGCTGTGTGGAGGCACTACATGCGTGCAGCATTCCTTCTCCTCATCGCCCTCCAGTCGCTTTCTCCCTTCCCTCTGCGATGTGCGAGCGAGAGAGGAATGACTCCATCTCTACTTCTGTCCTTCGGTCTCGCTTCATCCCTAGCATAAGACCGCGAAATCTATCATATATTATATATGCTATGAAAAATAGTCATTTGTGTACAGTGGTGCATGTGGTGTGGTAGTGGGGTCGTGGTGTATGCTGGTGTACTGAATAGTATTATTGAAGTGTGCTGTGCGCGGGTATCTTTGTAACATTGAAGCGGAAACCAGAATCGAGGAAACAGAAATGACATTTATTTTAAGGCCTTCTTCATGGAAATACATAATAAAAAGAGCACTCTTGCCAGTGAATCAGTTAACGAGTACACCAAACTTCGAATTCCATACGTCAAAGTGTAAATATATTGTCTTTTATGAAATATCTGTATGGAAGTCACTAAACACGATGTAAACAAATGATTTGAACGTGTAATGATGTAAGTCGGCACTGTAAAATATTTATCTATATTGAAAAACTTTCAGATTCTTTTCACGGTGAATATGAAATGCAAGATCCGAAATCGGAAGCTGATGTGTAGGTAAAATTAGTATAATCTGCGAACTACTGCAAATATGTTATATAAAATCATTAATTTACTCAAATACGATTTCATATTATCTCTTTTTTAGTGTTAATATAACGTTTATTGATAAGACAGGAAAAAGGATACCTGTTAAAGGAAAAGTAGGAGATAATGTATTATACTTAGCTCATAGATATGGAATTGAAATGGAAGGAGCTTGTGAAGCATCTCTTGCGTGTACCACTTGTCATGTATATGTCCATAACAATTATACAGATAAATTGTCAGTAGCCGAAGAAAAAGAAGAAGATCTGTTAGATTTAGCACCTTTTTTAAAAGAGAATTCTAGATTAGGTAATCTAAAATAAGTTAAAAATACTGGATAATTAGACTGCGGATTTTTATGCAGAATGCTAATTTCTAAAGTAATTTATGAAGACAGGAGAAAATATCAGAAATTATTTTTCCTGTTAAGTATCTTACTGGGTTCACAAGAAAATATAAACCTTGTTGGATCCAATGAAAGTTTAGTCTTTTATTGTATTTCACAGAGCCCTATATGCTGTAAATGCATAAAATCCGCAGTGTTACTGATAATAAACACAATCACGGTAGAATATTAAAACATATCCTATTATTTTTAGGTTGTCAAATTATATTAACAAAAGACCTAGATGGCATAGAATTGGAATTGCCACAAGCAACAAGAAATTTCTATGTAGATGGTCATACACCAGCTCCACATTAACATATACCTTATCGTGTATTTAAAATAATGTGTAAATATTTTGTTTATATCGCTAACAAAGTACTTGTATTTTATTGTGTATAAATCAAAAGTTATATACTTAAATGTTTTTACTAACCAGTAAGGAAGAATAAAATTACATTTTTCAGAAAGTACTTTAATGTATTTCATAAACTTTTAGAGCAACAAACTTAGTTTATATGACATGTTGTCATGGTACAATATATTTATTTCTTATACATTTGGATTATGATACATATCTTTAATTACAATGATACAAGATTTAAACATTTATGACATAATGAATCTGTAAATTAAAATCATACTTATTAATCTTGCAGCATTTACAGTATTAGTGAAAATACCTTATAAGTTTCTGTTATAAACCATTTGTATTTGAGCACTGCCAATAATGTAAAAATATTTTTCACTTCTGGCAGGTGCTTTTATGTTTTCCCAGTTTGACAAATTTTCAGATTTAGATTTTGTGTATACATATTTTAGAAATGTGCATACATTCCTGTGTTAATCAGTTCGTATACGCGTATGCAAACCTGCAGTTTTAATTTTGCATATATATCTGTTTCTGTGTCGATAATTATTATCACCAACATTGTCATAATATTATCATACAAACTATATTTATATTTTTCTGTTCATTATTGATCACTATAATTATAGACACGTTGTAACATCTCAGATCAATCATACTATGCACACATACTTTGTAATTAAAAGAATTTAAATAGAAGTACATTCATACAGTCACACTATGTCGTACAAAACTACACCTGTGAAGATGATTACATGTATATTTCTCATTTGGTATGAGTCATCACAACGGACTTATTGAAAAAATAACTTTTGTACTTATTTGTAACTAAATAACTATGATATTTAATTAAATATCATACGAAAAGAAACTGTCTATGTTAAAAGTCTCAGTGGAATACTTTGAATCGATAAACGTAGATAATTTGTTTAATATCAAAATTAAACTATTAATTTCTATGGCAGTAAACAAGTGAATATTTACATAGTTGACAAATTTTTAAATAAAGTTCTTCCAAATTCTGCATACTTATGGTTTCATAAGTTTGTATAGAATTCTTTTGTAAAAATACTGCTTTAGCGGCATTAGATTCATAATGAATGCATATTAAATTAGTTTTTACATACACAGAAAGCCAAATCATATTATTTTCATGTAGTGTCTCCCCTAAGCTCATTAAGTAAAAGTGCAAATATAATTGTTAAGTATGCTAGCATTTATATTGTAATTAAAGACAACATATTGTAATCTTGTAATATAATAGGAGTTACTTGTGAAAACAATTGTAATAGATTCTACTAGATTTATTACAGCTAAGAATATTTATTCAAAGAAAAGACAAGTACAGCTGCAAAAGAGAATATGAAGTCGGATATATTAATTTTTATCTAAAGTTGCCATTTCATTTTAACAAATGTAATTATATGTATATTTAAATTCTTAAAGACAAAATTCTATTAATACTATTTTACAACAATTACTTGCACATACACATTAAAAAAAAGGTTTTGAGCTTAGGGAGATAAATAGTACAATATTATTAAATGTGTTCTTGAAGTAACCAACTTCCAAAAATAGGCATAAAATTGGGTATGCTAGTTTGAAGCACTTAACTATGTCACAGAACTTCAAGAAACGAGTCTTAAGGAATCTAAAAGTATTATTTTAAAATGAAAATAAAAAGAAAAGGAAATAATTAAAATTAAATATATAATACACTTATACGTGAAATATTCTAGAGTTTTCAAAGAAATTACATCCTTTGTACAGATTTATAAAATCTATACGTACATCGTGTAAAATTTCGAGCACAAAAATTTTGATACAAAAAAAAATTGTTCCAATATAAAATATACTAAAAATACATTACTATCATTCGACTAGAAACACGAGACATAACAAAACTTACTGAACAGTAATATTGATTTGTTGTTTCCCACCATATTTATGTACGTTTCTAAAATATTTTTGCTTCTTCTCTTTAGAAACTAAATTTCTGCAGGAAGATTAGAGATTTAATGAATCAAGCCATACAGTCATTAATTTACTCTGCTATTCCAAAGCTGCATCTGACTTGCTAATCTATTCATTACAAATTGTATCTTAAAAATAATGTAAAAACTTTCTACAACATTTATAACATGATCATTGGGTCCTCCACCATGTCATTCTAAAAGCTTTGAAAATTGTAATCAAATTTCCTGCATTAATATTTGTGATCACGTACACCGAGCAAAAAAACAACTATGCTCACATAGTACATTCAATTATTCGTAACATTTTGATAAATTCAGATTTAACATCATTTTAATTAAAATGTAAATATAAAATTCAGATCCTTCAAGTGCATAAAACTCTAAAACCATGTATTATGGTTTGTAAAACTGGTAATAAAAAATATACAATAAGATCAATGGGAGAAGCATGTAACCAATACTTTAAAAATGATTGACCAAATTTCTGAATTCTGTCAGAGTTTCTTGTGTCTCCTGAAAGATTTATCTGTCGTATATATAGCTATAATGGCCAGCACAAATTTGCATCAAATTTGAACCCGAGCAGTGAGCTTAGTTGAGTCCACATCTACATCTCAAAATGATAACTTAGGGAAATTGATGTCTCAAATGTGTGTGAAGCTTGAGAGTCTATGTGTAGAAATAAAGAAAATGAAGAAAAAATTGAACAATATGACTACATATCGACGATCGACCACTGACCAGTCTATGCCACTGTATGACACAGTTACAACACAACAACAATATCCGCTTGCCACTAAATTCCCTATTCCAGCTTCCCGCTACATGTAATATACAACAATACACAATATTTAACATCGTAATAACCCCGATTAACAATCTCAAAATGAAAATTTCTCTCCTAATCAACTCAAGATTTCAATTTAAAAGATGATATCATACAATAAGATCAATAATAAGCAGAATTATTGCTAAAAACCAACTGCATCCCCCTTTCAAAAGCATCTTAATTTCCTAAACATTCAAATGGTGTGCATATCATTCAAGAGTTATAGAATACATAGAATGAAACGAACTACCTACTAGTTACTAGTAAAATTATAAAAATAATTAAGAGTACACATAGATGTAAATTAGAACTTTTAACAATGCCAATACGTATGTTACAGGACTATAATACATTATAAAATAGAGATTTAGATTTTCAAACAATCCACAGCATTCTATAAAAAGCAAAAGAGTGAAGTGTGCATAAGTTTTTCCTTCAACATAGATACATGTTTACAATATTATAAAACTCATTTTATCATTCAAGCTGAAAATATATTCCAATGAGTAATAAGCCTCAAACTAATAATACATGTGAATGAAGTTTCTTGAACTTATCTTCATTTTGCATGAAGTAACGATAAGATTGATAGTACTAAAAGTACCATGCTGGTAAATACTGATATTATTTAGCATTTAACATTACGCCAACATAGTAGCATAAGAAATTCCATTTAACGGATAAATGACTATATAAATATTAATAATATAATAAAAATACAAAGAGCACGATATAAGGAATCTTAAAAACAATGTTACGCTTGATAAAAAAAAATTATTTGCTATAGACATTTACTGTCATTCCTGAATGACTGCATATGATTTCTTTTAACAACATGATACAACTTTTAACATTAATTTTGATGCTTATTTGTGAAAGTGCAACTAACTTTTGACAACCAGTTTGTGCTAATTACTGAAATAGATTAAAAACCTTTACTATTTCCTGTCAAATACCTAAAGCTCAAAACATAAATATACACTTTGTTTTTAATTTGTAATTCAAGTAACTTTAACTCATGTAGTTCTTAAACAATTATATGAGAAAGTATATTACACATGTTGTCGGCACTGGATATAAATATGAAAATATAAAAAGTTCCATTTAACAAGAACGAAAAAGAGTCCAAGTAACATATATTATAGTGATAAAGTTTCATCACTTGAAATTTCAGAAAAAATGCTCAAAATAAATAAATAATGCCTTGAATTAATTATAAGAAATTTAAGAATTCTGTGATCATATAGTACGGAGTTTTGTTTTACTAGTTTCATTGTGAAGAGCATCACACAAGGCAAAAACTAGATTTAAAACTAGGAATACAAAATTTCGTGTGTCTCGTTTCTTGACTGAATTCTCACAATGTGCACCATGTATCACAAATAGTTGGTCAGTCCAAATACTGTTCTTATGGACCAATCATTCAGAGTATATGTTAAACAACGTCCATTCTCAAATTGTTTAATGTACAGATGTGACTAAATAATGCCTTTTGCTAATAAAATATACAAAATGTATGGAATATACATGGTATTAGGACTAAATGCGATAATTTGTGCTCGTATCTTTTTCTTGTTTTCCCTTCCTTTCATTTTTTTCGAAACAAGTTACTTCAGAGATGACGCTGATGGATAAGTGCATGTACTGGAAGCTGTCTGCCCCTTTGATACCTCTGACAACGACCCATACTCAAATCATGACATTCATACACGTTGGCCACAGCACTACGTGAAGAAACGTTGGCCAATTCGACCGAATATGGAGCAGAGATATCAAAGGGTACCTCCAGTTATTCCATCGGATGGTGACGCCCTCCGCACATTCCACAGGACGTGCCACACCAATGAACAGCTCTGAGTGGAGGATAAATCCACAAGCAAGGAACGATCAGTGACAATAATGCCAAACCAAACCACCTGCGTCCACATCCTTCTTCTGTGCTACAACTGCACAATTCAATGTTCGTTTGTAATGTATTCTTAATTATTTACCAGGAACATTCCCAAGGAATAAGCAGTAATAATTTAATTACTCATTCATTTCCGAATACATTATAAATATCAAGAAACCTACTTTTTAAACTCTTTACTATAAAGCTTAAAAGATAACTCCGATGAATGAAGCAAAACTAATAGAAGAATGAATTTGCATTTGTGTACTCACCTGCAAGGATTCTGGGAGAAATCGCCTTCAGCATCACTCATACAGTGGTATAACATGCCCTGAGCACACGACAGACACGAAATTTTTGCGATTCCACGTTTAACTGGATCAGGAGCGAATTCACAAGATCCTCGAGGATTATGCTGTTCTGTATACAACTCTTGGCAATGCTTACATTGTAATTGAACATTACGTTTCATAGTATTTTTTGTGGGTTGAGATACTATAATATCTGGTTTCTTCAAAGAACCACCAGTATTATGTCTATCTAACCGGTCTCCTTTATGATCATCGATATTAGGATATAAATATTCGTGATTAAGCGGTGTGAGCTGCACATACGGATAGTTATCCGATCCAATATCTGCAGTCGATGCCAAAGGATGTTGAGATGGCGGTACTTTTATATTTGATCCACCAATATAATGGATAGGTTTATGTGAATCGGGAAGATCTGAACACTGGGAATGATAATTGGGCACTCGAACTATGCCATGAGATGTGTCTGATGACGGATGTGGCTTCGGTGGTTCCGCAGGCAAGTTCCAATTCTACAAATTATATTCAAATTTGTTTATATTGTTACAACATATTTACTTTTATTTAATACATACCATAAAAACATCCTCATCGCCAGCATCTAATGAATTACCGCACAATGTTGAATTAGCCAACCCTACATCACAAATGAATTTTATTAGATAATATGTCAAATAAAACTTTCATGATTCATTGATTCAGCAAATTCTGAATACATGCTGGCATTCTTACCATTTGCACATTCCATAGAAAGTAGCAGTAAAATAGTAAATAAATTAATGCAATTTAAAATGAAATTAATTCACAATCAGACCTGTGTACACTATTGTGGTTGAATCTAATGAATCAAATGACATAACTAAAGAAATAAACTACCTTCTAATAATTCTTCAACAGCTGTACAAACACCTTTATCAAAAGCTCTTGCATCAGCAGCTGTTTGAAATGTCAGACCAAATTTTTTCTCTCCTGTCTTCCAGTGATGAAAAGTTGGCATTACCTTGCTATATTCAAAATCTTTTTTAATTGTACAGCTAAGAACAACCTATAAAAAAAAATGTTATGTCAAAATGAATATGACGACTAACAGTAGAATATATTCAAATTAATAATAAATATGTCTATTACTGCTTGATCAGTGATTCGTTTCCCATAAATAAGATACTCATGCCTCTTCTTGGTTGCACCAGGTGGGGAACTGCTAGAAGATCCATGACTTTGGGTTGTAGTGACAGCTGTAGTTGATACAAATTGTGTAGAGTTTGTAGTAGAAGATATGACAGTCGAAGTAGTAATACCAGATCCATTGGTATTATTGGACTGATGCCCACCTGAAGAAGTAGCTCTTCTTCTAACCGAAACATTTGCTAAACCACCCCCACCTAAAGGAACCCAACCACCGGAACTATCATCCCTTGTCATTACCTGGGCACGAACCCTCACCAGATAGTTACCACTAAAAATGAAAATTGAAAAAGTTAATACGGTGAATTAACAAATATTGATATTATATTGTATCTTTTAAAAAACTAACATTCTGTTTAAATTAGTATTAAACTTAGAGGACAAAAGTGGAAGGTAATGATGCATACTGTTAGTCAATGCGAAAACTAATGTACTACCTTTTTTATCGTAAAGAAAATCAATAGTATATTTTAACATTAAATGAGTATTACATAGTTGCATAAAGTATATTCGTATCAATCAAAATATTAACAAAACACTGATGTTTAATTAAAGTTTTACACTTGACAAGAAATTGTCAAATCGGCATAGTATCGAAATCGTTTCAGAGATAGTCTGAAAACGCGCAAGACTGATATGTACGTGAAGCCGAAGAATTGCTGTTATACACAACGAGATAGCAGATGTTACGCGCTGACATCGATTTAATGAATGAACGGTCACCCCCACACGAACACAGTAACACACAAATACGCCGGCCAAAATCATACACGTTCACATGTATAAATTTTTACAGACGCCCAACAAGCATGACACATCTCAGAAGGGAAAGAATTATATTTCAGGGGTTGAGGAAAATTCGAGAGATGTAAGAAACGTGATAACCAGTAATAGGTATTGAAAATGTTGACAGTACAAAAGGCAGGACCAGCTCAGACAGAACTGTCAGGTGCCGCGTTACGAACGTGATATCGAAGAGAGGACAGGAGTTAAGCTACAGGCACGGACATTTCAGGTTTCGGAGCAGAACAATCGTCAGAAAGTACCGCGAGCGTTACAGTATTACTTACTCCTCCGACGCCTCTGTCATGGTTCGAGCTGTCGAAGCCTTTATTCAATGCCCACCTTTTCCCACACTTCACCATTTTCGTTGCATTGAAAAGACATTCGGCCGCGATTCTGTTTATGGAGCTTTTTTAGGCTAGTGCCAACCACAGGAAGCGCCCCAGTCCTCCTCCCTCTCGCATTCCCCGTAGAGTTCATCCCCACGCCCGACTCGAACCCACAGTCCACGCCTGCTCCCTTCAGTTTTACCGACCGTCGCTTTCGTTTCGAAAACATCTCTTCCTCTGCATATTCTTCAAAAACTTTTCGTAAATCAACACGCTGATCATGGTACACGTGTGTAACTGTATTCTATGATCTCTTCGGTTGCGATTTTCGGGCCAAATCACAGAAAGTATACCGAGCAAAACTCGCGCATCGACGTTCACCCCGCGAGCCTGACTGACTATACGGTAGCTATCGACTCTTTTACAATGAAAGCTACCGGTCTGCGCAACAGGATTCATTCATCGATGTTACCCATACAGTCTTGTTAATAATTAAGTGTGCTAACGTCTCTATGGCGGACAATGCACGTAACAGTTACTCGTGATCCTGCGCGATTATCTAATTGTATCTGGAACAATTACATATATTTGATTTTCCAATTGAACAGGATTTACGCAATTTAGTACAGAAATTCATTGTACGACTTTACGAAAATGTCGAGTATTAACCAAAAAACATTTGTCTTAAATGATTGTGATATTTCTAATTTTAACTACAGAGTGTTGATTTAAATTAGGATAAGTATTCTGAATAATTCGGTTTTATAACCAATGATATACGTACATTCAAAATATTCTGTAATAATTCATTTATTGTACTTATAATGTGGACATTCCGCCTAAAATCATATCAGGTTTAAATAATCAGGTTTCATACTTTTTATAAGTTATGCATGTAGATATATATAATCTTTTCGCCAATTTCATAAAATCTGTATTTTTTAGATGTTACGTATTTTATTATTTTGTACAATAATTTATTAACGTCGACGCATAATTTATCCGAGTTTCAAGTTCGCGATTAAAATATTGTAATTTATTATTTTATATAGAACAGTATTGACTTTGCTACTTTTATCGGCTTGTGTGTCCTTATTTAAACGTGTCCCTGAACGTGGAATATTCATTTTCCGGTACATTTACTCAGCCGATGTTCATAATTGTGGATCGATGATAACGCAAATTAACGTTAAAAATACTGTACCGTAATTATACATTAGACTAAAAATAAAACTGTGTCATGAAAATTATATCGGTTACTGTCAACATTTTGCACATAAAAATTAAAAGTAACAATTAATAATTTATAAGCGTATTCATCATTAAATGTTCATACAATTGAAGAAACATTATTTATTAAAACGAGATAAAATAGATAAAAGGCAATAACTTATAAAATTTAATTTGTGAGTTTCGAAATTCGAAATTCATAAGAACAAATTTTTAATGAATTCTTGTTTCACAAAATTTAATAAACATCGTGATTAGTAATCGATAAGTGTCGTTTATACAGAAAATTAAAAAACATTTCATTCTTAACCTCCCACGCACAAAAAGCAACATTGATTTATATTTTGATTTGGCTAATAAACCATTTCATACAAACGAGTTTTGCGTATAACGAAGTACTATATAATTTATTTTTTCATAAAAACATAAATAATAAGCAAGTAAAATACTAGGGATGAAGTTGTAGCACATTTGAATATCAAGCAGTATCGGAGACCCACTATTAGGCGAGTTTTGAATGCTAGAACTTTAAAAGCTTAGACATATTCAGACATATTTAGCAGGGACCGACTTTGCAAGTTTCACGACTGTGATAACATGAATATAGTTGATATTTTCGACTCAGAAGTATTTCTTTTATATAATATTTATTAATATTAATGTATTAATATTTCAATCCCTACCATGCTGTATTAACTTCAAAGAATATCTTTTTAAAATAAGCTGAAAATAAGTATTTTCTATTACTAATAAAAAATATCCCCTATATCTTTACTCTTGGTTGGTAAAGGTTTGCTTTCAACAAACGCGTAGCAGCAATATAGGGAACTTCGAAACTAAAACGAAACTTTCTTGTATCTGTATCTGAGAGAAAATAGAAATTTAAATAGTGTCTGTGGTCGAGAAAAAACATTGACATTTCAAAATTTTGCATTAAATTAAAAAGTATGTAATAATCAAAATAAATGGAAGTTACACGGATAGATTCGGTGCAGAAACTTTCAAAGTGGTGTTGAACAAGTTTATTGTTGCAACAATTAATGTAGCAGTAATATGGCTGGAAATTTTTGGCAAAGTTCACATCAGTAAGATATCTTCAGAACAATCAGTTTTTTTAAACTTCGTCTTGTAATATAATCGAGTATTTTATATTTTTAGTCAGCAATGGCTTCTAGATAAACAAGATCTTGTGCGGGAACGGCAACATGATCTTTCAATTTTAACAGAAGAAGAGTATCAGAAACTATTTATCTTTTTCTCGAATCGTAAGTTGAATACTCAATTTATACATAGCACTATTATAAAGATTAGTATGATGTCTTTTTAACTCTAAGTTAAACATATGTATATGGTTGTTTATACCTTTTCTTATTTGTTTCACTTGTTTTAAGAGATACATTTCATAATAATCCTCTATATTTTTTAGTGATCCAAGTATTAGGAGAACAATTGAAGCTTAGACAGCAAGTTATAGCTACAGCAACTGTTTATTTTAAAAGATTTTATGCTCGTAATAGTTTAAAATGTATAGATCCATTATTATTAGCACCTACATCAGTTTTTTTGGCTTCCAAAGTAGAGGAATTTGGAGTTATATCTAATACTAGATTAATTACAACTTGTCAAACTGTGGGTATGTTACTGATTTTATGCAGTAAAAAGGGAAGGGTCCACACATGCAATTAATATGTTTTTTAATATATGTATAACATTTTTTCAGTCAAAAATAAATTTAATTATGCCTACTCACAAGAATTTCCTTATCGTACAAATCATATTTTGGAATGTGAATTTTATCTTTTGGAACATTTAGATTGTTGTTTAATTGTATATCAACCATATCGTCCTTTACTGATACTTATTCAAGATGTGGGTCCAGATGATCAGTTATTGACACTTGCTTGGCGTATAATTAATGATAGTTTGAGAACAGATGTTTGTTTATTGTATCCACCATATCAAATAGCTATTGGTAAGATTATAATATGTGTACTGCAATAATGTATTGAAACAAAACGTGAGTAAAATTTTTGAAAACATTTCTAGGATGTCTACAAATAGCTTGTGTTATATTGCAAAAAGATCTAAAGTCATGGTTTGCTGAACTAAATGCCGATATGGAAAAGATTCAAGAAATTGCTCGTTACATCATTAACTTATATGAATTATGGAAAACATACGATGAAAAGAAAGACATTCAAGGGTTATTAAATAAAATGCCAAAACCAAAAGCAGCACCACAGCGCTGACAAGAAGCTCTATTATCGTCTAATGTTTGGAACCGATAATAAAATATTTTATAACAAATGTGGATAATTTATTCTGTTGGATATGTTTATATTGACAATAAACTGATAAAACTGACAAGGACCATTAATTTTAGAATTTTATTGTATCATTTTTCTTTGAAAATAAAATTCTAATTCAACATTCTCCATTAAAATTTGAGAATATATTGCATATTTTATGCAATTAGTATCAAATATACAAAATGAAGTTTATTGCATTTAAAATAAGATTTAAGATCACAAAATTTATTTACTTTTTATATGAATTGGTGAAATATATAATTAAGCATGTAATGATAATAAAAATTTACTCTCTTTTTCAAAATACTTTCACAGTTCATGCACTTATTCATTTATCAATTCACGACAGTTTGGTCAGAAATACATTAATGTTACTTATTCTAAACTTCTACATAGTATTTCTTATTCTTAGTAACTAAAAATTTATTTCTTACGACGTTTAGTTTTAATTTATGACGATTTGATCGTACAATTTGTAAATTATTTTGTGGTGTCTAATGAATCACTTGTATTGCAAATATTCAACTTGAAAAAATACAATGCAATGTACAGTGAGACTTTACTTATATTTTCTTGGCACATTTTCTTAGAGTTTCGTTTTATTAACTGGAGCCTTTGGAATATCGTTTCCAAAACTTTTTCACGTCGTCATGTCCTGCTTTTGTAACCACCATAGTTCGTTTTCTAAATACAGAAGATATTAAATTTTTATTCTTCATATTCATAGAATTAAAATAAAAAGTACTAATTTCATAAAGTATATTTACCTATCACTTTGCCAAATTAATACTCCAGTAGAAAGAGCATGATCCCTAAGTACTTCAAAATCAGTTTGAGAATGAAACTGACTGTATAAAACTCCTTCACTAAATACAAATCTGTTCCTTTCATTTTCCCATAGTTTAATTTGATCTACAATCGTTGGAGGTAAAACTGGAGGGCCTGCCTCTATCATTTTACTGTGAGCATGTTGCTGTAAATAACTGTTAATATAGCAAGGTGCAAATTAACTGTTTTCTATCATACCTTTGAATGTTATAGAGACAATGATTTTGTGAAACATACCCTACAATTTGAGCTGCTGTAATACCACTTTTTAAAGCTTGACGCACAGAATCTCTAGTCAGTATTGAAACAACTAAATTTGGAAATCTAAAGATCAAAAAATCTAAATAAATATTGCACACATATTTAAAAAAAAACAGTAAACTTTTTTATACATACCTATATAACATTTCACAAAATAGACCAAGTAAGGCAACTTGTAAGTTCGAGTTTGTGTAAGCATATACTCTGTAATTTGTTTCAACAACAATATAACCCTCTTTGTCTGGATCTCTAGAAAGCTGTTTATTTTGTCCAGTAGCAATATTTAATGCTAATCGTGTAGGATAAAATCTAAATATAAATGCAAAATAGAGCAGTATTATTAATATTAAATAACACATATATTGCTAAAAATATTCTCACCTTCCAGCCTTTCGTTTTCTTTGATAAACCAGACCAAATTCTCGTAAATGTTGTAAGAATGTTAGTAAACCCTCAGACATTCCTTCAGTACTATAATCTTTCCCAAGTGTTGAAAAATTTAATTGGAAGAGAAATGTAAGGCACTCAACTAAATCAAGTCCTCTTGCCTCTATTGTGTCTAGATATTGTAAAATGAAATACCATACCTGCAATATGTTCAATAAGAATAAATATTATATACATGATACATTAGTATGATAGCATTCTAACTATCATAGATATATTAAAATCAATTTATTATCTACCTGTGATGCAGTTTCTAATAACAAAAATTGAAAACCAGCTTGAGTAATAACTGGACTTCCATCAGCTTCATCTCGTTTCATTAAGCCAGCATGTAAAAGAATTCTAACTGCATCAGCTGATATGCCTATGAATTATTTGTTAAAATATTTTACATTTATTACATGTGATGCCATAAAATATTTCTCAATTGTATCATTTGTATTTTTTGTCAAATTCAAATAAGTTACCTTCTTGCTGTTGTGACCCAACCATATAATGTAAAACACATTCCCATCTCTCTAGCGCATATGAATCTAAGAATGCCACATCTCTTGGTTTACTATCAGTTTCCATTTGATTTGACATTGTCCATGGTTTTCCACCTCCCAATAAAACAATTTTTAAGTTTTTCTTGAATGTACTGTTCAGAATCCATCCAGGTAATCCACCTGGTATTGATGCTTCCTTCCACACATTCAATTCATTTAATATTGAAACTACCTTTTGATGTTCTTCAAAATAAAGTTTAGAACACCAAGAAGCGATAACTGCTTGAGGTACTGGTTGTTCAACGAACAATAATCGCATAACATAATGTTTAGCTATTACAGGCAATTCACGAAATACAGCCAAACAAATTGGAGGATTATGATAGAGTTTGTTTAACACATCCGGCGGGCGTGATTTTAAATACTCTTGTAGATTTTTGCACTGCAATCCGGTGGGTCGTAACAAATTCTTTCCAGTTATCGTGCTTGACATTATTGTCTATATTTAACATAAAATCATGTGTACATGTAGCAACACTTGCCGCTGTTTTTAATTATAAAATGTACAAAGTATTATCTTACACGTATCTTGTCTTTCCCTTATGAGTGACAATATAAATAATTTAAACGATTAATACTATACATTAGGTAAACGTTACATTGCATATAATAATTATAAAGTAATCGTCTATAACTTTATGTCTCGTCTTTAACAATTCAATGCACTCGCGGCATTTTACTTGCAAATGTGTTATTGGTGTTATTCAGTATTATTCAGTGTTATTTAAAGCAGAAAGCATATAACATATAGATGACATTCGTCTCATACATGTTTTGACCCTGGGTGCTGGTTATGTGGTTTTCAGAGAAATTACGATTTAAATAGTTGGATTAATATTATATATTACTAATTTTTAGCAGTTTTCACGCCGTTCATGTTTATAATGTGGATTTTAAATGAATAATCCTTTTATCGATGTTTCGACTCGATATTTTTTTTATAAACATTTATAATTTGAATGTATATTAACTCTCATACAACGACGTATATAACGAAAATTATGTATTTATATTGAGTGTCAAATTTTTATTTTGTTTTTGTCATAACGTCTTCTTTGAAGCAATTTTAACGTGCACTATATATTTTGTTCGATGGTTTTCTGGAATAGTGCCTTTTTAAAATTTTTTTATCTTAATGTTGGTAACACCTATCACAATACACGGTTTTTTAACAACAAACTTCAAATGACAACATTACGAAGAATATTCTATGTATATTAACCTATACGGAATGTGACTTTAGTTTATAACGTTTAACAACAGTACAATTTGGAATGTATTCAATATGTAAAAGTACCCATCCCTCTACGGGAGTAGAACACGCGATAACATGTTACTTTTTCAATCGTTCCGAAAAATGTCTTGTGGTAGCAGGTGCAAATATCATCAGAGTATTTCGTTTAATACCGGATGTAGATATTACGAAAAGAGAAAAATATACAGGTACGCGTGTTTACTTGCTTTTCGTTATAATTTATTAATTCTCCAACCAATGTACCGTGTTATGTATGTCAGAAATACAATTTTCTCTCATACTAATGATTTTCTTTAGCGTGTATCAGTTTAAGCCTAACGTCAGAATTTGATTAGATTGTTTGTAATCTTTCTCTTCTATCCAAAATTTTCGTAACGTTTTCGGAACCGTATTCATAAAGAATATTTCTTTACCGATTATTTTTAATACATCCTTCATCTGATAAATATTGTCATTACAAATACTCTTCCACTTTTTAATACATTGATGAAAGTATAATTTTCATCTGATGATTCTTTAAATATTATGATATATTTTTTATCAGATGTTACACACAAATATATCATCTTTGTTTCAATCTATAATTTAAAGTTAATGGTTTACTTTTTAGAAGCACGTCCACCAAAAATGAAATTAGAATGTCTAGCACAGTATGTTTTACATGGAAATGTGATGTCAATGCAAGCTGTAGCTCTTGTTGGATCTCAAAGGGATTCTCTGTTATTAAGCTTTCGTGATGCTAAGTTGTCAGTTGTAGAATATGATCAGGATATACATGACCTCAGAACAGTATCTTTACATTACTTTGAAGAAGAAGAGATTCGGGTAATTGTGTTTAACTTTGATGGAATTTTAAACATTAAAAACTATTTTCATTTTCGACGTATTATTTCATTTTTATGTTAAAATTAAAAAGATTTTTGTTTTCTTTAGGATGGATGGACAAATCATCATCATATTCCTATTGTTAGAGTAGACCCTGAAGGAAGATGCGCAGTAATGTTAATATATGGCAGAAAATTAGTGGTATTACCTTTTAAAAAGGATCCAAGTCTTGATGATGCAGATTTATTAGACAATACAAAAGCATCGTCTAATAAAATTCCTATATTGTCATCATATATGATAGTATTAAAAAACTTAGAGGAAAAAATGGACAATATAATAGATTTACAATTTTTGTATGGTTATTATGAACCTACATTATTGATATTGTATGAACCAGTGAGAACATTTTCAGGGTAAGCAAACGCTTATGTAAATTTGAATAATTAATACAGTATTAATATGATATTATTGTAGGCGTATTGCAGTCAGACAAGATACATCTGCCATGGTCGCAATATCACTAAATATTCAACAGAGAGTACATCCCATTATTTGGTCCGTATCAAACTTACCATTTGATTGCTATCAAGCAGTGCCAGTAAAGAAACCACTTGGTGGAACATTAATTATGGCTGTCAACTCACTCATTTACTTAAATCAGAGTATACCTCCATATGGAGTTTCCTTAAATAATTTAGCAGAAACTAGTACAAACTTTCCATTAAGTTAGTATTAAATACATTTTTGTCAAACAATACTCTGTATATTATTTATGACTTATAGTATCATCTAAATTTACCCATTAACATAATTGCAGAACCACAAGAGGGAGTAAAAGTAAGTTTAGAAGGCTCTCAAGTTGCATTTATCTCTTCAGACCGTTTAGTAATTTCTTTGAAGAGTGGAGAATTGTACGTCTTATCTTTGTTTGCCGATAGTATGCGTTCTGTGAGAGGTTTTCATTTTGATAAAGCTGCAGCAAGTGTTTTAACTTCATGTGTGAGTATATAAAATAAATTGTATTTAATTAATTAGTAAAGAACATATTTTACATATGAACATTCAATTCATAGGTTTGCATGTGTGAAGATAATTACCTCTTTCTGGGGTCACGTCTGGGTAATTCACTTTTATTAAGATTCACTGAGAAAGAGTCAGAAAATTTACAAAATACATATGAAAATGAAATAACGATCGAGGAAAATGAAACAGAGGAAACGCCAGCAAAGAAAGTAAAACAAGACTTTATAGGAGATTGGATGGCATCTGATGTTTTAGATATAAAGGATCCAGAAGAGTTAGAAGTGTATGGAAGTGAAACACATACTTCCATTCAGATCACATCATATATATTTGAGGTATTTACACAAAGAAATCATACATTGAATAAATTTGTTACAGTATAGAATTAAATGTTTACAGGTATGTGATAGTTTATTAAATATTGGACCATGTGGCAATATATCAATGGGTGAACCAGCATTTTTATCAGAAGAATTTTCACACAGTCAAGATCCTGATGTTGAGCTTGTGACAACTTCTGGTTATGGTAAAAATGGTGCACTTTGTGTCCTCCAAAATTCTATTCGACCTCAGGTAATTCTTTGAAATGCTTGAATCATTGAAATTGTTCAAATTAATCGATTCTTTTAGATCTCGACATATTCTTATAACTCATTTAATAAGATTATTATCTAATTATAAAATAGGTTGTAACTACATTTGAATTACCAGGATGCGAAGATATGTGGACAGTTATTGGTACATTAAATAATGATGAACAAGTTAGACCTGAAGCAGAAGGTTCACATGCTTTCTTGATTTTAAGTCAGGAAGATTCAACAATGGTATTAAAAGTCATACATTTTAAACGTACATTTGTTTTTAAATATAATACATTGATTATTGTATTATATTTTTAGATATTACAAACTGGTCAAGAAATTAATGAGGTAGATCAAAGTGGATTTAGTACACAGGGGAGTACAGTATTTGCTGGTAATCTTGGCGCAAATAGATACATAGTACAAGTTACACAAATGGGTGTACGACTTTTACAAGGAATTGAACAGGTACATATAATATAATTATAAAAAACAAGTATTTATATATACTTATAGAAAATGTTATATACAGTCATGTATATTTTAATTATAGATCCAACACATGCCTATAGATCTTGGATGTCCAATTGTACATGCAAGTTGTGCAGATCCTTATGTAACTTTACTTTCTGAAGATGGACA
This sequence comes from Dufourea novaeangliae, assembly GCF_001272555.1. Classification (NCBI taxonomy): domain Eukaryota; kingdom Metazoa; phylum Arthropoda; class Insecta; order Hymenoptera; family Halictidae; genus Dufourea; species Dufourea novaeangliae. The sequence continues at coordinate 1,852,516 of NW_015373998.1, read as the reverse complement.
AGTTATGTTATTGACACTCAGAGAAGGACGAGGAACTGCGAAATTACATGCACAAGCAGCTAATTTACTATTTGTACGGATGATGATTTTATTAAAAGATTTGTTACTCTTCCATTATATATTATTACAGTTTTTGTAACGAAAATTTTAGCGCCCTCAAATAGAAGCACTGTGTGCTTATAGAGATGTCAGTGGAATATTTACGACCCAATTACTTGAGAATGTAGAAGATGTAGTGCATGAAGAGGAGCATAATGTAGAAGAACCGCCAATTGTTAGTAATATTGACAATGAAGATGATCTACTTTATGGTGATGCACCAGCTTTTCAAATGCCTGCACCATCACTCACTAAAACGTCCGAAGCAGCATCAAAGAAAGCACCCTGGTAATTCTCTTAATTTACAATTATTCTATCTTTAATTCGCATATTAAATGTAATAAAATATTACTGTTATTATGTAAAAACACAGCAATTGTGTATTGATCAAATTGTTTTGACAGGTGGCAAAAGCATTTACAAGAGATAAAACCAACGTATTGGTTATTAGTATACAGAGATAGTGGAACATTAGAAATTTATTCTCTTCCGGATTTACGTTTATCGTACCTTATTCGTAATTTTGGGTACGGTCAATACGTATTGCATGACAGCATGGAGTCGACAACATTGCAAACTGCTCCTGTTAACGAGATTCCAAATCCTGAAATGCAGGTCTTATAAATTGATCGAATTTAATAATCTACTGAAATAAGTAAGTATATTTGCATAATGATGTCTTATTGCAGGTACGTGAAATTTTAATGGTAGCATTGGGTCATCATGGAAATAGGCCAATGCTTTTAGTGAGACTCGATTCAGAACTACAAATATATCAAGCATATAGGTATCCAAAGGGTCATCTAAAATTAAGGTTTAAAAAATTAGATCATGGTATAATATCAGGGATTACGAGGTAACATATTCCTTTTCTCAAGCCGCACTTTATACTGAATTGATTCATTGGAAATTGGAAATATTATTTCATTTACTAGGCAAACACCGAAAGACGAAGACGTGCCTACAATGAATGAGACTCGACATTGTATGATGCGTTACTTCAGTAATATTGCTGGATATAACGGTGTATTTATTTGTAGTGATTATCCGCATTGGATATTTCTCACAGGACGTGGTGAATTGCGTACCCATCCAATGGGTATCGATGGCCCTGTTACCTCTTTTGCACCTTTTAATAATGTAAATTGTCCACAAGGTTTCCTTTATTTCAATAGAAAGGTATTTTCTTTTATTGCAACAGAAAACAATCGTATTTTTATCCGTTATTATCATCACTGATATTATTACCGAAATATTATGTTGTACATTATATATATTTGTACTAACACATTTTGACTTTTAGGAAGAGCTACGGATATGTGTTTTACCAACTCATTTATCATATGATGCTCCATGGCCTGTTAGGAAAGTTCCATTGCGATGTACACCTCATTTTGTTACGTATCATCTAGAAAGTAAAACTTATTGTGTTATAACGAGCATAGCCGAACCACTTAAAAGTTACTATAGATTTAATGGCGAAGATAAGGTACGAAAACGAAAGTACAGCGGTCTGTTTAAAAGCAGAAAACAGTAATATTTTATTAGTGTTAATTTCTGTTTTTTTTTTTCTTTAGGAGTTTACCGAAGAAGAACGAACGGAGAGATTCATTTACCCTTCACAAGAACAGTTTTCGATAGTATTATTTTCACCTGTTTCATGGGAAACTATTCCCAATACTAAAATTGAACTAGATCAATGGGAACATGCCACTTGCTTAAAAAATGTTTCTTTGGCTTATGAAGGAACACGATCTGGCTTGAAAGGTTACATAGTAGTAGGAACAAACTATAACTACGGTGAAGATATCACAAGTAGAGGAAGGGTAAAATCTTAGTTCGGAAATTTAATACATTACGAATACTACGTTTCATAGAACTGTGCTTCTAATTTTGAATATTTTCAAACAGATACTTATATTTGATATAATCGAAGTTGTTCCCGAACCTGGTCAACCATTAACAAAAAATAGGTTCAAACAAATTTATGCGAAAGAACAGAAAGGTCCAATAACTGCTATCACCCAAGTCTCAGGTTTTCTAGTCTCCGCAGTTGGACAAAAAATATATATCTGGCAGTTAAAAGATAATGACCTTGTTGGAGTTGCTTTTATAGATACGCAAATTTACATTCATCAAATGTTAAGTATTAAGAGTTTAATTTTAATAGCCGATGTGTATAAGTCTATCAGTTTATTAAGATTTCAAGAAGAGTATAGAACGTTGTCTCTTGTTAGCAGAGTAAGTAAAAATTCACTTCTAAACTAGTCGCTCTTATTGTAGGGAATTTGCTGACAAGGCTTATTTTTCTAGGATTTTAGGCCAGCAGAAGTATATACCATTGAATATTTAATTGATAGTTCTAACTTAGGATTTGTTGTGGCTGATGGTGAGAGTAATATAGCTTTATTTATGTATCAACCAGAATCAAGAGAAAGCCTTGGTGGACAAAAATTAATTAGAAAAGCTGATTTCCACTTAGGACAAAAAGTAAATACATTTTTCCGGATCAAATGCAGAGTTTCAGATCCTGCAAACAGTAAGAAACAATTTCCTGGTGCGGATAAAAGACACGTTACCATGTATGGTAAGTTATATTAAAAGTATCAGGAAAAATATACATTTGTTTCAATTTGTACGTGGAATTGCATAAATTTGATTTCGTTATAGCAACTCTTGATGGCAGTCTTGGTTACATTTTGCCTGTGCCAGAAAAAACGTATCGAAGATTACTCATGTTGCAGAACGTTTTGGTATCACACATTTGTCACATTGCTGGATTAAACCCGAAAGCATATCGGTAATTACTTTACTGAAAATAATTATACATTCCGGGTGAATGTTTATTTTTGTAACTAACTATTCACCTTTTTATTTCAGTACTTACAAAAGTTATATACGGACTCAAGGAAATCCTGCAAGGGGTATTATTGATGGTGACCTAGTTTGGCGTTACCTTTATTTACCCAATAATGAAAAAATAGATGTAGCAAAAAAGATAGGAACACGTGTACAAGAAATAATAGAAGATCTTACGGAAATAGATCGACAAACAGCACATTTTTAAAATAGTGCCTTTTCATCATTTCATGTAATAGCCTTTTTTGTTTTAAATATTCCTGTTCATCTCTTAAGTAGCGAAATATTTCGTCGAAAGAATACTTGTTCCTCTTGTGCCGAAAGAACTATTTATCTTCATGTTTTATATTGAATTTACATTTAATTATGGTAATGATGAGTTTCGGTGCTTCTGTGGAGTATGAATACAAACCAATATGAACAGTGTAGATATATGTATGTATGTTGATTGGAATGAATTTGTACAAAACAAAATCTATTGTCTATTCCTTGACACGCTAAATTCAAAAGTTGTTTTCCACCATGACTACAGATACCTACATATTTGAAATGCTTCTGTAAAGGCTAAACATTTTCTTTAGATCTGTCAAGATCATTGTATAGAAGCAGATATACATTAAAATTAACTTCATGACACAATGCGGTCAGTATCAAAGCACGAATCTATTTTAATATCAAATCTATCGGAACGTCAAATTCATGGTTCGAGAAGATTTTCGAAACGCGAGACTCAACGTATGTATTAATAAATTACGTACATATATGATACATTATAATATTATGAACGCTATACTACGAATAAGGAATTGCGTTATTGTAAAAAAGAAAATAAATTTTATACATACATACCTCTTTTTTTCCTGGTGGGCTGGTGTATAACAAAAAAAAAAAAGAAAAAATACAAGGGGATTAGCTGGGTGGGATATTATACATACATACCTGAATTTATATGTTGACCATTAAAGAATATTGATCAAACAATTACAAACCAAATGCGACGGGTCACTTAACATAGGTGTAATATAATTTCTAAAGGTTTATCAACACGCATGTATATAAAAAGAACAACCAATAAGTAAGCAATTTTCCAATATACAAAGATATCTAATGTAGTGTAGTCACGGCAAGGACAAAATATAGATAAACATGTTACTCGAGTATTTTCTCTCAGAGTATATAGGTTTTTATAACAATATTTATTGAATTAAATAGAATTTAGAAATTCATGTTTATTCATAAATTTTGTGTACAGTGTCTGCAATTGAACCAACACTCCTAGAAAAAAGGCTTTGTGAGGCATTTGATGTATTTGATAGTTCAAAACTCGGTGAGATAGATGTTAGGGACTTGGGAACTATTATTAGAGCATTAGGATGTGTGATCACCGAAGCAGAATTACAGGAGATACAAGTTGTAGTGGAAGATGTGGAAAACAGTTCGGTACCAACGGACAAATTTGTAGAATACATGCACAAAGCTATTAACGAACGCAAGTTAGCTGTTTACACATTTTTATACAAAGTCTCTTACACTTGGATTGTTTAAATGAAATTTCAAATTTCTTTATTTAGATATAAACCAGCTGAACCAGAAGATCTTTTAAGAGCATTTCAATTATTGGACCCTGAAAACCGTGGTTATATAATGCGTGATGTTTTAGAGAAAGCGATGATGGAAATTGGGGAACCATTTTCAGAGCAAGAAATAGCAGACATGATGGTCATTGCATGTGATCCAAAAACAAAAAGAATCAATTACGAACATTACATTAATTTACTAATTGTATGTATATGCTTCTTCAATACTCATATATTTTTATCACAAAATAATTATTATTAAAATTATGACAAGTGACATGGAACATTTTTAAATACCATTTATAGGTGAAAATACCTAATGAAAGAAATGTATATTCAATCGTTGATGAAATGGATGCAGCTAGATTAAAAGCTATGCCTAAAAAACGTAGATTGGAAGATCTTCTTTTGAACTATCAAACAGCTTAACTTTTTTAGAAGATATAGGTCTTGAATTAGTTAAAGTCACAGTGTTTAGTAAAAGAAACATAATTAACATGAAGATTTGTTAGTATTAAAATGTATTTCAAATATTATCATAATATTCCTTTCCATCTTATAATGTATAAAAACATTCCTATAAAAATATTCTATTTAAATGCATTCAAATTATGTATAATTATTAACTTGTTATATGTGTATGAAGATCCGAGTCTCACAATTTTGAAAAAACTGGAGGTTCTGATTTAACAACTTGCGACATTGTAGCATTTGCAAAGTCCTCACTTTGAAGCATACTTTGATTATGCATTGCCTACAAATATAATAAAAATAAAGTGTCTATACATTCATGTAATAGTAATTATATTATTATAGGTGGAGTAATAGCGAAGCTTACAATGTGATCTAAACCCTCTTGAACAGAGTGATCTCTTGAGTAAACCAAACTTAACTTTGAACCTTGCACTGCTACTGGACTTTTACTTGCTATTTCATTTGCGAGTGCAATTGATCCTTCCAGCAAGCTAAAAGAAATGGAAAGTACTTGCAATACAATGTATTGTTCATAAGAATAAAATCAAATACTATTAGGTCAACTGATTACAATACATTTATATAAACTATAAGAAAGCTTTACCTTTCTTCAGTCTCAAATAAACAACTAACAAAACCATGTTGTAATGCCTCAGAAGCTGTAAATTTCCTTGCTGTATATACCAGTTCCCTAACTAAACTGTCAGAACCTATAATTTTTGGAAATCTTTGCAGTGTACCCACATCAGCAGCCATACCTAGTGCAACTTCTTTTATTTGAAACCATGCATCTGAAGTACAATAACGAATATCAGCTGCTGATATCATGTCTACTCCAGCACCAATACATGCACCATGTACAGCTGCAATCACAGGTTTTGGACACTAAAAGATAATTTTCCAAAAATAAATATGAAAATATGAAACAAGTAAACAACACATAAATAAGTATATCAGTATAAATGTCAAGGGTATAATGAATAACCTTTTCTATAGCAGTAATGCAATCTTGGTACTCCTTAATCATAAGTTGTACTATTTTACATTTCCGGGCAATGTCTTCATGTTCTGCTAATTTTGGTGCCCAATTCACCACATCCTGAACATCAATTCCTACAGAATTAGTTTTTTTACTATATTTTAAGGCTATTCTTCGTGACACAGAATACATATATATATACATATATCAATAAAATTAATATACCTGCACAAAATGTTTTGCCACTACCTGATAGGATTATAACTCTGCAGTCCGATTCTACTGCTAAGTCATCAACACATTTTTTAAATTCTCTACACAATTATTAAATAAACGATATTAAAATAAACATAATATTTATTAATATTAATATAAATACATACTTCCACATAACATCATTAATGGCATTAAGTTTTGTAGGCCTGTTTAATTGCACCATATAGGTAAATTGCTTTGGTAATGATATTTTTAATGTTTTGTATTTTTCAAAAATCTGCCCACTAGTGTAATTCATTTTGCAATAATTTTGTATTTCTAGAAAAAACGTATTTTACATTAACCATTACATATAACATATGTATGTATAATTATAAACATATAGATAAAAATTTTATATCTATATATAAACAAATTACAAGTTACTTTTTAATAAATATTAATATATTACTTGATAAATACATAAGTTGTAGGTTTCTTACGTGTTTTTACACCATTTACAAATAATGGATGTTTAATTACGTGCAACATTTCTCTATTCACAAAAGAAATATATATATATAGAATTTATTGCAGTATATCTACATAACATTAGATAATCTTATACTTGTTTATATTTTGCACAATATATGAGTATGTACATACTCATTAATATATACATATACGAATATGCATATATAATCGCAGAACGTAGCCAACATAATCACAGGAACCGAGAACTCTGTTGGTAACTCGCCTCTGATTAGTCAACGTTTTTCGTTAATATGTATCTCGTTAACAAAGCCTCAGATAACATTTTTCCGGATCGTAGCGCTGAAGTAACTCCTCTCTTTAAAACAGCCTGGGTAATCTGTATTATCATCGGTAAAGTACTGTAAACTGATGACAATATCGAGCTAATGGCTGCGAACTTCGAATCTATCTCATAAAACCACGTTCTATATTACATCGAACTAGGATTATTTTAAAAATCGATATGAGATTCAAAGTGTAAAAATGTCTAGTACTTTGAATGTTTTAGAAAATTATTCGAGATAAAGATGTATGGAATTACTGAAAATTACTTTAGATTCCTTTTCCTTATTCTGTAAATTCTTTGATTGGAATATGAATGCTGCTGGAAGTATGAACATTTTCACAGGACAATGATATAAATGGAACTTTAAAACTTTTTTAAGTGTCACAGTGATATTTCGTTATATGTTCCATAATGTCAATAATATTGATTTCCCCGCAACATCCATAATTATTACAAATGTCAACATAACGAAATATCTCTTATGCGATGTTTGTGGTGTAATAAAAATCTGTGTTTCGATTACGTTTTTGATACGTATTACTCACTTATATGTAATAATATAGAATAAAAATATACTATTAGTCCGATATTTGAAAATATACATGCGTTCGTTGTCACTGTTAAACTGTTGTAATAACAATGGAATAATAAAATAATTTACTCAAAGGTACATAATAATACATATACATATCCATAAAAACAATATTAAACGCAATAACTTTTTTGTACGCGAAGAAAAACTAATATAGGTCCGTCGGGATTAGAACCCAAGACTCCTTTCTAATACGTCTACTTTATAGCGAACGGACGGAAGAGAATCCGTTCACGACCAAGGTCCCTTCTTAGATTTAACGTAGTTCACAAATTCACCGTTCTCATAACGTAGAGGACAGCAGAAAATCCCTGACTTTTTACACTATCGGTATTTCAGAACATGAGACACGAGTGATCTATGACGACGTGACTATCACCGACTAGGTATAGGATAGACCTATCACCTTATCCCATAAGATGATAGGTCTATCCTATACCTAGTCGGTGATAGTACTTCCGGATCGAAACTTTGAGGGGTTCTTTCACCCCCTAAATATGAAAACGGGCCGCTATACAAAAATACGTATCTCTTATTTTTCGGTCCTCTAAAACATATCCGAAAACCAAAGCAATCGGAGGCGGGCACCTAAAATACACTCCTTGTAAGCCATATATATACTATATATATGTCTATGATCTCGTCTGCGCTTGAATATATATACTTTATGCTTTATCAAATGTACACATATTTGGTGATCTACGTATTAAGTATTTTAAGGCGTGTCACTTAGTGACCAACTTCATCCGGTCTCGTGTACTTTAACCACTTTAACCAGACGGAGCTGTAAGGCACTGAAGGTTGTACGAGGGGCAAGATGTTGTCAAGATTAGCTTTTCGTAATGGTGAGTTAGAATTAAAACGGATGTTACTTCTAAATATATTATTCACAAAATTCTATAGGTTAATAATAGCAGAATTCTTTAAAGTCCGTCGTACTTGTCATTGTCAAGTTTATGTCGATTATTTTAATCCCATTATGTAATAATATTTGTTACTTCATCGATATTTTCCATAAACAATATGGATAATCAAACCTTGATTTTTAAATTTGTTTGTTAGTGACATGCCTTATTTGAATAAAATTATTAAATAATGAGTAATCAGTAATTAATTTCGGATTATAGGTAAGCATGAGAGTCTTTTCTATTGATGACTATGTAATACATTTTGCGTAAAAAAGATTTTTTTATAACTATAATTTCCTTTATAGCTCAAGCACTTTCTGTGGCCGTTCGAGGCATTCAGACTTCGACACCAACATCATCAGAATATCAACGTCCAAAACGTTTAATCGAACCATCGCCAGTTAGGCATGGATTTATTCCAGATGAATGGTTCACATTCTTCTATTCCAAAACTGGTGCAACAGGTAGATTAGTGATTTATAAAATAATATCCTACATTGTCATGTTTAAGATAATTAGAAAATCCATAGTACATAATCTCCTTTATATGTATATACTACGAGACCTTTAATTTAGCAATCAGAAAAGTAATTATTTAAGTTAACGTTAAATAAACATTATATTAATAAAAAAATAATAAAGAAAAAACAGAAATATATTTGTAATAATTAAAATATAAATTTATAATTAAAACTTATTTATGTTTCTTATTTAGGTCCATATGTATTCCTAGCTACTCTGTCAACATATTTACTATCTAAAGAGTATTATGTTCTGGAACACGAATTCTACAATGGACTTTCTGTTCTTATGATTGTCATTATTGGTGTAAAGAAGTTTGGTCCTGGTGTAGCAAAGTATTTAGACAAAAAGGTTGATGAGTATGAAGCAAATCTAAGTGATGGAAGGGCAGCACAGTTGCAGGCACATGAGGATAACATTAAGAACATTGAATGTGAGAAGTGGCGCCTTGATGCACAAAAAATGATTTATGATATTAGAAAGCAAAATATTTTAATGCAGTTGGAAGCTACTTACAGAGAACGATTAAACCAAGTGTACACTGAGGTAACATGCTTGTATTTAAAATGTGATTATATATTTTGTAAGAAATTGTGACATTTTGAAAGTGTTAAAAAAATATCAATTACTGAAACTCAATCAAGTATAATTATTTACTTGTATAAAGGATCTTTCATAACATATCAGACCAACGTCAGTGATAGTTTGCGGACATAAAAATAATGAAAAAAGGGTCTTATAAACATATGCTTATTTTGACCTTGTTTTCGAATTGTAATCATTTTTGTTATACTAGTAATTCTGAATGACTATCTGAACTATTGTAACTACATCTGTTAAACTGTTTGTGTATGATACTTGATAACTCCTTTTTAACACTAAACCTACCACGACCGGTCAAACGACCGTTTTTGCAGTTCTAATTCCTACCCCTATGAAGGGTTCGGTACATTTAGTGTTAAAATGTTACTGCCTTGCATTCATTTTGAAAACATGTCTTGCACATTTTGTAGATGAAGTTCTTGTACTTGAGTGTTTATAATATTTGCGTTATTTATAGGTGAAAAAACGGCTTGATTACAATTCTCAGTTAGATATGGTGGAACGTAGAATTGCTCAAAAACACATGGCACAGTGGATCATAAACAGTGTATTGAAGTCTATTACACCAGAACAAGAAAAAGCCAATCTACAGCAATGTATAAAAAATCTTGAAGCTCTTGCTGTAAAAGCATAAGAGTCTACTATTGAACTAGACGAAATAGATTAAACTTGACTAAGTTCATTGTAAAAACACACGAGAATACTGTACAACTCGTAGTGTACTCAAAAATATTGCAAAACAATTAATACTAAACTGATCTTTATCAGTGCATTGTATATTATATAATCATAATACATTGAAATAAATAAATTAAATTAAAACAATATTAAACAATGTGTTGAAAAAATATCTGAATTTGAATATCCTTTTTTTATGTTTCCCTAGTTTATTCATTCAATATTTATGCAAATAACTACAAATTTTTATGTACGAATTTACAAAAACTGGAATCCCACAAAAATTGATTTCGTCTATTAAAGGTTCTACTTAATCTCCCTAAATTTAAAATCCTCTTAAATGTTACAAAAAATTTCTTATTTTATACGCAACTGGTGAACCAAGCTACTAACGTACATCGCCAATACGTATTGATACGTATATAATATATATATGTACATATATAGTATATATTAGTGTATAGTTCAAATATGTAAATCATGACCAATCACGACACGATCGTATTGAATCTGCAACTACATACTGTTATGTACGTGTAAATATACATATAACTATTTTGTAACTCTCAACACGATTTTGTAAAACTCCCATTTTTAATCGAAGCATTTATAACGATATGTCATGTATGTATACATATACATATTTTTACCATATCGTTTACCAAATTCAGCAATTACTTTCATTTGTTATTAGAGTCTCGTGATATTTTTGGTAAAAATTTAAACGAAGAATAATTACATTCATATCAATAAGCAGTTACGGTTAAATAAATAATCATTTTTGTAGATGAATGTTATTTATATACATATGTATATATGTACAATATACATACATTTTTTTGTAGGTTAAGTTACTGTAATTTATAGATATATACATGATTTTTCTCAATTGTTAGACGTCATCGTATTTGTAACAAGTGTCTGTATTAATTTTTCGTGAAGATGGCCTGGTTGTCAGGTCTCGCGGACAAGGCAGAAAATTTATTAAATAAAATAGATAAAAATACCGCGGCAGTATTAAATAAAGATAAATATGAAGTATCACAGTCTCAACTGACAGAAGTTACGTGGACTCCACCTGAATTACGGTAAAGAATCAACTATTTATTTGTTGGTTGTATGAGTTTGATGTATAAAATAATTAAATGTTATTTGACATACAGCTAAATATATGGTCGTGTCTACGAAAATTAATGAAACGATAATCTGTAAGCTTGTTAAAGTATTTGTATCTGTCAGTTAATCAAAGTACTAAAATATGTTTCAAATATTTCAGTCTTAACACACAAGAAGAAATATCTCTGAAATCTGCTTCAGGATCAACAAATCAATTTCCTTATGTTCGTTCAGTACCAAGTCTTTCTTCATTGGCAACAAATTCTATTGTATCTAAAGATGAGGAACTTCTCACATTTTTAAATACACCTGATTCAAGCCCAAAGAAAACTATGGCAGAAGTATCAATGTCGCCACCAACACCCTCATCTCTTATGGTTGAACATCCTACTGACACTACAGATTCTGTATCAGAGTTATCAATTCATAGTGGTCGTTCAAGTCCTAGTCTTATGCATACATCTGTAGATGTTCCAGATGATCTTAATCATGATATTATAAATACAAGGGATGAAGCCTCTTACAAAAATGATATAGTACATAAACTAAATAATGGAATAGCAGGACAGCAGATCTTAGGAATTATGTTGGATAATGGTAAATACAGATTTTGGTTTTAATTGATTTATGTGGATTTAGAAATCTTGTAAATATTTAACATTCTTTTCTTTAGAGGGTAGTGTTGTTGAAAGACAATTCGATGTTGTGTCACAGTCCGGGTATGAATATGAATCAAAGCCAGAAATATTGGAAGTAAATACATTACATTCATCTCATGATAAGAATATAAGAAAATACCTAAAAGAAGTAGAAAGGAATTTGGAGGAAAAGAATGAATTACTTGGAAAACAAGAGACAGATCACCAAAAAGAAATTGTAGTGTTGAATGAAAAGTTACAGTCTTTGTACATGGAAAGAGTGCAGTTGTCGAAGCTAGTGATAGAATTACAGTCTGCTTTAGAGAGAAGTAGATTGGAATTAAATTCCACTAGATCAGATTTAGAACAATACAAAGCCAGGGCACTAAAGACATTGCATGAAAAGAAAAAATTAATAGCAGAATTAAGAAATAATGAGTCTACAGAAGTAGATGATACAATGGTCATGGAATTAAATCAATTGAGGTAAACTACTAATGTACCAAAAATAAATGTATAACTGTTTTTCTAAATTATGCTGCATTAAATGATAGGCAAGAGCGTGACACATTCAGAGAAGAAAATCAACAAATTTCTGAACAACTGAGGATAGTACGAGAGGAATTGATGAATGCTGATGTGAAGTTGGAGAAAATGAGACAAAAATCTGCTGAGGCAAATATACAAACTCAAGAAATACTTGCAACAGAAAGGCGTAAACGATTAGATACAGAAGAAAATTTAAGATTAAGCTCAGAAGTATGTTAATAATCAACTGTGTAGACACAGTTTAAATGATTCTTACCACTATAACGGGATGATAACTGATCCCAACGTTGTTTTAGGAAATAAGAACTTTAAAAGATCAAATAATTCGTCAATGTAATCGTTACACTAAACAACTGCAAAAGAATGAATCTGAAATTGCCAAGCTTAGGATGAAATTATCGACACAATCGACGCCGAGCGACGACATGAAAACGAGATTAGAATCTCTCACGCAAACTTTAGTTTCGAAACAGCAAGTGTTGGAAAGTTTACTTACTGAAAGGAATGCTTTGAGATTACGGTTAGAAAAGATTGAAGTGAGTTAACGCATTCTTGACATGCACAGTGTTCATTTTTACAAACTCAAATGTTTTACACTTATTTCCACAGCATGAATTTAGAGATAGTCGACGTAATGTATCCTATAATATAAATGATACAGATGATGCAAAAGCTCAAGTACCGACATTTTTAATGGAAACCCCATTTGACACTGGGGTTACTAGAAGAGTAAAACGAGCTTATTCTTCATTAGATGCAATTAGTATACGTACAGGAGTGTTTCTAAGGAGATACCCTCTTGCAAGAATTTTAGTATTAATTTACATGGTAGGTCTCGATACATGTATTACCATAGATATTACGTTTCTAATATAGTACAATTAACCCATTGTAGGTGTAGGTTTGTATATTTTCGACAACATAATTTTATCTGTTCGAACACTTGTAAAAAAGTTCTGAACACATTCCTTGTTGACCATTAGCTTGCAATGCACATAGAAAATGGTTCACCGTATAAATAAAATTATACTTTCTTAAATATATTTTTTACAGGCACTACTACAATTTTGGGTTCTGGTAGTTCTTCTATCGCAGTCACCAGAAGCACATTAACGTTCGACATTTACAATATGAGAAAGCATAGTTTAATTAAATGTTCGATACTTTAGTATAAATTAAAAGTTTTTGTAAATATAACATTCTAATAGTACGTATAAGTTACTGTTATATAATTGTTAATTTTTTTTAGCATATATTTTCTCCGTTACTGTTCCAATAACGGGTCCGCTGAAACAGAAAGAGCGAGTGAGCGTCGAGACAGTCGACAAAAATTTAATGCCTACATATCGGTGAGACACACCAATGCAACAATCAAACTTCTTTATTTATCTAACTAAATTATATCGTGTTTGGTCTTATTTTAATCAGAACAATCTCACCAATATGTTAATGAAAATTTCACCCAAGAATAAAAATGTTCGATCATTGCATTAGTGTTGTCTCATCGATACGCAGATTTTTAATCTTTTTTTTTTTGACTCCCAACTTTCAGTAGGGACACGGATGAAGGAGAAACTTTTGTGGAATATACCTAGCCGAGCATATGGAGAAAATTTTGTACGCTCTTTAGACAACTATGTTGTGTATTATAGAATATTAAAAAGTTTATAGAAACGTAAGCTAATTTTTGTGAACGCATTTGAACATAACAATTTCAGAAATAGCACTTACAGAATCTCAACCTGTTTGGCTAGTGTATTATGCTTTTGTATGTAGTTATTATTAATACGGCACAGAATTGCGGTTAACAAAAAATATTTATTTACCTACATCATCGTTTATTTTTTCATTACACAGAAAGGTACACAGCATGTTATTATAATCATGATCAATATAATGTATTTCGTCGGATTTATCCTAAGAAGAGAAATAAATAAATGAATACTTTATTGTATTTTAATTAGGTTTTCATAAAACATTTTAAAGAATAAGCATATTTTTGTTTCTTAATTTAATGATATAATTGATGTTACAAGTTATAACAGAATTTGGCATCAGTTCTAAATAATTTATAAGAATATTGTAATGAGTAATAATATTAACTGAACTAAAGTGTAATTTATGGTAGTGATTTTATAGAATTACGAGTTTATTTTGTAATAATGTATCTATTACAATATATGATCCTTAGAAACTGTTAAAAGAATAATTACCAGAAATTTTTCGAAAATCATTTTAATCTGTGATTTAGTTGCATAAATGTTTTTCCGGAAGCCACTTAAGTGTATTGTACGATGCATTACCACATAATAGGATTGCTATCATTGCTCATGCATCATATAGCATTGCCCAATTTTGTATTTTTTATTATTATTAGTAATATCTAATTTAGTTCATTATTACTGTTGTGTATTATTTAGCATGAATACAAGACATGAAAAGGAACGATTTGATGTGATAAGGGTTTGTGGCATGCAAATAAAATTTAGACCAATTACTCTTTGTACTTTTTATAAGTATTAGATAAGTAACAACACAAGATATGTTTCACTTTGTAAATATAGTTATGCATGTACCACAATGTTTTAATATATAAAATTATAAGAAATAACCGATTATGGTCTACAATTTAATATCACACGTCTGTCAAGAATGTTTAATGTTACTACGATGTTAAGAATATTAATTTAAGTCTAGAGAAATTTACTGTTACTTTACAAAGTCAACATGGTTATAATTACATGCAATGATTTAAGTAGTGCTTAAGCAGTGTAAATTATAACTATGTGTATTGCTTATGTAACCGGGACATAATATATGTACACTCCTTAGGCACAAATTTTATAATTAGATCACTGAAAACTGACTAATATCTTTTTAACTATGCCTGTAAAACAATGCAATTTAGATATTACAGGTAAATGTAATAATCTGTCAGGCATTAATTGAGTTTCTGGTAATTAAATTCGTAGTCTGTACTAAAATATAAGGACACACTACTCTAAAATGAAAAATATTCTATTTTATGAATCTTTTTCTACAAAATGTTTTTTCTTTCACAGAGTTTATTTATTTTAAAATGATAAACGTTATAAACTGTTTTTGAGTAAGTTCAATTTAAATGTTTGAAATTTACTCTCCAATAATTTACAAATTTTATCTTTTTTTATTCCTTTCCCAGATACCACATGGCGCCTTGAACACGCCCATTTTACGGCTATTTTAGGTTTGAGACGCCTTTAAGCCGTCTTTAAGGTGTTATGTGCTATCTAGGTAAATTTTAATGAAAAAGTAAATTTAATTTATATGTCAATTTAAAGAACACTGAAGCAACGACTGTATATATGTATGTCAGAAGGATTTGCTAAATCCACATATATGTATAGTTTAGATTTTAGATCAACATTTGTAAACTATATTTTCGAAATACTATGATTATCACACAATCACGAATTACGTCACAAATGGAGGATTAACATTGCTTTCAGTTTTGGTAATTATAAGTAAATATGTCAAAATGTATATCACTCATAATTTTTGATAATTAATGTAGTTCGCTAGATGAAATATATGTGTATAGCAAACGTTTCTTGAAATTATACTAATTTTCACGTTTCATAAGTACTGCATTTACGAACCGTAAACGCATTTAATACGCTGATTATTGTATGAATATCTTCAGATTGCAATAAATTAATTCGTACGAGTATTTATATACAATTTGTTTCAATTGTATCAGTAAATTGATGGAATCTGAAATCTGAAGTTTAAACTTCGTATCGTTATGATTATTTTGAATCTACATATTTCTATTGTTTCGTTACATTATTTATGAATAAATTAAATACGTTTATTAAATACGTTAATACGTTCTTATAGCGTTTCTATTCCAATTAAATTTTCGCGATCGACAGAAAAAGAGATTTTGTTACTATAAGTGCAAATACAAAATTTCACAGCCACGAATTTGCAGAGCGTTTTTGTTAAAAAATGCTCACGAGTAAAAATATATTAGATGAAAATTTCGATCTGAAAGTAAAATTAAAATAATCTTGTATTATGTCTTTTACAAATGCTCTGCCTTCAATGGACTATAGAATGAAAATATTAATATTGATATTTAATCAATTATTTCAAATAATTCTACTTTAAATTCTACTTCATTGTAATATATTACAAGTTCTGTTGATTTTTATATAATGATATTTGTTTTAATGCTTTAAGACTTTAAGAAATTACTTCACTGATATATTCAAGCTTCTTCAGTTTAGAAACCATTACATAATGTTTCCTAGTTATTAGTTTGAACAAATGAGATTGTGCTAGTGAAATTAACTTTTCTGATATTACTAATACAACTTTCCCTGCAGCTCTTTTGATAAAGCTGTACAATGTAGAACCTACAAACTATTGTTCTAAATATCTTTCTTAGAAAGTACTAACTTCAAATTTTTAGTGAAATCGTCCAGCATTTTTTAAAAGACATTGCAGACAAGTTTGTATATTCTCTTGATGTGCTACATCTTCAAATTTCACTTACAACTCGTACTTAGTATTGTACTTCTCATAATAAAATGTTTGACAAACAATAAATGCAAGATTAAATTAATGAGAATTCGATTATTCATTCAGAAACGTAATAGCTGTTAAGTAATATAGTCCATATACAAGATGAATTTAAAAGGATTACAAAATTAATATTCCTCATTGCAAGAATAAAGATTTAAAATAAAAAGTAATTTTTTATATTGCCATAGGTTGCAATTTAATAATTACTCCACGATGTTCAAGAAGTATCAAAATAAACATTTTTCGTAAGGTTGTTCTGACATTCAATAAATACCTTAACTCATTATTCGCATATTAATTTAGTCCCTTTAATTCGGGAGTAATCGGATCTCACATTCATAGTTCAGGATTTTACCGGTATTGCAGATGCTATCAGGACATTTTCGGCTTGAACTCTCCACAGACTCATCTTATATGCATATAGAAAGGAAAAATGAGGCAATGATAATAATGATTATGAATGATTTCTTACATTAGATCATCCAAAACCGAACATTGATTCCGAATTGTTCGAATGTGAAAAATAAAACGCAATAAGATCACAACGATTAAGTGCATTCAAGCATCGTTTCTATATAGTTATCTATGTCGCGCAGTCAAGAAACGATTTTATCATCGTCCAATACTCGATGGTCAAAGCGTGTGTACAATCTTTCGAAAATTTCTCATTGGTGCCATGTCGAGATAACCTCTCGCCTGTGCACGAAACTTTATGTTTATGATTCCTCGTTTTCGGACGAGGAGAATTCATCTAACGACGATTCTTCATCGTGCTCACTGCTGCCGCAACTGGATGTGACATCATAGGACGAAGAATACGTAGAGCCTGGGGTCGGTGGAAGAGACGGTAGTCTTGAGTATGTCTTTTCCGTTGTGGAGGACACGTCTTCGTCCTTGCAGTCCGAGTCATCGTCTAATCTTTGTTGCGTGGACTTGTTTTCGGGATTATTTAGAACAGAGTGGATGAAGTCACGAGTCTCCGCGCTCAACGCGTTTACCTTTTCTTGAAGAATGTTGTTTCGTCTGACCAAAGCCATTGTACGCACGACAATGTCTAGAAGACCTACGGAGTCGTGAGAAGAAAATCGGAATTATTCTTCGCAGTCAAATGAACTTTATGTTTCGGGGGTGAATGAACTTTTCCAGTGTGTTGGTGTATCAATGTACAGTAAGGATCCGTTAAATGTTACTCATCGAGGGTAATTTCCTCCGCGGTAACAGAATAATTGCAATTATTCGTATGCTCACAGCAAATTAATGATACGTACAGGATATAATAAAATAGATAAATATTCTTATGTTTGTTGGTAAACGAATACATCTGTATGCAATAAAACTGGATTTGAATGTTTTGGATTTATTTACGTTCTTATAATACTCGATCATGTGTTAGGGACGAGATTATGTATGTATCCTCACGAGCAAACTCGGCTTCTGCTAGCGGAAAAAGGTGGCGTAAGAAAAGGGACTCTTCCCATTTGGTAAATTTCAAGTATTGAAATAAAAGTTAAATTGAATGTTAATTTGACATAAATTTCAGTAATTCCCGATACCAAGTGGTAGGAGGATTTTCCAGTACACCACTGTTTCCCCTAACGGAAACCAAATTTTTACGTAGTATAGATGAATGGCGCGAATAATTCTATCATTCAATATGTATTCACGTTAATTTCGTTGGTAAACAATACGACGGAAACCGTACCTTTCCGTCGTGCGAGAAAGACTTTCCAGTGTTCCCCCACGTCCGCCGGAACTCGAGCCGAAACGGTCGGTAAGGAAGAACTGACGATCGTCGGGCCGCAGGAATCGTTCGAATACTCCGGCTCCCAAACCGGACTTTCCGGTGGCGTTAACGATAATTCCTCGTGGACCGCCGGATTCGATTCTATCCTCCTCAATTCTAATCTCTGGTGCTTCTCGACCGCCCCACCGGAAGAAACCCGTTGCCGTCTGCGTGAACACGTGATCGCCGATTTTCTCACCATTGGGAGCTCCGAAAGGCAAACGGTCGGAGCCATTTTGCGATAAAAGTCTACAATTAAAAGATAAAAAATAGTTGTATTACACACTTATAATGTATTTATCGTCTTCAGTTTAAATATTGAGCAAAGAATCGTGTAAGTAGTATGTATACTACATATGTCTCGTGAAATTTGGGATTTGCTCTCTAAAAAATCGAAAGCCTCTGTGGCTCTCTCTCTCTCTCAGTAATATAATTCTTCTACTTTCTTCTCTATTTTTAGAGGATGAAAGGCTGGAACATATTTAGAACTTAAATTGTGCTATCAGTTTATTAAACAGTCGATTACTTATTGGGATACTTGAGACATTAAAATGGCCTTTTTAGAACACAGTGCCCCAAGATCTTCAAATTTTTAATGAAATCTTTAAAATGGATATTCTAGAATACTGTTAATAGCTCCAGATACTTTTCCTTGAAGAACAATTTTAGGTTTGTTCATCGAAACTGTAATTTTACTGGTAGGTTACTTTACATTACTACAAGTAGAAGCATCCAGCAATGATCAGACACGGCAAGTCGTCATATAAATTTTCACATTCCATTTTCTCGACGATAGAGCTTCATACTATCCATTTTTTTTTTGTGCAAAAAGAATCATTTTCATTTCCATTGTGCCACGAACAGCTGAACCTATAAATTCGATCGATCGTTTGCTCATCGATCGACAATGCCGATTCCTAGATTATGATATTCGAATTTTTATGGTTGACCTCATTCGTTCATAAAGTGGGCATTTTAAATAACCGTGTTTGGACGGTGCCTCCAACCAGAGTCTATCGACCGCGGTAAGTGTCCTATTAGCGATTTAGAACGACACCAGCCGTCCGCGCGTAATTTGACGAAGAGCGAACCTAATCGATGACCTAAATATGCAGAGCTGCGATGCGCTTTGGCGCGCAGACACGCCTGTGGAAGCGATTTTAACGGTGATTAAGGGATCCATCGAACGGGACATTCATTAAAGAAGAGCTCGAATTTAGTCGGCTTTCATTTAAACGCGGATAGATATCTATTTGAAGATGTATGGAAACGGTCTGTTATGTCTGTAACACTAGAAATAACTAAACAATGCATTGTTTCAAGTCTTTTACAACTTTTATTGCAATATGAAAGTGACGGAATTAGTTAATTTTTAAATTTGTATATTTTCAAAAGACTGTCATGTTTATCGGGCCGATAGAAATAGATACACGTTGATCGTCGATATTTCTAGCGTGAAAGATTAATCAAAATGTGTCGTGCACACGAAACTTTGTTTTTTATAGTGTCTCGAATACCGCAGTACCGAGGCTCGAGTTATTAATATCGGCAACAATAGATGCAAGAAAATAATGTACCTATTTAAGAAGAATAATGAAAAAAAAAGCTACTGTTTGTTTGAAGACCGAATCAATTAAGTGGAAATGTTAACAGGAACAGTTGTCGAGGTTCTCATTGTTTATACATCAATATACATTCGGAAGTGTTAACAGTGTTACGTATACTTTGCGAGATAAGGTACCATCATATAAATCTTCTGTTTCAACGATCAAGGCAAATAAACGGGGTTTACCGGGATTTATGCGCGGGTCGCGAGTCTTTAGCCTGAACGTACAACTTTTCTCTTCGCTGTTTAAAATACACTATTTTAAATCGACACAATTTGTAACCTGTTAAAGGAAGAGGGCGAGTTAATTCGTCATGTACCTTCGGACAATTTGTCTTTCTTCTTAAAGTAATAAATAGACTGGTTGGTATAATTTATCGCAAATTCTATTAAAAACGAGTGAAGTGTAGTCAAATAAAAACGTTTGATACAAGAATCAGTTTCCTTTTCAATGAATAAATCATTAATAAAGGAAATATCTACTTCCTTTGATAAATTTAATAATTCCTTTTTCTTTCATTTCTGCTTTTATAAATTAATCTACAAAAGTATGAAATTGCACAAAAGTCCACAGTTTAATATAATAATAAGAAAATTGAAACCAATTTTACTATTCGAAACTCTGGATTAGTAACATGAGTACGTAAAGTACACTAACAACATCAGATTTTATTATTTATTAATATTCCTTTAAAACGTTTGGTAAATATGTAATGTATGTTATTATACGATAAAATATGTTATTGAAGTGCAGGAGCAGACACGTGTCAGGCGTGGTCAAGGTGTGAAATACTGGCTCGTGGCGATATTATTAGATATTTACAAGTGAAAGTCCCGTCTCCGAGTTGGTCGTTTATAAATAATTCCCTCGTGGTAAAGTAAACCCGATGCTTCCAAGCTAATAAACGGATGGGTACGCCCTATTTTCGATCTCAAAGATGTGTCTCGTAACACATTCACTTTCGTGACCACGATCGCTAACGTTCGCTTGCAGTCATGTTTACGAGTATAAATTTGTCCACTTATTGCATTTGTGTTCTATCAGATTATCGCAATTACAGTTCGATAAACCCTTGAACAATTTGAAATCGGATTCTGTCAATGAAATTTAAAGAAACAACATTTCTTCTAATGTTATTTCCATTGTTTCTTCTCTTCGAATCGAATTTCACTTTAAAAGAGTGAAAAAAATACTTATAATAATTAGGAAGACAGTACACAGAGAATCAGCAGAATACAAGATAAACTTGTATGCTTGAACACACTAATTCTTGTAACATGTAACAGGAAGCAAATACTTAGAAAGACATGGGTATACATGAACTCATATTCTACAGAAATATACCAATTTTATTTTCAAGACACGAGACTTTATGTTAAATATATTTAAAAGACGGTCACTTTTCTAGAATAAAGAAAGCCAAATGAGTATTAAATATATTTCATGTAATAGTTTCAATTAGAATTCGAAAACATAAATTTATTTATCGTGTTCTACGAACCTGTTTTACCGTGTTATATGAGCACTGTTATAATGTTTCCGCCGTGTTGTACAGGGTGTCATGTAATTGGTAGTACAACTGGGTAGAGGGTGACTGTACGTGAAAAAATAAGTCGAAAATATAGAATAAAATTTTGTCATTTGAGACTTCGTTTTCGGGAAAATCAACTTTGAATAAATCTGAAACGGGTGTATTCGTCATAGTAGATATAAGTAGAAACGGAATGCAATGAACAGACACAGTAGCCTCCTATTCAATTGCACAAGTATCCAACAGATTTTCCAAATCGATTATCTCGAAAACGAAGTCTCAAATGGAAAAATGTTACTATATATTTCCGACTTAATCTTTTACGTAGAGTCACTCCTTTCTCGGTTGTATCACCAGTTACATAACACCTTCTATACATCCGTGTTACATGTGGGTCTACTGTGGCTAGCTTATTTTTCCCAAATTTCTGCTGAACTCTTATTTCTCGAGAAAGAAGTCCCATATTCAACACTTAGATCGCAAATTTTTCATATTTGTGGCACGAACGATTATCAAAATCTCAGTGTACTAAGAAAAAAGTAGTGACATAAAACAGTAACGAAATGTTTATTCTGTTCGCGACCAGATAATCTCCGATAAATTTCTGTTTTAATTTCGGTGTATGTAAATACAAAATAGTCAAAGGTAGAACACACGTTCAGATCACGTTGAAATCATACACTGCTACGTGATTTCACGTGACATTCGTAGAGCGTGTAGAGCCGACGTAAAAATTTCCATTGTCTTACATTTGTTGGAAAAAAATTACAATTCACGTCACGTTGTTTACAAATAAGTGTATATGTAAATATGCAGGGATCGAAAAAGTTATGGAATCTTTCCATTTGGTTTTATTTAAAACATAAGCTCCTATGAGAATAGATAAATAAAAGTTCTAGGAAATGAAAGTTTTACTTTGAATAGAACTTATAAAATATAAAAGTAAAAATTTTTCTATAACGGGAACAGATATTTTGTTCATCAAAATTTAAAAACTTCTCAATCATTGTAACGAATACTGAATACTATTTAATGATTAGTACCAGAACAATATTAAATAATTATATTAATACGATGATACTGTTATAGTTATAACATTATCTCGCTGAACAGCAAAAATTATATAGTAATAAAATATGTAGTATGTATAATATTCATATATTCTATTATAGACATATACATACATATTATATTAAAGAATTTCTATGTATGTATTTCAGTTCATTTAGGATTATAAAAAGATGTTATTTAGGTATTATTCTTGACAAGATCTCCTTTCTGTTCACAACTTCTTATGAAACTATTAATTACTTATGATTTCCATATACGATAATCTATAATTAAATAAAACTACCAAATAGTTTGGTACTTTTATTTATCTCATGGGACCTTTTTTTAATAAAAATTCTAAAACAGCTTATTTCCATGGAACTTTTATTACACAAATTCTACAATATCTGTTCCATCAGAACACTTTTAAAAGAAGTTACTAAAGGTCATATTTCTTTCCATAAAAATTCCCCAGGAACAGATATTCTCTTAAACGAAACATATAAGTTCCAACAGAATTTTTGTTTTAAATCAAAAGGTAACTGTTTATTTCGATCCCCGTAAATATGTATGCAACGTGATAGCATATGATTTTTACGTGACGTGACATTACCGTGTTTCTACCTTAATAGTCAACTCGATTTTGCTGATGGGGGTCGAAGGGACGTTTACCTCTCGAACGTGTGTTCACGTGACCCAGTAGGTGTCTCACGGGACCGATCGACGCGTCCGATAATGTTAGAATATAACGCGGTGGTGGCGGGCGCGTGTCCTCGGCTATGAATTACACGTGTGCACTCCCGCGTACCGGTTGGCGACACGCGATCGATGCAGGCGCGATGACCTGATTACCGTGAACGTTGCTGCACGTGCCTCTGCACCACAGAAGTGAAGCAACGGCGTGCGAAGCGCCCTCCCCCATGCCCCTTTTCAACTTCACTCGTCTCCCCACGAGTTGGCCGCTCCGACCGTTCCACCGGTTTGACCTCGGATTTCGTCGCACCACGTGCGGCGACCGTGAAACAACACGAATGAACGCCTACTTATGCATACATATAGGTATACACACACGGAAGAACGGATGAACCGACTCTGTGTCGGCGGGCGGATGCAACCTACGAGAATGCACCGAAGCGGAATCGATCCTCGTGCTCCGGAAACGTGAGCCGAGTTTCATTCGAATTGTCATGAACAGACTGCACATTTTTCTACGATATGACATTTTGTGAAGTGATTCATAAAGACGAGAACAGAGGCAGAAAATTCTTTCGTGTTTCAATCCGTTGATCACTTTATCTTTTTGGTACCTCGTACAACAATTTTTTTCTTCAAAAAATCATGAACCAATTATTTTAAGTAGTCTTAATTGAATTTGAATAATTTTTTTTTGTAGATATTGTGTTTGCTCACGATAAGTACCAGCATTAGTAGTCATAGGGTCATTCCACGTGAAATCGGACATTTTTTGGAGTAACATTTTGGATTTTGTTGATACTTGGATATGTCAAGTAAGCAAAAGTATGCGTTTGGCAGGTTCTACGTCCCCCTCTTCCACACCAGTGGTGGGGATAACACCTAGACAATAATCGTGTAGAATAAGCCAGACGATAATCGAGAGGAGTCTGTATATAAACGTACCTTAAAGGATTTTACAAAATTTTTTAAATTAATGATTTTACAGCTGTTTGAAATAGAGTGTCAATGTTTTTTCAATAAATCATAGATGTTGAACTAACAAACTGATCAAAATGAGTTTTGTGGATGCTTAATTTTCATATGACCCATTTTCAAATGTCCCTATTTTTTAAAATTTGTCCATTAAGAGGACAGAACTACAGTTATCCTCTTTTTTTTCAAATGTTTAAATAGTGTATTCCTTTTCAAAATTTTAAACATTGTATTTCTTTAAAACAATTGCAAAATAAATGGTTAAAAATATTTTTTTTAAGTAAAATAATTTTTATTATGTACTCTTATATCTCCACTGTAAGCACCCACAAAGTTCATTTTGATCAGTGTATTAGTTCAACAGCTATCATTTATTAAAAAAAACGTTGACACTATATTACAAACAGTTGTAAAATAAAATATTTTGTAAATTTTCAAAAATCTCTCTAGATACGTTTATATATTACTAATGACTACAACACATCCAGGTGTCAAAAAAATCCAAAATGTTAATCCAAAAAGTGTCCGATTTCGCATGGAATGACCCCACAGTAACAGTTTTTCTAATGCTTGGATGTCATTTAAAGGAGGTTCGTACTGCTGATCGTCGAGAAATGTTGCAAATATTGTTATTAAAGTGATAATGTAGGCGTCCACTGTAGTGGACAAATTCAGTTAGCGGGTTAAACTCCGGACAACACACTGGTACGAATTTGCATCATCGAATCATCGTCTGTAACATTCTATCTGGCTAGCGAAAATGTTTCAAATTTTCATAGTTAAACAATTATTTCTCACTTTTGAAATTATTACCATTGAATTTCTGAGGAAATATTTACTCTAAAAAATATGTTATATGAGTTTAATTTGCTCTTATTCTTTTCGAGTTCTTACGCTGAGGTGAGGTGTGGTTTTCCAGAATAAAATAGAAAATTCGTTGCATCTGATGAAGCTTTGTCCGCATTTCACAGAGCCTTATATAGATTATAAATTTATAAAATTCGCGCAGTCTAGTCAGCATTGTGCGTCGCGGATTGATCAAGATTGTGACGATACTTCCATGGAAGTAATCATGAGTCAACATTATTGTATTTGAATTCTTCGCGTGTGGTTTTCATGCGATAAGGATTTGCGTGTAAACCAGAGTTAAACCACTTACTGTTTATACTTTGTATGAATCTTTAACAAGTAACAAACGTTTCAAATAAGTTTAATATAAATATTTCACTTACTCCCCAATAGTTTATCTGTTTATTTCTGCACCGGTGACTATCAAAGTGACTTGAGTAGATCGAGGAAGTTTATGCAAATTCACAATTTTAGATCCGAATATTTAAAAATTAAAATTGGACAAGAATTTCAAATTCTGTATCTACTAGTAGAGGCTTTACTGCAAATCTTCATTGTATTGCATTTTCCAATTTAATGAGTGCTATAAATGCATAAACATCCGCAGTCTAGTCACGTCTCCATAACATTTGAACTACATTGTGTTCTATCAATCTATATATATTACAATAATATAAAACCATTCTTGAATAAGATAGGTGTAATTATATCGAATAATCGTATTAATATTCGTATTCTACTACAGATTTTAACTTCACATTAGAATCATGACAAAACAATATGTAGCTTGAAATGTACAAATATTATGATTTAGTCCACTTTCACAGTCACCAACAAATTAATGGCACAACTTTTGTTTCGTCGTTAGATAAACATTTCAAAGATTATTAGACCCAGCCGTAGGATTACGAGGATCAGACAATGGATCTCAACGTACTCAAAATTTCAAGTAAACTCAGTTCCTCTAGAAAAAAAAAAAAACAAAAAAAAGAACATAAAGAGGGGTCATTTTTCATTCGTGTAGGAGTAGGAAGATCTCATAATCCAAGTGAATGAAATATATTCCCGAATCCCGTTGCCGCACAATGTAATCAGTTTCCGTCTCAACAGTTTTTCCACAATGGTCTCCGGAGCCTTGTTTATCCGTGTAATCTTCCTCATTTAATGCGAAGCCACAGAGGCACGTGTCACGGGATAAAAGGCACCCAACAACGGTAATTTTTACTCACCGTGGGACGCGGCGCGATAATTTATGAGGGGTGGCAGTGATGATGAATCGAAGGTGTCAGATGCGCGTGGTGTATTCACACCCGGTCAAAACGGTGGCCGAAGAATACACGCGTCATAAATATCTATTTTTAGACGTCCGATAGTTTATGGATATGCTCAAACATATCTATCGCTAGAAATTCGGCCATTTATGGACATTTTCAAAAATATGTATTTTCCAACGCCCGCCCGTTTATGGACATTTGCAAAAAAAATATCTATTTCAACGTCTGCCAATTTACGGATACTTGCAAAAAAAAACATCTATTTTTAAACGCCCGCCTGTATATCATTGATTAAGATTGAAACGTAGTTTCCTAGCTAGTATACCGCTTTCATAATTTCGCTGAAAACTTGTAACAAGCTCGCGGAGCACCAGACAAAAACCACTAACTTAGAACTTTCCGTTAGAGCTTTATGAACTCACATATCGACTTAACCTTGTGTGAGTAGTTAAGACGAACAGAACAAACACTTGGTGAACAACGATAACTATATACTTATTAACAGGATGGATTTAACAACGGAGAGTAACAGAGGTGACCGTGATCTATGTAGAGAGAAGTTGACCGATTGATGGTTCACTTTCGACTGACGATTCTGACTCGATGTGACGGGCAGACAAACTATGAAGAAGGAAGAATCTTTTCCATTGGCCAAAAACTGTCGACGTCTCCCTTAGGTTAATCGGTCGATTCGGCATTGTAGGTGGGTCACATCCAACCGAAACGGAAAATGACTAATAAGGAAGCTTCCTTCTTTGCCCTAACATTGTACATATATACCTAAATTCCAAGGATCAGCCATTGTCAAAAATTTGTAAAAGGCTCCTATAACGACCTGTCCGCATACATTACGGTTTGCAGCTGGAATTCCCAGGATTTCACGGTAATAAAGTAATTTAAACGCTACATGTATTTTATAAACGTCTTGTCGTTTACGGACATTTTCAAAAAGTATCTATTTTTAGACGTTCGCCTATTTATGGTTATTTTCAGAAAGTATCTATTTTTAGACGTTCGCCTATTTATGAATGTTTCAAAAGGTATCTATTTTTAAACGTTCGCCTATTTATAAATATTTTCAAAAAGCATCTATTTTTAGACGTTCGCTCATTTATGGATGTTTTCAGACACATCTATTTTTAGACATCAAGCTGTTTACGAATGTTTTCGGAAAGATCTATTTTTAGATAATCGGCCGTTAGCAATCAGTCGTCAAAATATCTACGGAACTTACCCGTGTGTGGATCAAGGCCAACCCCCGTGGAATTGCGGAGGGGTTGCATCGAGGGAAAGGAAGTAGGGTGAATTGGGTGGCTTTCAGCGAGGGGCGCACGTGCCGAATACATTCGGTCCCGTTCGTACTGCATCGTTTCCTAACCGATCGGAATAAGATTCAACGAAATTCTTTTGTACCTTTTCATTTCGTGAATTTTACATTATATTGGGGAAAATGATCGTTCTATTATTTGAGATAAAATAGTAGAAAGAAAAGAGAGCGAGGAAATGTTGGAAAGTGTTATTTAAGTAATACATGTTACTTGAAAGTAGAGATAGGCAAATTCGTTATCTAGACAAAGACTTTCGAATAACGCATAAAAGATAAAAGAGTACTTCGTCATTTTTAATCGTTTAAACGTGGAAATTCCAATTTTCATAATAAAATAATACTTCTTCTTGAATGAGTCGACATTTGACAAACAATTATTTAATATCATTAACTGTTTAAGCCTAGAACGATACTCTTCCATTTTTTGGCGTCAGTAACAGCATTGGGTCGCGGGCGATCCAAAATAAAATCTTAACATTTAAGATTTTATTTAATATTTTCGAACTATTCTTCTTTAAACGCCTTAGGAAATAATAACTGCAATGTGATTTCTGTTAAAAAAAAAATAAAGGAAAGGTAAAGAAAAACTAAATGTTCTAATGTTTATTTTTACGTCTGTAGACAAGACTCAAATTTTGCAGGGTCACCGGTATCCTCAGGGTAGCGTTCCAGGGTTAAAACTAAGGATGACGACCTTAGATACTGCATCTTTTCACTATGTATTATTCGAATAAAATTGTGCCCAATTCTGCTTGAAGGAATTTCTGCTAACAGACACGTATGTACGTTTGTATAAAGTGACAGTTATTTTATTATATTTTAAGTTATAGGTTTTAATAAAATAAATGATAGATAATACTATAATATTTAGAAAACATGTACTAAAAAGTAATTTGGAACAAAATTATTCGATGTTGTTTACCTAAAGATTTCGGAAGGATAAAAGTGTAATATACTAAATGTAAATACTACATGTATTCAATATAATTCTTCAGTTGAATCCGTGACGCGTGTAATCGTTCCACGTATTTGAAGTATTTCGAGCACTACGAAATTAATAAATACTAATTATTTGGAGCAGTGTATATTAAATATTGCAGGTAACATATGCATTACGCGTATTCAATTTCATTAATGGATATTTGAACGATGGTTCCGTTTACCGTTTTTTCTTAAGTGGGTAACTACACAACAAACATTTGAACAATTCACCGGTTATTTGCACAAGAAAACCGAGACGAGTTGAAACATCATTATCTCAGGTAATGGAAATTACTTCTGCAAACCGTTTCGCGTTAAAGCGCTCTTCAGGATTCTTACAGTTTTTATTTTCAAAACGTGATAACAACGTGTTCGTGGTAATACTCGCTCGTATTGATACGTTTTATAATAGCAGCACCTGCGCCGAGATAAATGACGCGGCTATGAAAATATTACGCGTGCGACCCATTTCGAGATAAACCTCAGATAGGAAAAGTGCAATTGTCTGATATTATGACGGATACTGCAACGGAGGCAATTGTTTCGTACAAATACCTTCGTTATACAATACATAGTATACCATAAAAATTGTGTGTGCAAAACTAGGGGAAGAGATTTTTTACACAGATGGGCGTACTTGCATCCTGTTTCGTTGATATCGTTATTATGTCTGATTGCACACGCGTGTCGTACAGTTTTTGTATGTTTCGAAACAGGTTTCACTAAAAGTCTATTTTTCGTTAAAATCAAGAAAACTAATAGTCTGTCTTGTTAGTTGAAAGAAAATCTGTAATATGTACATATGATAGTATAGTGCTCGGTGAGATGAGCAGGTTTCTGGAACAAAAGTTGTGCAATGGAATATTAAATTAAATATGTTAATTTTTATCTGATTTATACGTAAATAAAGAGCCATATTCTTGTAGAAAATGAAATTAATTTTTTGGCTCCAAAGTGTCGCACTTTTGTTATTTTTCAAACAAACAAAAAAATCCTACGGCGGAAGATAGATTTAGATTTAATTTAATATTCCATTGTTCACATTTTGTTTTAGAAATTTTCTAGTTAAAAATTATGTATGTATGTACATACACGGTCCAATCGTACACGTTACACTTGGAATAGTACCGCGATTACCAATGGCGACGCATGTAAAATACTGTTTTGCAAATCCTGAGGTTATAAGTCGATTCTCTTTCTTATTAACATACATTAATGCACAATACACAAAAAAAGGAAACTATATTTAACTTAATGTTTCATTAAAATTTCTATTCATTATATAAAGATTACACAAATGTTACCTTAACTGATAAATACTTGACACTTTTAGCAGATATCTACGAAAGATAGTTCGAGAAAAATAAAATAATATGTACCAAAATTATAACCAATTTTTGATCATAATGTACACGTGGAATTTTCTCATTCGATCGGTGTTGTTACTCATTCATTGTGAATGGCAGTTATCAGAAACATTGTTCAAGTATTAGTAGTTTTTACAAAATGTTAAGAGTCCACTCATAAGTTTGTAAGTTACACATTTGCGTCACTATATAAAAAGGATCGATTTCAATGTGTATAATTTCCAATTAACCTATTCAACTAATAATTAGAATGTTTAGTATACTGTTAATATATGTAAATATGCGAATAATCTGTATGCCCTTCAAAAGAATGAACGTAGGTCGTTATATCTAATGTAAATTATGATTCGATTAAATAAATTACTTTTTATAATAATATAATTCATTGCGATTCGAAGAATACCGTAGCAAAACACGACACAGTATGTGTAATTTGTCGTGAAAAAAAGGTCTTATTATTCCGGTCAGCTTATGCAGAGGCTGTCGATATCAGAAGCTCATAAGAATGACTGGATCGACCGCGTGACAACATTATCAACCGTTTATTACCCGTTTCACGAGCTGTCCAAGATCTTACATGAGATACATTCGAAATTTATAGTCCCTAAAATGACCGTCTTACCATGACACGTAATCCGTCCGTTGAATTTTAATTGTCCGTTTCATTTGGGAACTTATTGGGATGTCGCAATGAATTTTCATTCGAAAGTATGTGAGGGTTATTAATTAAGTTTTATAAGTATCTGTTCGGTGGTATATCAATTGTTTGCGACTATGTAACTTTTCGTTTCCGAAATTATAGCCAAACATAGTCTTTTGTTTGTTAATTTATAATTTTAAAATTGTAAATTTCCTCCTATTATGAAAAATAATATTATGGATAATAATGTGATTGTACGATTAAGATACAGTATGGTTTCTCTGGAAGAAAAGTTGGAAAGAATATTTCTTTAAGGATCTTTCATAAGAAGCAAAATTTCCCGGGAGTATTGTAGACGTTGCATTAACTTTATTACGTAATGTGAATACTAAAAATATCTTTGTTATTTATCAAACAGTGCTACTAAATAATAGCAAAAATATATCGTCACCCCGCAAGAAAAATGTTACAAGACGAAAACGTGCGAGTTTTTCAAGAGATGGGAAAAGAAACTGATTCATTACGTAGGATTTCATATATTAAACAAAGTGATACTACTGCCATTTCGCTTGAAGTATTGGACTTTAACTTACGATATTTTTCTGGATTATATATATTTATTATAACATTGTAAACATGATATAAAACGAACAAACTGTAAAAATCAGGCTTAAAATTTGTGGCTGTTTTAGTTAAAAAAATGAATTCTAGAACAATATTACCATAAAGACAGAAATCTTATCACAAATGTTGTGAATCGATTTAGACGATCGTTTTATTCAATAAAATATTTTAAAAGATCTATTTTCGTTTGCTCGTGTATATTCTTTTCGCTCCGATTTATAAAAAAAATGTTTGTAGTTGCTAGTATAGGTTGACCGCGGACATGATTGTCGAACAGGAGAGAACCCGATGACCGGAAATTGAATTTCCTTGCAATTCCCGGAATTCCAAGGAATAGGTGATAAATTTGCGAATATCGATTTTGCAGCGTGGGCAGATAACAGATCGTCTGGAACGTAAACGAAAGGTATGTATTACGTAAGGAATACTGTGTATACCACGATCTGGTATTTGGTAATAACTATTACAGATAAAAGTCTGTAATTACGTAAAAGAGATTAATCGGCGATATTAATTCGCAGAATTTGTATTCTACCACTTTTTGATTTAGTTTGGAGATACGGACGGATAGGAGACTATTTCTATTTAACTGAGTATTTATATGGTTACTTTAAAGTTTATTTAAAATTCTTATTAATATAGCCTTAAAATT
Organism: Dufourea novaeangliae; assembly: GCF_001272555.1. NCBI lineage: Eukaryota > Metazoa > Arthropoda > Insecta > Hymenoptera > Halictidae > Dufourea > Dufourea novaeangliae. The sequence goes on along the minus strand of NW_015373998.1, from coordinate 1,819,985 downwards.
TGAAATTATTCTTAATGTAATCATTTGAAGATTTATACATATACTCCTCTTGATGTATTTAGTGAATTTGAAACATTGCGAAATGAAATTGTATTTGGATAAGTTGGGTAAAATGTTTGAGGTTAACACTAAATATTTAAAGCAGGATTAGTAATGTGAGTGCAGGTATTTAAAGTTTTATTCTTGTTTTTATTACTTTACGCTGCGTTTAAATATTTGTGTAGAATGAATGTTTCCTTCTTGTTTCTCGGAAATGAAAGCATTTCATCTAACAACAAGAGAAGAAAAGTCGGTAAACAGTCGCAAAGAAGGTTTCAGCCAACAGAAAGCACGAACTTCTAGGAATACCGCTTTCAAGAAATCCAGGAACGTTTACCGGAAGTTACAGAGGTATTTCCTTTATCAAATAAAATCCTTCGTTTCTCTGGCTTCGTGAAACGATAAACGATTTCCGTTGTAATGTTTCCTTTTTACACCATTAAATCCGGATCATAATATAAATATTTCACTTTAATTATAACTGTGACTATTGTGGGAGTCGAATATTAGATTGTGTATGATAATTAAATTACAATAATAATAAGAATATTGCAGTAGTAAATATAACAATTACTAAGCTTAATGATGACTGAATTATTATCAATTTAAGAAAAAAAGATTATTTGGAATTAATTATTTAAGACTCAATCTAATAAATCATATACAGTTATAAAAAGTATTTAATTATGAAATATTAAATTGTTAATAAATCATATAAAATTATGTTTTTGCACATTTTACTATACAAATACTACGTATAAGAATTAATTACGTTTACAGTGATCTCTATAGAAAGATTTCTGTCATACAGAAGAAAAAATACAAATATTTATACTGTAGCAGACACAATAGCCAAACATATTACATAATACGGTTTCCGAAAAAATCTATAAATGGAGTGAGTAAATGAGTTAAGGTGAGGAAATTAGACCACGTGTGTGTACTCTCGCCTCATTTATCAGCATCGTATTTAACGGCGCGCCTACTTTGTCGTCTTTGATCTTCTAGTACTAAAAAAAAAAAAGGAACTGGCGAGTTCAAACCGAAAGCAGAAAGATGACAACTATGTAATGATGATTTTCGTTTACGAAACTGCTTCGTCTGAAGTTAACAATGTTAACGTTGAATTACTATTAAAATTTTAACATGAAACAATCCAACCTCGAATATTTATTAGATTCATTAATAATTAATCCACTATGTATTTTACTTCAAATAACCATTACTAAAGAAAGATTGAACAGTTAGTTGAATCCTAATATTTTCCATTAACATTTCCATTGAAAGATACGATGATTTCATAAGGATAAAAAATTTGTACAAGCTCCATGTACACACAGAGGATCTAGATAAGAAGACTAAAATAATTTATTGAATGCGGAACAAATAACCACGCCCACGTGTTCATTTCAGAATTATCGTTAGACGTGTTTAACATGTTTATTGGGTAATTATGTAGGCCATCGGTTCAAATATGACTAACGACTGCGTAAGACAAAATAGTACTCTAAAACGTAAATAGCAGACGGGAAGAAGAGTTCGTGCAACAACCGCGGAAATTTCATTCACGGACGAAATCTGTTACTCTACCTATTGCAGCAGTTATTCTATCAGCATTGAATAACAATAAATTTAACATTAGGTCGTGCTTTTTCAGATTATGGGTTTGATAGACCGTTCTAGAAAAAATAAAATTAAAGGAAGTAAAAATATCACACATTACCACAATTTATAAAGACAAGAATAAAATCGAAGCTTTGTAGAACTTTATACAAGGCTGCTACATACGCTCTTCAAAATATTATAATTTACATCGTATTAAAATTTTATTACCAAAGCTTGCACACGCTTACAAAAATTTACAAAAACACTTGCAAACACTTACAAACGCTAACAAACATTTACAAACGTTAATAAACGCTAACAAACACTTATAAACATTTACAAACGCTTGTAAACACCTGTAAACACTCGTAAATGCTTGTAAATACTAATAATTATTATAAATGCTTATAAATGCTTACGAAAGATTAAAAACACGTTTCTCCCTATTCCGTTTCTCTCCAACTTTCCGCGGTACTGATAAATGCGCACAAATTCTTACAAATGCGGTCCTCGTTACCTCTTTGTTCACCAACTCTTTGTGGTCCTCTCAATTTAACTACTCTTTGATCACACTGCTCTCCGCTAGCAGACCTAAGCGCCTAGAACTCCACGTGCATTCCCAGAAACGTCCAGACGCTACGTCAATCGAAACAGTACCTCGATTGCAAACAGTCACTTGATCTTTCATGCACTCCGTCAAACACTTGTCACTCACGACCGACATGTGAGAAGTTCATTCGCACCCGTGCTGATAAACACGAGACTGAAAGCGGATCGTCCCACGAGTCATAAAACAATTGTATTGTGTCTTCTGTAATCACCGGGGAGTCAAATTTACAACGGTTCTGGTATAAAGTAATAACGATACGTATTAAATAACAGTGTTTGGATTCTGCGAAAAATAAGCTTTCATATTTTTTTCATTTTAGCTATTCTAGGTGTTCTGTAAATTGTTGGCTGAGAAATGTTCTTCGAAACATTCTGCAAAACATCTTACAAATGGTTCGTTGCTTTAGCTTTGCTTATTAAGTCAAAACAAGTAGTTTCGATAAAATGATTCTAATTAAGGTCCGGCAAATTACAGAGAATATAAATAAACACTCTAAAGGGAAGAATCGTAAAAAGCAGCTGGACAAAGAACAAGTTTCCGTTCAACAAACGTCTCTCCCTATCATTGAAAAATTAAAATGATTTCCCATCATGATGATGAATCTCTATTATTGAAAATAAAAGACACCATTTCTTTTTAATAAACTGGTAACATACAATTAATAAAAATTATATTTTAAAACAATTATTTACAATTAAATATAAAGTGCAGCAGAATCATTTTTGCCCAGAACCGCGAAAAAGCTAGATTGGGCCCTGACGCTGGTGGTTCAAGTGTTACATTACAACACCAAAGCAAATTTATATTCTTTTTATATAATTACTCTACCAACGCGTCGATGAGAAAAATTCTTCTCGCCTGGCCTCATACTATCGTGTACAATTTAACGTCACAAAAATGGCCGTCATTCATTTTACTATGAATAAGAAAAACAGTCCTTTCGTTCTTAATAAAGTTTGAAAATTGGAATTATCGCCAGTGAAAATAAAATATTCCACAGTGCGGCGATTGTAATACGATTTACTTGACATCCCAGTACAATTCCGCGTGTCATCAAAATATAAATGGTATCGGGATGAAAAGATTAGCGAATTGCAGGTCACTGCATTCTACAATAATACACATATACAACTAACGATCGGAAGCGGAGCCGCCGCCGCTGCCACGTGCCCACCGTTTCCCCCACCAATCAACGCGTTGCTGACCGGCCAATGAGCTACCGCGTTCCCCCAGTAGGCCGTACGATCGCATCTCGCACTCCACGCGCCCTTCGCGGCGAAAGGATGGGACATTCCCCGTGGATACACGTGGCCACCGCTGCCGGGTTCGACGACCCCGGGCCGTGCGTCCTCACGCAGTGTGCTTTTCGGTGATGTACCGGTGGGGGATGCGTACGATGTCCCCTTGTTTTCTCCTCCCCAACCCCCACCAAGGAGGTACCGACCCAGCCGTCTGGCAACGTTTCCCTCGTGTAGCGACGGCTACTCGACGCTCCTCTGGTCAAAAGTACTCGAGCAAATCGTTCACGGAAACGAATTCCGATCATTCGACGATAAATACGATAAATTAGAATGGAAAGCGATTTCGAGCAGATGGACTGATTTTTGTTCGATCATGAACGGAAACGCGAACACGGTTCAAGGTAAATTTGTATTATACGTATCCAAAATGAAACGGTTCCGTATCGGCACCGGTCACAGAAAAAAATAACAAATGTATCAAATAGAAAAAATATATATATATGTATATATAAATGTAACAGACATGGTTAGTTTGGAGGTTATTTTTATGAAAGCTTTTAAGGGTTAAAATGTGTATTTTAATCATTGTTAACCCTTTCGATGTTTATGTCGAGTATACTCGTCATAAGATGGAATTCTTTTTAAAGTAACAGTTAGGTAATACAAAAAACATATTCGTATTTTTAACACATTTTAGAATATTTTAAGACGAAAAAAAGAAAAAATCACTTGAAAAAAGAAATATGTAGCAGTATATGTACGAGGGCTGTGTGATAAGGCATTGACTTTATTTTAATAATAGATGGCGCTCAACTCGCAAAAGTAATTTTAAATGCATTTACTGTGCTTTTGTCGAATATACTCGTCATAGCTTAAAAATAATTATAAACACAAGTGTACGTTTTCAAAATGAAATAAAACACTTACAGGGGTTAAACATTATAAGTGCATAAGGATCCGTATAAACACTTATATTGAAATGCATTAAAGAATATTTGTCTGATCAGGATAATATATGTTTGTTGCAACTAGGTGGATGATTTTTGAATAATTGAAAGACACTGTAATCGAAAAGATGTTCGTTGATTCAGCTAAGGGTTTTATCATGTAAAATGAAACAAATGAATGTTATTGAAGTGTTCACTGCTGTGAATTCTATGGAATCATGTGTTCTATAAATGCACAAAATTCACAATGTAGTCGTGGATATATTGTATATATTTTTTGTAAACATAGATTATATCTTGTTAAAATTCACTAGTTATTTCACTCGCAATTGAATACAGATTTATTTATTCCTTTGCTACGAATCTCAAGAAGTTAAAAATAGTCTGTCTTTGTCTCTGAGAAAATTAAATTTGAAAATTTGTTGAGCAAATGCTGTCAAATACGATTGGTAATGTGTCTGTCTATCATTCCCTGATTCTACTGAACAGTTTCACTAAACATTCATAATGGTACGGTGTTAGTTCTTTTTTATTGATCTTACTAAATATACATTTCTATTAGATTAAAGCAGAAAACGAATTGTATTAGCATTACAGTTAATAAACATTAACACAAATATAATAACTATTCAAATAAATAGCATAACCAAGTTGTATTCAGTCACACAAACATTTATAGAATTTTCAAACTCAATTTCGTCGAAAACAAAGCTCCATATATAAAAGATTTTTATTCGTTTTAACACATAAACGTCACCTTCTCTTTCGTTGTTTTACTTTTAATTCACCTTGTATGTAATGAAAATTTTCATTCAGCAAGTTGAACGTGCAGTGGTTTAAGGGTTGAAACTAAAGAAGAATAATTTGACGTATATTAACCTGTAGTAATTATGAATATAATATCATTTATTGTAACGCAAATATGAAGACTATATTGTAGATGTTTTTGCGAACTAATATTCTTGTAGAAAAATATAGGGAAACTGAAACTAAGTAAACAAAAAACTTAAAAGCTATCTGGCTAGATGAAATTTCACCCCATGCTAATTTTATTTAAATACTATTAAAAAACGTAACAACCAGTAACACTGTTTTGTTAGGTATTTATTCGTATTATTAATAGTAATAAAATTATCATAAAACAAATCAGTTCTCTTTCATATTTTGCAATAAACGTAACAAACTTAGTTTGTTAGAAATGTGTATTCGGTTATATCTTAATAATTTTTATAAATCATAAATGCATAAAGATTTGTAGTCTATCAATGACACGACAGATGTTAAGGTATTTGGTTGAAATAAGTCATCAAGTCAAACACATCGAAAAGTGCAGCGAAAAAGGTCTCCGTGAAATTGATTAACCGATAACAGTGAATAATTCTAATGAATTTTTTCAAATTCCACAATTTTATCCACCTTGTGTTTGTGTAGTTTTTTTTTAAAGGTTTGCCTCGATCAGCTTAGTCCCATTACTACCTTCAAACCCGAGCAGAACCTTGCAGTCTGCAATCAACGATTTTATTCTCCTCCCGTTTCTCCCCTTTTCTCCGGGACGTCCGTTTTACTCCACTCCTATCGTCGTAACTATTTTTGCACGTAGTTTCCTTCATCCTTTTTGATCCTTACTTTCACTTCTTGATGGGAAGGAGGAGAGAACAAGCGCTGGGGGAAAAAAGGGAGCGCTGATGCACAATGTGCACTTTGATCGCGGCGTGGGCATAAAAGTTCCCTTTGAAGACGTGAAACTTCAAACCTCGACTGGTTTCATGCATTCGTTGTCCCGACAGTAATAATGAATTTATTTCTTAACCGATCAGAGATACGTTTAGATCGCGCGTGTTTATGCAAATTCTAATTTGTGCACTCCAATTTAAAATTATAATAGTTATATAAATCATTTCTTATAAATTACAAGAACTAATAAAAAATTACAATTGAAATCGTAAAGGAAAAAAATAAAAGACTACAGTTGATATCGTATCATTTGAAATTCAAATGAAACAATTTTCTAGAATTTCTTCAAATGTGAATATTCGTATATCGAAAAGTAATACATATAATGGAAGTGTTAATTTAATAAATTAACCTCTATAAATTATAAGTACTGATATTCTTATAATTTATAAAAATTAATTTATTAAATTAACGCTCTTTCGTTGTATTACTTTCGGATATTCGGATATCCACATTTAAAGATTTTCTAAAGAACTATTTCATTTAAATTTAAATTTTCTTCCAGAGTGTCTTTCAATGTTTAATGCACCCTGAATATCACCTTTCACCCTGAAATCTTATACGAAGTCGACCCTTCCCTTCAAAAGATGCGATCGTTTTTCATAAGAGTCTACTCAGTCCATCCTGTGTGAGGTAATTACTCGAGTGAATAAGTGTATCAGTACTTAAGGAAACTTCAAACTCCTGAGTTATAGTATCCCGAGAACCACGTTAACCCTTTGTGGTTTAAATTACTTCCCGTTTTAAAGAGACAGGAACTGAAACCGTAATTGCATACGCAACTGCAACCCAAATTACATACAATATTTTTGCATTATTATATCTGACGTAGATCAATTCAATAAAGAGAGGGACAAATTGAGTACTAAAATTTACAATGTACCTTATAAGATTAATGAAACGAAAAGCAGACATTTTAAAAGAGTATAATTAGCTCATTTCAGCCAAGTGGAAGTGAATCTTGTTACTTTTTCACCTATAAATTACAGAGAAAGGAATTTTTAAATACGTTGACTCTCTCGGTGGTCACCGGTGACCGGCGCCACTAACTCCTATGAAAATGCGCTAAATACTTAAGCGGTAACATCTTTTAATCTTGTTAGAATAACGATCTCAATCGTAGTTTCCCAACCCTTTTAAAAGGCTCACCTTCCCTTTTTCCACATTTTTTTGTTCAGCGCCCCCTTTCGGTAAACTATCTCTATTATCAAACTTTTCGAGTATAGTTGTGCGTATTATTTTTGAATCTTAAAAGGCTGAATTGAAAATAAGGAAAATAAGAAGCCCACCGATGTGGCACCGATTATGATCTAAATAATGAGTATGTATCCGTAAATATTTTCCTACTTAACAGTCAAATCTTAAACACGTGAGTTTTATCTCGATATTGAGATCTAATAAAAAAAATTGAACCAATGAACGTGTTAGTAATAAAAAACGTTTAGTAGTTTGTAGAAACGATTATTCAATTGCGATGAAACATGATGCTGTATACAACGTGGTATACACACACACACACACACACAACGATTCGTCATGACATGAATGAAAGGAATAACATTGCAGTACACCGTAATCTGCATGTGCGCCAGCCCGTAGATAAGAATTTCGCTATTCGATGACGCAAACACGAAACACGTGCCCGAACATGTGGAAGTGCCCCAGCATATTTTATTTATCTTTCACTTTCCACTTCTTCTAATTTATGCAACACCCGCAAGACAGAGAAATTCGAAATCTAAATGAGACGATAAAGACTCGATTATTACGTGACTATTATTAGACTTTATTACATTTCGAAATCAGGCTGAACTTTATTTTCCCGAACCAAAAATTACTGACTCTGTTTTTCATGTCTCTTAATAATATTTAACGAGTGGAATCTACATATACAAGTTGTAAGTTTAGTTTTTATGTAAAATCATGTATTTTTAGCGTATACTTCACAGGATAATTTCTGTCCATAATTCGTCTAATGAATGTCACTAAGATAAGTCAAATGTGCTTGTACAGTATTGTTTCGATGAGTGAAAAACAGAAAGGTTTGCAGCCCTCATAAATTTGTTTTTTTTACTCGAATCTGAGCCTCTACTTGGCTTCTGTTTACTTAATTATCTCGTATACGATTCACCCTGAAGGAAAGATATACCACCGGCTCAACTTAAAAAACCCAAAAATTCTTCCCCCCTCTTCGAGGCTTAACCAATCATAATTTGTAATCTAGGAACGTCAATCAGGGAGAAATGCTGATTCTCAAGGCGCCTCCACCTTCTGAAAAATTCAGTCTATCATAAAATTCAATGCAAACAACACCAAGTAAACTATCAAAACCATAAATCTTATATTCGAGTTCTCGTCAGTTCAAATTTCTGACCAGTCGGATAATATTAATTTGAGATGACAGGACCAAAGTCTGGTGGGGATCAGCAAACGCAACCGTAGACTTGGTGGCCTTAGGGTACATTAGAGATCATCGAGAACCAAACCATATCAAAGGATAAGAATTATCGATGAATCTTCCAAGGCTCCTCGGTACTAAACATTAAATATTTCATAAACTAATAACCATATGTAACCGAAACAAATATTACTGACTTCAGTATTCCAAGCTCTATCACTGTGGTAAACCTCATTAAAAAGTCAGCGTTACACCTGAGATCTTCTCCTTGCCAGTGCTGAGGAGCCATCGAACACTGATCGAGGATTTACTGCACCGGGGAATAGGCCCGTTGATCACGATGATCGAACGCAAAAATTTAAACGTGATCGAATTTCCGACAACGAGACGGTACACGTGATCCGCGGATACGAAAGCACGGATGGTTACGTGCTTAAAGCACTTAACGAAATTAAAGCGAGAAAACGTGCTCGGGTTTGCGTGTGATGTCTGGCTTGAGTTGGTTACGTTCGCCTCACGTTGGCCACAATTGCGATCACACGGTGTGTGTCACGTGGGTCTGCACGGTTGCGTATCGTGGTGCATCATTATCATCATCATCGTGTAGAAAAAAAAAGGGGAACCGATCGTGATCGAAGAAAAGATCGCTGAAACGAACGAACGGACAGGAAAGAATAATAATCGCGATGTAATTTTTTCCTGTCTTCCTCGAATCCGGGTAATACCGCTTGACATTTAAATGGAAGGAGGCTAAAAAGGCGGTTGATGCAATTGTATTTACGTCTGGGATGACCCAGTTCCGAGATCCATGGAACATTGGAGATCGCAGGAATTCTAAAATTAGGTATTGCCTGCGCTAACGAGTAATTTATGATACTTTTGTTACTAAATCCAGTACAGGATATCATGGAACAAGCCTTATCATTTTGTTGTGTCGTAATTTTTTTTTCTGTCGAAGGTACGCTATTTTTCGTTTGACAATCGCGTGGTGTGGATCATCCCAATTTTATCGTGGGACGTTTGACGCCTCAGCAACGTGTTATTGTGATAACACTTGATATCAAAATTAATCGTCTGTTGTGTGCAAACAGAAAGAAAAGTACGAGAAATTTTCGGTTATGAACATGTGCCAAGTAGACCCACCATTTTCCGTATAATTAAAAATTTCGGAACTTTTTCTACTGTGACCTAGGTGATCGTCCTCTCGTACAATGGATGTTAGCGACGTAATACACACCCGATTTTTTTATAACTCTACTCGATTGTATATGGAAAGGACTTATTCGATTATAACCTGTAAACTACGAAAATATCGAAAAAAAGTTTAAACAAAATTTTATATCGTTTTTAGTTGTCCATATACCGGTAGGAAAAAATTTTCAAAAAAATATTTTTCAGAATTTTACAAAAAATAGTGGATTACTTGGTTCATATAGTGCATGTAAAGCAACAGTATATGTTCTTCTAACGAAATTCTTCGTTGGTCTCCCAGATCGGACGCCATTTATCGCAAACACAAACGTGAAAATATGTATTATCTAAGTTAAGCTAAAGCGCCGTGTAATTAATCCATCACATATCAAATTATATTGCACGTATAAGTGATGATAGAGTTGAATTGTTTTAAGCAAACTCTTCCATTATTTATAGGTATTCTTATATTGAATTTTAAATCAATCCTCGTTATGATATCCGGTGAGTGATAGTATTAATAAATTTCTTAGATTTACTTAATGTTTACTCTTCTGATTTCTGAAGCAAGCAATTTTAAACGTTCAAAATGAACAGAATTTGAGTCTTCAATTTTAGGACATCTAATGTAATACCTTCAACTACGTTACATCCTTGAAATCCTAATTCACTACGTAACAAATAGAATATCAATTCTATAATGTTTATAATAGAATACTCAGAATCCGAAAACTGAATTTTTCAGTGAAATTTATTCATAAATCTTTTTCGATGGATGTTAATATACATAAAAGACAGCGCATATCCGTGGATGACTGTTAATTCTAAGTAAAAAAAAATGATGTGATCCCAGTTAACAATGGAAATTCATAAAGTTATCACAATTTTTTTTCTCAGGTCACCGACTCACACACCAACTTGCATTTCCCTGAACGCTAGTGATGTTGAGCATCAATTAAAGTAGTTCTGTTGAAACTGATTAGAATTCATTCGAATTGCCTTCAGATAGAGTATGCATGTATACATATACATGTAATGTACATACGTGACTTACAGTACCTATACATATACAACGTACACGTGCCCCAAGCGAGTGACTCAACAATATACGATGATTCATTACAGCTATGATAAGTGTTGATGTAGCCACACAATCGTACAATTCAAATACCATAATAAAAAGTCGAAGGTAAACGTACTGGTATGAAACGAATTTTCTTTTTATATACGTACGACATTAGCACTTACATACATATGTTTATGTATATACACAATATGAACGTATATTTTCACATATAAACTACATTTAAAACATTCACGAAAAGTGAAGATTTGTAAAATAACACTAACTGCAAGTAAAAATGTATCACGAGTTACTGTATTTAAAATAATCGTCTGTAATTAATCGTTTTATATGTCCTTTATCTAAATGGAAAATAATTAGAAGAGTAAATGGACAATATAACACAACCACACATTTCCGCAATTGGCGACAGACTTTTTACTTCACAAGAAAACTTATTAAAGAACGTACTAAAAAAGGAGTGAAGTAAACATGTTACTCGACTAGAAATCAGGCACACTTATTTTTCATATGGCAATTCTCAAGTACAGTAGACATTCGTTCATTGCCGGTCCTTTTAAGCAGATAAACTTATAACAAAGTCAGTGTTGGGCATAAGAATGTTAAATGTCTTTAAGGTTGTTGATAAATAGAAATTGAAAAGCTGCAAGAAGTTAAAAATTCACACATATGGAGTTTATAAATGAGATTAATACCTTTTAAAAAAAATGTGTTTTCCTAGGGCGTGATAGTACTTATAGTACTTACTGTAGTTTGTTGCAATCACTAACTTGCGTTTTTCTACACTCTTATACATAAATAAAATAATTCATACGTAAATGTAGTTGTTAATCATTTTGTATGTCACAATTAAACAAATTCAAATATTCATATTATTGATTACATTAATTATCTTCATTATTTCTACAGGTTTAAACAAATTTTATTCACAAAAATTATCTGGTATCAGATGGACTATAACATAGTAGAAATAATTTTGTTATAGGTCGAGAAAAAATTAACACTTTGTTACAGTTTGTATATAAAATATCTGACGAATTATTAACTTTTTTCACATAATACCTTAATATTTTATTACGCAGAATGTTTAGAAGAATCCACGTACGTAAGAAAAATCTTTTTATTCCACAATATTTCAGTATTATTAATGAGAAAATATAATTAATCTTCATATCTCAGTAGATCCTGGACCAACGAAAAAATTGTTACTGCAAATTAATAGCCCTTTCCATACTAAACAACTTCTGTGAATAAACTTTTCTGATATCTCCAAAAATAACGAAGATAATGAAGATGATCGTAAAATGCTTATATCCAGCCCACCCTATATGTAGGTGCGTCGCACAACTGAACGGCCGAATAGAGGGGAGAGCGCGCGAATGATTGGAGCTTCCTTATTGCAGTATTCCTGGAATTTTGGCCCTCTACAGCCCCGAAGGCTGCAATAAACGATCGCCTACTGTATCTTTTTTGAAACGTTATATCGTAGGTACAGAAGAGCCGTTGCAGAATAATTTCATTACCGCAGGTCCTAATTATTTTATCCAAGGTAACAAAAATGAATTTGCTTCAGCAACTACTGTAACTGAATAACACGAGAACTGATTTAGACTTCTTATATTTGTGAAAGTTTTTTTAATCATAAGGGACGCTATATGAATCATCGATTAAAAGAAATCTATTAATTAAAAATCGTCCAATAATTAATAATATGCACTTTTTAACTGTTGCCTTCTACAATTTTTATGAAACTATTTTCTAATGTGTAATCCATGTTATAGGCACTACTTTATCAGAAATTTTCAGAAATGTGAATCACACGTGGCGTTTCACGTGTACATCTACACGAAAATTTCTCAGTTCTTGGATCTATAGATCGTACTGTGACGACACAATCTGGTAACACGATCAACGACGCGACATATAAATCGACGACCGTCATACAGGTCACACGTGTTTTGGCGCGAGAAACACTGCGTAACCCGTTCCGCTGTGCTAGAGGACTGCTCTTAATAAGCTTATTGGCCTTGATCACACCACCCATTAATCCTATGGACAATTAATTCTAAACGTACGCTTTATTCAATATTAATATGTTTAATGTGATGTAAAACATACATGCATATGTGCATGCCTTATGTTGCATCTTCACTTGTATGAATCATACTATGCATATACCATGAACTTTCAGTCTTTCAAAAATTATCTCCATCCCTTGTTTCAAATAAAACTGATAGTAATCAACTCCTCGAATAAATTTGTCGTACAATTAGATAGAATTTCTGTTTTTCAGAAACAAAAAAACACATATAGTCAATTTTAAAATCTCCATATTTTTGAAAATTTGTCCATAAAGAGGACAAATAGGACCAGATCTTCATTGTTTTCAAAATTTTAAATAGTGCCCCGCTATTACAACACTGTATTTCTTTAAAACAATTGCGAAATAAATGGTTCAAAAATATTTGTTTTACCTGAAATAATTTTTATTCAAATTGACACTATATTTCAAACAGTTGTAGAATCACCAATTGTAAAAATTTTCACAAATCCTTCGAGGTACGTTTATATATCACTAAAGTTTACAACATATTCAAGTGTCAACAGAATCCGAAATGTTACTCCAAAAAAGTGTCCGATTTCGCGTGGAATGACCCTAATGTGATATAATAAATATAAATACGTAGCAAAACTGAGAATTTTTTAACGAAACTAATTAGTTAAACGAAACAATTCGGATCGATATATAAATCGAACACCGACGTGTCAGTTACGCCTCGTAGCGTAAAAGAGAGAAAAAGGGAGATCATGTGTGTGCAGTGGATCGAAAATCTCGTTGACCTTCCCTGTAAGTGCCCATTTCTGGCCTCGTTGTCTTCCACGTGTAAATGTCGTACACGTGCGATCACCTATATATCGGCACACATTTAACAAAGTCTGGACTAAAATAAGTACTTAGATAAGTGAAATCAAGCGTGGGCTTTGACTTTCAGGACGTCGTTGGATCGAGGGAACGCCGTGTTAAGTTTAGAGCGGTGATCGTTATATATATATATGTATTAATTTCCGGTAGAAGCACGTAATATTTCGATGAGTATTCGATCGTTAAGATTTTTTTTTTAGTTTCCTCAGGCCAATTATAGCTTCAAAGATATTGTAATGGTACTTTAAACGAAATACGAAAAAAATATCGGTCACGTGTAAAAATTACTAACACTACAAACTGTGATAAGCATGATTTGTTATGCTACTTTGTTAATGTGTAGATTAAAGTGCATTGTAGACATAACTGAGAGACCAATTGACGAATGGTTAACAAGAATTTATTAATAATATTCTGGATAAAATTTTACACATAACTTAATGTTTATTTGGAGAGAAGACTGAAACTCTGAAACTCTAATTTAACGAGTGTACTGTATAACATTAAGATATTTAAAACAAAATGAAATAATTTAATGACAAGTAGAAGAATAAAGAGGGGTTTAATCAGAGCAAGTAATCGAAACACAATATTCAAGCAAACTAAGTTTAAATGTTTTGTATAAATTGTTCTGAATTCTTAAAGGATGAGAAATAAACTTTTATTTATGAATATGTGATTTGTAAATTAACATATAATTAAATTTTAAAGAACTACGGAAACTGCTACCGTGACGTGTAAAGCATTAATTCCAATTACAAATGTAATTTTATTATTATTTTCGGTAAGAAACTGCTTTACGTGGACCTCACGTGGTAATATCACGGAGAATGTAACACTTGCACGGCTAGTGTTTATTTAGAATCGTATTAAGTCTACGTCAACGTGCAGTACGCGATTTTCACACAATAGACTGCGTTTAGTTAAGGAAACACATGTTACATCTACATTCAAGTTTCGTATTACAAATGCGACTAGACAATGGAACACGATTTCTTGTGTCAGTTTCATCTCATTAACGCGGCGTAATTGAATTTATTAAATGCAATCACAGAATAAACCTGTATCAATGTTATTTTTTAAATGAAACTACATAGGGTAAAAAGAGTATTCGTACAGCTTTCAATATAGAACAACTCTTTCAAAATTGGACCAAGTGACTTGGGTTTCTTTGTGATCTTAGAAGGATTAGTGTACTAAATGACGTGTTAATAAAATGTTGAAAAAAGTTGCAATGGTCGGAATTGCGAAGAAAATAGTGAAGGTCGCTTTTTACGACCCTTTTATCCGAGATTGTAATAAAAATTTAACACATACATTGCTTAGATTTATGTTAGTTATATGCATGCTGGAAATTTCATCGAAATCGGTTAACGTTGTTACGAGATACAAACGGTTAAAAATGTGGAAAATGGCAGACTTTCGCGACTTTTGACCTGTAACTGTAGTATATCTAAAGATTCTTACATCTGTCGATGTCTGTTACTCGTTTCTGTATTAACCGATTTCAATTAAAGTTGCAGCATGTGTATAACTGATATAAATCATCGAAATGTATTTATTAAATTTTCATTACAGTCTCAGACAAAAAAGTCGTATAAAGCGACATTCACTATTTTCTTTGACATTCTGCAAATTTGTTTAACACATCATTTAGTAAACTAATCCCTCTAACTTCACAAAGAAACTCAAGTCACGTGGTCCAATTTTGAAAGAGTTGTTCTGTTTTAAAGGGTGTACGAATACTTTTTTTACCCACTGTATATAGTTTTACTTTGTCCACTGCGTTATGCAATCGAGAAACGTACGGGATTTTTTCTGAACGGTTTCATCAGATATTCTTATAAATATTGATCATGTGTAGTTAATATACTCAAACAGTGGTACTAATATGTACTCATTCAAAACACTAATTGCACATAACATTTGTCGTCAATATACATAATAATATTTGATAAATAGTTGGCCAATAGGACACTTTATATTTCACTCTCTGAAGATGCGAATTATACACCTTATTTATGGGTATTAATCTACCTGCAACTCATCTGACACTTACTACATAATGGTTTAGATTTTACTGATGAAAATGGGATCAAATACGACCGTGTTAGGATAATTTTAACTTATATTTCTAATCGTGAATGGTACTATGCGAACAAAACAGGAATTGTAAATGTAAATAAACATTGCCTAGGTAAGATATACGCATGGGAATAGTTACGTAAAAATATAAGAAAATGTAAAGAAATTTTTATATCACATTATTAGTCGATTTGACAATTTTCGGATTGTGTGAAGCATTACTGTAACTTCCCGAAACTTGCAATAAATAAAAAATAACTGTATATGAGGTAGGGTAGACATACACAAAAGTGATGGTCGTCGCATTTACGTTGGTATTGTAGTTTTATTTTATTTTATTGAGGGAGAATTCACTTAATGCCAGAAAAATGGTAAAACGTTATATAAAAAAGGAGAAACTATTTCAAATATTAGATCCTGTAGTAATAGTTCACTAGTAATAAATATTTTTCCGCGAAAGACGGCCAATACTTTTGCATATATCCAATATGTGTATACTTTTAAACGAACGGTTTAACATGTAATAACTCCCGGTAAAAGAAACTAATCATTGAGTAAATGATATTCTCAATTACACTTACAAAAAAAGGCAATTTCTTATCCTGTTCAAATATCAAACAAGAAAGCAACACATGCTTCAATTAAACAGTTGGTATAACGGCGTCTATGAAAGTGACATTCACACTTCGTATCAATGTATGTACGACTTACCGGTTCACAGGACACGTGTACACCGTCGGCCCAAGGATTCCAAACTGATTTCTTCTTTCAGACGTACCGCCGTATTTCTCCCGTGTCTGCTGTCAGTCACTTCGTGGTACGTTAAAACGTCGATTAATTTCAAAACTCTATACTCTCGTTTACTAAACGCCGGGCACTATCCTCGTCGATTGAATCTCGATAGTTCCGAATCGATATCAGCGAAATTTCATAAAAAAAAGTCACTGACCGCGTGTAACTGCAAACGAGATTAACCAACGTTCGATTTTCTGTGGGAATTGATTGCCGATCGAATTACACGATTTAAAATATGTCTACGCACAATGTGTCGAGTGGTAACTGTACCAAAACGATGAAACTTCGGTCTCGACGAGTATTCGTTGTGACAGGGTCGGGGAAGGACGAACCAGATCCACCGGCGTCTGTACATCAACTAACGGCAATCGAGCACCGCCATGTTATCCCCCCCTCGTGGTTACCGCGCGCAATATAGTCACGCGTGCGTAGATGCACGGTTCTTGTGCACGCGCGTCCAGCTTCGATATTACGACAATCTCGATAACAAAAGCCGCGGCACGTGCATCCCCACCTCGCAACTCGGATCTTGTAAAAAGATTCCACAGGAAAGCGGGGCGGGACGTGCTTCGGGGGATTTCGTTTCATTTTCACCCGGTGCCCAGATATGTGTCAAAAACTCGACAGTTATGGTTTCAGAGCGGTATCATCTTTTCTTTTTGAACGAGCCCGAAATTAACTTTTGAATAAAGGCATCAACACCTTTCGGACTTAATGAAATGGATTATCAGCAGAAATTACTGACATACTGTAAAATTGATTAGAGTAGTGAGAAGAATATGATTGTCTAGCAGTTTTATCTTACCGGAAATCACATCGTTTTTAAAACTTGGAAATATGATACAGGCTTATTTGGATTATTATCGTTTTTTTTTTTAACTTTTTTCATGACTAATTGTGAAATATGATTCAATTATTTGTTAATATACGTAACTGAATATTTATTGAAATATTAGAACGTTTAAATATGTATTTGTATCCTTGACTAATAAAATATTTCGTTGAAAGTAACATGTTTCAACTATAATTCTATGTTTAAATTATTTATTTGACTACTCTGCAAATATTAATCATCTAAGTAAATGGACCGTTTTTTGTCCGTTTTTTATTAAGTGACTCAGAAATAGTGTTGAAAACGTTAATGGTTCGTTTGGGAAATCATTCGAAGTAAAAAATGTATGAACGTACATTCGAGTCTCAATACTCAAGTAGTTATAACAGTTTAAAATTCATATCAATAATATATTGTGTTATATATATAATTCATTAACTCCTCGATACAATACTTACATTTAAGAAATACATACCGACCATTTATTGTACAACTGAACTGCAAATAAAGGATGTTTCATATTTTCTTGTTTTATTTTCGTTCCTTAAAGTTTCTTAAAGATCAGAGGAAATGATTCTACGTAACAGAAAATTATACGAAATGTGGAGTTCAAACAATAGGCGTGTATGATAAGGAATGGACAGAAAGTTGTAAGTTTCCAACGTGTACATACTTATTTCGACAATCCCTCGGTCGATTCCACAAATCATTATAAATGTCACCGGATAATTTCTAAATCAGATGCCAAATCTATGTCAAAGCAAGAAAATGATCAAAGTTTCACCACGACCACGTGGTGTTGGTTACAGACGCCATAGCGACATCAGGTTCAATAGTTTCATACAAGGAACCTTTTTTCTATGTCAGGTAATCAGATGCCGACACATTTTCCTGTTGTTTTCGAGCTGATGACCGTTAATACATGTACACCTTAGCATGTATCAGGTAATTCAGCTGTTCTTTTAAAAAAAAAGCCACAAACACTATTTACATATGGTGTACCACGACCGTTACTACCGCGTACGTTTACTACGATAAATGTTGTTTAACGTGTTCCAACTTATTTTTAACCTGTTATGAAATAACGATAAGGAAGGAATTCGTACGTGTAATAATGCGATCACACGTGCATAAGTATACATATAGATCCTGGTATCATAATGGTAACAAGCATCGGTTATCATTTTTTTTCTGGATACATATATCTTTTCTCGACACGACGCGACGCCTCCTTCTTTCGATATTCTTAGAAACGACGTTAAAGCGTTTTATTATTCTTGCAATAGAATTTAAAAGCACACGTGTACCACATTCTAAGTATTTGACACGCGTCTAATGCCTGTTCAAGCGGCGTCAAGGCAGGTTTCCCCTGTGACTGACACCACCGCCGATAGTTCACGCGAAAGATTTCGTTCGTTCGGAAAAAAAAAGTAAAACAGAAATTAAGACTAACAACTCTGCATCACGAAATGATCGTTTGAAATACCAGGCGTTACGCAATGAGAAATTTCAACGTGTCGTTCAAACGATTGGAGGTGATGTCAACGGTATCATGCGCTAGGAGGATGTACGGAAACCCTTCGTCGAGCCAATTTAGTTTTAATTATACAACGCGTACACTGTTCTCAGCTGCGCCCGACATCCTCGATTCGTTCATGGCTCTACACCTACACTCACGTTTCATTCCTCAATTGTCTAATTCACCTTGTAATACGTACAACAATACGAAAAGGACAAAAAGATCCATTTCTAAAAATAAACACATTTCTAAAAAAAAGAAATAAATCTATTTGGCCAAAGTTAAAAAGTCATTAAAAGTTCGGTTATTGATGGGATACTAAATTCTTATTAAAGCAACAGTGTTTTTAAAGTGGCATGTGGTAACAAGATTTTAATCATTAATAAATTATTAACTTTTATATTATTCAGTATATGTATTATTTGTAATTTAATACAATTGCACTAACAGAAGATATAAATAGTATGTTTACTTCTTGTTTTCATAAACTGATCTACAAATTTATGTGTAATACTATTGACTACAATAGTTGAAGATTCGTTTTCTAGGGTATTAATTGTCAAATAGCGAGACAGTTAAAATATTCCACTGTCTTCCAGGAAGGTAAAAATGGGGGAATCGTATGTGTAATGATTTTGGTCCCCGCCTGCAGAAAAGCAAGCCGGGAGGAAGAGAGACCTATCGTGTGATACGATCGACAAGAAGAAGGAGAAAGAGAGGAGGTCAGAGAAAGGAAGGGGAAGGAAGTCGCACGTGTAGCCAAGTTCCCCACTTCTGGCTGGTTTCTCGGCTGAAAGGAGCGTCCTTCACTAATCCTCTCATCCCTTCTGGTCCTCCGACCTTTTTTGACCGTCACAACGTTCCCCTCTCTGACAAAGATCACGATGACCTGCAACCAATCAGGGTCGTTTGCAATATCCTCCACGTGGCTCTACACGCATAATCACACACACCCAGTGGTATATGCAGTCACTGGTAGAGAAGCTATGCAGTGCATCATCTAATCGTTTCAAACGAGCACGTTCAACTGAAATTTGTACACGTACAAATAATATGACAGATTAAAATAATTACAATGGATAATTCGTAATTACACGGAACAGAATGTTCTTTTCATTAATTCCTGTTCAAAGAAGAAAATTCTAGAAATTTACGAATAATGATGAGGATCTTGAATCTACGATATGATAAAGTAATTTTTATTTTTATAACATGTATATAACATAAATACTTCAACGAAAATTTTGAATGGAGTTTCTAATCTATTTTTACATTCGTAAAATTTATAAGAAGAAAAATAACTTTCTATTCGATACACGAGTCTAAATTACTGTAAGATCATATAATTTTACATTAAGATCCGTGGTTTAATCATTTCTTTTAACATTTTGTACGAAATCGGGTGTGCTCGGCTAGTTGTTAGGTCTTTTGTAGTGTCACTATGTCAATGGCTATATAGTGCGTTCACCTCAATACGGTCTTACAAAACGTATTCCCCGTGTCGAAGATAAAAACTGACTTTCTCCCATTTTTCGGATACGTGTTTCTCCTTCTCCGGCCCTTCTTCTTTTCGTGAGTTTCTCTATCGGTCCATCTATTCCCTTTCACAAACTCTTTCATGGTCAACGGGGCCAGATTGTTAAAAGGCACTGGATTCGTCAGGAAAACGCAGTTAAATCCAGAAAACTCTGTCGGAAGCTTCCACGTGTCTACATCAAAATACGTAGCATATAATACGCGGGTTCAAACAGCGAAGATGCTAATTCGTTTTAACCATCAACCTTGTAGTTATCGATGACTTGACTTGCCACGACTGTAATTAAAGGTATTGTGAATGAAATTATTTGAAATTGAATTATGTATGTATAATTTAGACTTTACTTTTTAAATAGAAATTTTATCTCAAACTCTGCATTTCCATTGTACGATTAGTACTGTACACACATAAATATGAATGATAATACCAATAGTTTTGACGAATTTTGTATTTTTTGAACAATTTTTTGACAATGAATTTGTTAAATACCTACGCGTACAAAATAATCATTTTAGTTGAATTATATTTCTCATATTTTTTACATCATATATGCAAATTATTTTAGAATATTTTTTTTAACATTGTTTACATAATTCTAACGTATCTATTCGACTCACCTTTATCTTCACAATTTTGTGCGAAGCTTATTCAGCGATATCATTTTTTTTAGATAAGTTGGCACAGTTTTCGATATTATATGTATCTAATCTGAAATAATCGTATTCATACTTTCGACTGAGTAACTTGTCCCACCTTCTTACTTGAATCAATGTACAATTTTATTAAAAAAAAGAGGTATTTATTAATTATAATAAACATTATTCTTTTAAGCTACTTGAAACATCAGAACAAACAATGTAATACATAATTTTTATATACATAATTATTATATTCTTTTAGACTGGTATGGAACCTACAAATACTTTTGCTACTCTATTTTATTGAAACATTCCAAATCCATATATAGAATGTTTTTGTAACTGGGAGATTCATCCTTTATGCTATTGTACAATGATAAGACCGTTTTTATCGACTACGAATTAACTGCGTCTTATGCACAAATGTCCAGCATTAGCCTGCAGAGGTCAGTAGTATATAATCACAAATTACGTCTACTTTCCATAAAATAATTTTAATATTAAAGCTAAAATTGTATAAGAACTGGCACTAATGTAAAGTAGTATTGTTATTAAATGTTTTCTCGTTAATTTCGTCTACTTTAACGAAAATAAATAATACATATGTAGTTCGAACCACTGCACAGTGGTCAGTAGTGCATATAAAGTTAAAATACGGTAAGAATCATAACGGTCTAAAGGTCAAATGTTTACATTATTTCAGTGTTAAAAGTACGGTGGGAATTAAAGAATGAGGTTTATGGAGGAGCAAAGGTCGCAAGGTGCGGTCGATGAGCGAGTTCAGGCCTTCATAGAGACTGAAGCTAAGAGACAACAATTTCAGGTTAGCTCGCGAGTTATTATCGGTGTATTTTTTATATTATTTTCGATTATCTAAGAATATCTTCTAAACAAATTATTCATCAATATGATTAACTAGAATTTTTAGTTCCAATGTAATCTTGCATTATGAAGAATAGGAAGTATAAAAATATTCATTGGCTTTACTTCCTATGTCACAATAATTTTGATAAATTTTCAGCTATAGGTGAGAAATCATATTTGAAACCGTACCTTTTAACAGTGTTCTATATGATTCCCTTAAAACTAAGTTCATAAATAACAAATGTATTTTATAAGATATACTGTGTAACATATTAATATATTCCTTTGTACTTTGAACACAATATCTTTCTTTCCAGGAATTGGTATATAATTTAACTGACATCTGCTGGGAAATCTGTGTTGACACACCTAGTACTCGTTTGGGTCCAAAAATTGAAAAGTGTCTTGTTAACTGTGTAGAGAGATTTATCGATACAACAAATTTCATTACAAATAGATTAGAACGTGTAGTTTTAAACAGTCCTTCAGAAGTTAATATACGTTAAATGAGTTCCCAATCAAGGAAACTTTATAATTAAGTTTTCAAAACAGACATTGTCACTATTTATGGTAATCTCTATTTTATATATCTTATTTTGAAAAATGTTATCAAGACTCAGAGGGTTTGTAAGCCGTCATAGGCGAAAGTTTATAGTGGGAAGTATTGTTATTGGTAGTGTTATTTTCGTAAGATACACGCAACGTAAGCTACGAGAATGGCAAGAAAAGGAGATCAGAGATATGCTTGAAAAAACAAAAAGACAGCAGCACTTTGAATGTATAGAAAGAACATGCAGTCAGATGATAATGTCACTTACATCGACTCTAAGAGAAACTGTAATA
Source organism: Dufourea novaeangliae (assembly GCF_001272555.1). Classification (NCBI taxonomy): domain Eukaryota; kingdom Metazoa; phylum Arthropoda; class Insecta; order Hymenoptera; family Halictidae; genus Dufourea; species Dufourea novaeangliae. The sequence goes on along the minus strand of NW_015373998.1, from coordinate 1,797,100 downwards.
AAGGTTTTAGACACTGATGCTATTGTAAATAAACTCAGAAATGGCTGTACTGACAAAGTAGCATGTTGGAATGAATTGAAAGTTTTAGCAATTGCCAGATCAGCTGTTATAATATATTCATACACAATGGCAGCTACTTTAATAAGAATTCAAGTTAATATAATGGGTGGTCACATGTACAAGAATATTCAGAACTCCAGTGATGCAACTACAGAAAACATTATGAAAATAAAATATATGTCCCTTTCAAGTCAGTTTAGGCACAACGGAATAAAGAAATTAAGTTCACTTATTAAGGATAAGGTTTTAGAAATAACAGCTTCGATTTCATTAAAAGATGAATTAACTCTAAGGAATATAGAAGAAATATATTGGGCCATAACATCATCTATATCTACAGACAGTTCAAGGGATCCAGTGAAAAATCTTACAGAATACATGTTACAGACAGAATGTGACGGAGAAGAGGAACCTATGTTATTGAAATTAATTAATGAGACTCTAGATCTTCTAGAAAGTGAAGAAGTACAAAACATAACACAAAGTAATATTAGAAGTGGATTCAGTTTATTAGTAGATCACATGTCTGCATTTTTCACTGGTCCTCCTACAATGGAAAATGGCAAACCCTCGAATGGTATTTCAGTACCAGGTACATCAAATCAGAATCATGTGAATTGGGACGAAAAAAACAATACAGAATCGAATTACAATACAAATACGTTTTTTAACATCAATAAGGTGGCAATGCCTATGGCTAAAATAATACCAATCATAAATGGACAAGTACCAGATAAACCAGTACCAAAAGATTTTCAGACAGACTTACTGCAACAGTTAGTAATAAATAACGAACTTAAAACACTTGGTGCAAATATTTATGAAGCATTTAGTTTTTGAATTTAAAAATGTAATTATTTCAACTGTACACAACACCACATGGCATTATACAAACATTATTCCAGAAGAAACTGAAATTGTTAATCTACTCAAATATGAACACATAGTTTTACACTTTTCAAAAGAAGAATGTGCAAATGTGTCTCTTTTATATCACATTGAAGTAAAAATTTTGTTATACATATTTACAATGCGTTTAAGCTGTAAAAAGACAACTTCTATCATTTTTGTACCCAACTGTATAATCATAACATCTTAATACTGGGGACATTGTAATTCTAATAAAATACAAATATAGAATTGTAAAAATATGTCTCGATCTAATTGTTATGGTATGTAATTTCCTTAAGGAATTATAATATATTTTTACTTTTCGAAAATGCTTTTTTTATTTCATCTTCATTTTCATCGATTATGTAAAAACTGTAAACAACGAATATTTATATTTAACTTGATCTTTGAAAAATAAAGGCAGTACATATTCAATATTTCGTCTGCGCTATTTTATTAATAGGTGACTTTAATGATAATCAAAAACATGTTTCGTCAATTTAAGATCAACACTATGAAACAAATAAATATGATATACAGCGTATAACAAAAATGTTGGAGGACCCGGAAATGGGTGACCATGGGAGACTCGTAAGGTGATTTGAAACAAGTTTTTTCTTAGCAAAAATGTTGTTGGAGGCTTTATTGTTAACGAAATATTATCGTAAATTAATTATCTAAACAAATCAGAGCTCGACTGACAGACTCGCGCTCTGATTGGTCGGGGTTTTTCGTTAATATTTCGTTAACAATAAAGCCTCCAACAACATTTTTGTTAAGAAGAAACTTGTTTCAAATCACCTCACAAGTCTTCCATTTCCGAGTCCTCAAACATTTTGTTACATCCTGTATCAAATTTGGAAAATGCATCTATCTAGTGCGATTGCGCACGATTGCGTAGGGTTTGTCGACAAAATTCTAGAATCTGTTGGTAACCATTAGCCATTGTTAGCCATCCATATATTCCATATTCCATATTTTCAGTGCGCCGCTCTTCTTCGCGAGGTGCAGGCGCATGTAAATGGTATTAACGTTGTGGTGTAGTTAAAAGAAGACCAGTTTTCGTTAAATTTTAATTCATACTATTAACTTACCAGCAAAATGTGGAAATTTGTCACCCGTGGAATCCGTGAGACTCTAGAATTTCGTGCATGTCGTACAAATGTTTATTCACAAACGTCTCAAGATAACAACGCAAAAAATGAGGTTAAGACTAGTTTGACGTGCAATCAGAAGTTCCTTGCACCGACATTTTCGGCTTTTAATAAAGAAACCTTCGGATCTACGAAAACTGGCGGTACCAAGGATAAGAATCAGGATTCCAAATGGAATACGAAATATACTTGGTCAGATGCCGTGGGATGGGTAAATTGCGCCGTTTACGTTTATCTTCCTTATCTTAGTCTTGATTGGTTTACCAAATTTTATTACACAAGATACGAAGTTTAAATTAAAATTTAAAAAGCAGTAGAATTTTTAAAACCGGCTACATATAAATAACATTCTGAAAATTTTATGCAAAGTTTCATTTTTGTTCGCATTATGATTTCAGTAGATTTTTGTTGCTACAAAATTGTTACATATTATTTATCAATATATAAAATAATTAATTATGAAAAGGAAAAACACTTGCTATGTTCTAAAGAACATAATAAAAAAATTAGTCTTTTAAATTAACAATAAATATTTAGCTTTGGAAAGGTCCTTAAATTTATTTAATGAAAAGTTATAGTTTTCTTTACATTATACGAAGAGATAAGTCATATACAATATTCTTTAAGATCACACAAAATCAGAAGTGAAGATAGTAGAAACTAATTGTATCGATAAATGTGTTCAATGAACTGTTCGGGGGATTCAGTTGTTATTTATTTTTATTTATAATATGCACAAGTGTACTATCAATATTGAAATATCATATAAGTTTGAATTATTAGCTACTTTTGCATGATGTAATAAAACTATGATGTACTGACTAAAATTTATTGTAAGGTCAGATTTAATAAAATGTTGTATTTTAACAATGTCAGCAAATTGAACAATAAAGTTTCCTTTTCTGTAATCTTAATAAAAATCTGTAAAAATCTTTTATAAAATATGTTAATTAAAACAATTTGTTAACAGTCCAGTGTGTTAGCTGTTGGATGGGCAGTATGCCAAACATTGTGTCTTCGCAGAAGAATTTTCGAAAAAGAAAAAAATGATACCATAAAGAGCAACGTATCTCAATGTTCAGGACCACATGTTTCTTATTTGCTTGGTCATGTATTAAATTTAAGGCCAATGCAACTTCTGCCTGTTACTAATTGTGTTGGAAACAACAATAAAATCTATGTGCAAGAAGAAGCACAGACTGAATGGAAAACAAGCAAACCATTTGGACCTATCACCATTGAAGAGGTGAGAATGTTATTCTGTAGACATTATAGTTTATAATAAAAAAAGAAATTTGCAAGAAGTAGCAGAAATTATGTCCTGTAATAATAAAAAATAGATACACTTATTTATTGCAGCATACTTTGTAATTTTTAATATTCTTTCTATATTTTTGTACATTTTTTTATATACTCTTAAGCAGCCTATTTCATAGCAGCATATTTTCATTTTACTTACTTGGAACATGCATCATATGATTTAATCTCCTTCCTAATGCTCACTCTATAAATACTTGTAATTCCTACTTGACAAAAAAATGTTATGACCTCAAATACTTTATTGTAAATGCTTATTGCACAATTATACTTATGTGAAATGATAAAAAACCAATATACAGTTCAAAATTTTGTTATTTCATTTCCTTCCCAAAACTCATTTTTATGTGTTCAGTCTTAGTTTACTCTCACGATACTTGCTTAATTCATTCAAGAGAACAAGTACAACGATCTTGACCCTTCAAATATAATTATAAAATTGTATAAGTTTATAGATAGTTTCTTTAAATATTCTGCAATAATGTTGCTTCATTTAATATATATTTTTTTTTTGTACGTGTCCTTAGGCCCTCAAAGAGGCTACTGAAGAATTTGCTAATATCCACAAATTAACCATGGGTGAATATGAACTTCGTCATGGCCTCAAAGCTTTAGAAGAAAAACGTTACCAAGATGCAATAAAACACTTTACTGCTGGTGCAAAGTTATCATCCGTTGCTAGTATGTTTAATTTGGGTTTGTGTTATGAGTTAGGCCTTGGAACATTAGTTGATCAAAAAAAGGTACGATATTGTTTCAATGTACTATACAAGCTAACATAAAGATCGATGATTGTATTTTATAAGATATACCGAATTTTATAGATTATTTAAAGTATTGCATTTATTTCCTTAGGCTGCAAAATATTACAATGATGCAGCGGAACAAGGCCATGCAGATGCCACATATAATTTAGGAGTTTTCTATGCTCAAGGCAGAGGTGGCTTTTTAGTAGATGTGAATAGAGCTCGTAATTATTTCGTTAAAGCGGCAAAGTTGGGACAAAGTCAAGCACAACATGCGCTAGATTTAGAAAAGCGTCATTATCAGTCAGAGGAGCAAGAAAATTCTACAGTATACTCAGATAAACGTGAAAGTACTTTACAGTACTTACAAAATACTATGAATATAAATCATATTCTTAAAAAATTAACTAACTATAGCCATGTGTTGAATACACAGTTACATGTAGAGTCTTTTGAAAATTCTGATTGTAAGCATAGTGGAACAGAAACTAAGAATCCAACAGAGATATTTTTAGATATACTTGGTATAAATGAACCCAATATATTACCCGTATCAATGGGGTCAAATAACTGTAGCGTGCCATGTTAAAACATAGGACATAATTGAAAGTGAAAATACGATGACCATTAATTAAGTAAAAACTTATGTACCATGGAATTTTTTTACAATGCTTATGTCGATTATATGATTATGGATTATAAATGTTTAAAAATAAAAGCTATATTTCGTATTCTCACTTCCATAATTACTGAATCTTATATAATAAGATCTATTTAGAATATACAGTATTTTTACAAAATTATTTATTATTTGTTATATCTGTCTTGTCAATATTTGTTTTTAGAAATATTCACGAAATAGGATTGTGACGTAAAGGTAACATATACATATACAGATAAAAATACTTTGTTTTTATAACTTGATAAGATAGACATTGCTTTCATAAACACTGTTCTCATAATCAAAAGTATTATTATTTTTGATAAGGTATATAATTTGGTGTAAAGGTATCTCTTTTTAATACTGACTCGAATTATATATGATTCCAAAATTAATGGGATTGCTGTCTGTGATGTATATATAGATTATGTATATATATTTGTCATATAATAAGTCTTTGGTTACTTATAATTTTATTGTTTTTTTTTATATAAAACATATAAATCATTATTTCATTCATAATACAATTTTTCGTGTGCGTGTTAATATTTTCGATTAATCTCTTGTAAATATACATATAAAAATAAAATTTTAAGTAAGTACTAAAATATATGTTTTATTTACAAAAATAAAATTTCAAGATCTTTTACCAATGTGCATTACGTTTCTGAACTGTTTTCTTAATGAACTCACTATGATTAGCATACAAATTTAATTTTCCATCAATATCCAACCACTTCACATTTCGCGCATCATCTCCAGCAATTAATGTTATCTGTCCAACAATACTACCATCTTCGTCATGAAAATTTAAAGCTACAGTTTCCATCCAAGCGTTATCTGTATTTCTAGGATCATCTACATATCCTTCATAGATTTCCTCTCCCTTTTCAAAAAATTCTTTGAGAGATCTCTCTAACTCTTCCCTTGATGTATTATCTTTTTCTAGAGCGTTCATAGCTTCCTCCATAAACTCTCTTTTAAGGGTAGCTGACACAGTTTCACCCGGATCGATCATACCACCAGGTATGGCCCATTCTCCAGAATCTTGTCTTTGTATTGCAACAAATTGCAAAATTGGTTTGTTTGTACATTCGTTAACTTTCAATGCTCCGGACGAAAGTCGTTTCCAGCGTGTTACAATTGAATCTGCCGCATGATTTGGACCCCATCGCCCCAAAAGACCACGTCCAGTAATGCCGGTACGACCGACGGGATTCAAAGGATAACCATTCTCATTTATAATATAATCCTCGGTGAAACTTTTTCGATTCACATTTTCTGGTGACAAAAGCTTTGCATGTAAAAAAGTATTCACATATAGACCAAGCAGTGGTTATATTTCCACTTTTGCGTATGAGGTAATATGTATTACGATCACATTAATGGTGTGATACAACTTGTTACGCAATACGTAATTAAATAATATTTCCTTAGAAATAAAAATGTAATGCTCGAAAAATTTGTAATGAATGTTTTTTGTTACCAAAATATACAACTTCTTTATAACAATTATATGTGTAATGAAAAATAACATAACTGTAGATTTATAGTAGACAATGGTTGAAAATGTAATTATTATAAATTATTGCTTCTGTGATCAATACAGAAATCAATTACTATATTCTCATTTGTACAATTCAACTTAAAATATTATAATGAAAAAAAGGTTTAATAAAGTTTAATCAGTGATTTTACTTTATTTGAAATAAAAGTTATGCTTAATTTCTGCTTTTCTAAATTACTGTATGAATATTTGAAATTGTATAAACAACCACCATCTATTTATTATGATCATTAATCTTAAAAGAAGCCATTGCAGTTAAGTATGGTTTTAGGTTAGTAAATCTAAATTGTTCCATCAGTGCAATACTATGTACATACTATGTAAGTTTTACATAATTGTTTAAAATACATTTTTACTACAAATAGAATTGTTAATTTAATTTCCTCAGCACTAAACGAAAACAGTTTTTATCTATACGTATATACATATAGAGTCTTCACGGATAAATTTATACAAATATTAGTTAATGAAGTATTTCTTGGAGAGTCATGTATTCATATTAAGTATGTAATATACATATTTTATGCCTTCATACATTAAGTATTAACAATAAATTTGCACTAATTAAATCACAATTTATTAAAACGTGAATTAAATCGACGTATTGTATGGTTAGGTTCAATTATTTCACAGAATTCCAAGCGAAAAATAAGTATATTTTTATCAATTCTTACTGTCAAGAGAATTCCATTTTGGTTCGAACGAAGGTTCTCCAATTTCCGGATCCGCCCAGGGTTTGTCTTTAAGAACCGAAGCAGTGTGTTGAGCTGGTTTGTACTCCGGGTATTCTATGTCCCAAGGCACTTTATTTTCTGGCACTTCGAAACGTTTTATATTGCTAGAGGGATAAAAACTCTGTCTACACTTGTAATGCATCATTCTGACGGCTGTCGTGCGCATGAAAATGAGTTCCAAGGTTTGTTACAGTGTTTTGTAAGTAAAAATAAGACCCAAATTATTTATGACGCGATCCTTTGGAGTATGAAAATTAACTAAAATACACTCAGCAATGTATACTATTCCTTTATTTTTGGTACTCCATGGTGTTAAATATTTTTTGAATTCCTTTGAATTGATATTATGCCACAAACGAGATATAGAATAGACTTAATATCACAGATGAGATATAGATTAGACCATAGACGAGGTATAGAAGTAGACCTTTCATATAATGTATTTCTTCGGACTACTTTTCTGAGGTGACGTCACTCCATTCTTTGGGGCCGAAGATCCCAACACCGTTGAATTGTCACTACTCAACGTTACCAATATCGAATGAATTGTGTGTCGTGGGTATTATTAGCATAAATGGTATATTATATATCTCGTTCGTGTTACGTGTATTTAAAATGATTGGCGGGAGCAAAAATATGCGATGCTTCGGTATATAAAAAGGTACTTATGAACAATGACGCGCAAATTTATATATATTTTCAGTTATCTATAAAAGTAATGTAACTTTTTACACGTTTCTTAATTCGTTGTCACGTCCTTTTCATTACATTTTGATGTAATAACGCGGTTTAAGATCCTTATTAATACGCACAAATAATTACCTTCTAGCAATAGGTAAATTTGTACATACAAATTAATTTATACATCATTTATTTTAAAAAAATGTATGTATTAACAATGGAAAAGTATATAATTCAATATTATCAATATTATTGACATTATGGAACATATAACGAAATATTACTGTAACACTTAAAAAAGTTTTAAAGTTCCATTTATATCATTGTCCTGTGAAAATGTTCATACTTTCAGCAACATTCATATTCCAATCAAAGAATTTACAGAATAAGGAAAAGGAATCTAAAGTAATTTTCAGTAGTTCCATACATCTTTATCTCGAATACTTTTCTAAAACATTCAAAGTACTAGACATTTTTACACTTTGAATCTCATATCGATTTCTAAAATAAT
>NW_015373998.1:1601178-1787316 GCF_001272555.1 Dufourea novaeangliae | reverse complement strand
GTACACGGCGTACACGGCTAGGTCAATAAACTGTGTGACGCAACGTCACTAGTGCGTTGGACCAACGGAGAGCACCGATACCGCGGCACGCTCTACCGTACTCTCTCGCTCGCACACCTCGCCTCATAGACCACTGAAATTCCTCAGCACGCGTCGACACCGACGGAGAGCACCGATACCGCGGCTCGCACTACCGCTCTCGCTTGCTTCCGTTCGACCGTTCCGGCCATCTCCGGCACCATTCGGCACGCGTCGGCACCGACGGAGAGCACCGATACCGCGGCTCGCTCTACCGCTCTCGTTTATTTATAATGTTCATATTCCCCAAATAAATATCATTTTTAACTAATATGTTTAAGCGACATGTTCCTTTTAAAGATTTAGCTCTCCAGTATAAATCCCTAAGACCGTTATTTATTATTCATTTCATATCGTTAAATACGATGTTTCTCACAGGATACCGGTTTCTAATGCAGTATCACAAAATAATTGCACATATGAAACTTCTTTACCTCATCTTGACCATTCTAATTTCATAGCCCTAAACCGTTTCATATTTCATGACTGTCATATTTATTCCTTAACCTTAAACTGAAGCATCGGATATTTTTATTCCCGTCAAATCATATAGATATACGCAATATGAATGGAATATAACACTTCATTTGTGCTAATAATACTCAGAATTCATGCTTTATCGGTAACGTCGGATATTGACACTAAAATGGTAACAGTGTTATGTAGCTCTATAAATGTAGGACAGAAAAAAGCATTGGATGATAGGTCTATTCTATACCTAGTCGGTGGATTTACATCTATTCCATGTAATTTTCTGTCACATGTTTCGGGAGTTCCAAAGCTCCTTATCATTTTACCGTCAATACCCGACATTACCGACAAAGAATAAATTTTGAGTGTGACACCGACTATTTGTTGCCGCTTGCACGTGATGGTGCTGCAATCAATTTTTAAATAATGGCGCAAAATTTAGTTTAGAATTTAAATCTTACACATCAGTTTTCACGTAAAAAAATTAAACTAATTAAACTTGAAATTTCTAAAAGAAATGATATAACTTCTTAAATTATCCAATTTAATTTTCCGTATTTCATTTTAGCTTTTGTAAAGATCTATTTTTAGCAGACACATAACAGATAATTTGTAAATCCTACCGTAAATACGGCTCGTCTCAGATAATGTAATACCACTAAATACAGTGTAAATACAAGAGCTTATAGTTCTTTCTTTTGATACAGGGCTGTATCATAAATACAATTAGCAATGTACACCATGATTCATGAAGACAAAATTCGTCACCAGTAGTATATCCATGTTGACTAATCAATCAAAATCAGAGAAATTCACTCTAGATGTTCAATGTACATTCATGCAGAATCATCATCTATTTGTTAACAACATATCTAAAATGATAATTTGCACGTCTTTCATCTTAAATTATAAAAGAAAGTTCTAATTTTGACAGTAAAATACGAAGAAACGATAAAAATACGTAATCAAATATGTTACCAAATGAAATGGTTCAGAATACATCGAAGCATTCTATTTCCTTTATAACGAAGCATAACATTTCAACCATGGTTTTAACATAATGCTGTTTAATCTTTACAGTACCAAGCCCTTTTTTTGTTATCTGAATACCGAGGGGAGAGGTAGGAGGGAAATCATGTCCACCTAATAAAACTCTATAACGCTTAGAAAAACTTTGTTTTAAATATATCTGGAAATAAAGGATTTAAAATAAAGTATCCCGATAAAATCAAATATCTTTACTGCAAATAATCAGTTTTGTAAGTAATTTTTTTAAGAACGCAGAACTTCTTTGAAATTGGGACTTCAGGCAATTCACCCACTTCCACTTTGAAAATCCACAATTAAGACATACACTAGATTTTTACTGTGTCTCCCACATACCTATCTGTGCACATGAACCACATACAATTGTTGTCTTCTTTAGTTAATTATTTGTTTCGCATTTTCCGTGACATTCCTTTCCGTAACGGCGACTATTTTTCTACATCTTTCAAATTTCTATGAAACAATACTCATATGCTCCCATATGAAGAGATATTTTTACACAATATTTAATGGTTTAAAAATTCTGAAGTAATTACTTTAACGGGAATTCTCAAAATAGTAATATGGTAGTCATAAAGTACCCCTCCCCTATGATATCACAAGGTATTAAAACGCACTAATATAATAAATTAGATGTACTCCAATAAAACAAAGTACACCTATGTAACAGTATCCAAGTCATCAACACGGTCCTACTAGCATTAAAATCCCAAACGAATCGAACAATCACCCAAAATTCACCAAAACACCTCATCCACATCCCAATATCTGCTTCAATGTTCACGTACACCATACAGAGTCGAGAAGCTAAGCGACCAGTTCTCATTGACGGTTCCGGCTTCCCGCGAATTCGCGCATCAAAACGAGCCTTATCAGCCGAATTCATCTGGTCCCAGTTATGGGAAACGATCCTCGATGTATCGCGCTGCCATATGAACCTTATCGACTTTACTCATCGACCGTGCTGTATGCAGTACAGTCCGCGTGAAAAGACGACCGGCAGGCAGCGGACGAACGAAGAGTATCTAATTCGTCGTGTGTGCACGGGAGAATGGAAACGGTTCTCCATTGGCCAAGAGGAGAGGAGAGGATACAGCAGGGTAAGCTACACGGTTGGAGGTGGAAACGTGACCGAAGGTAGGGGAGCGAAAGTGAACACAGCTCCAAGAATGGGCAGGAAGAGACGAGCGGTTCGTTTAGCCTGTGGCCTGTAACTTTGACGGATAACAGTGTAAAAATTGTCGTTGTGTCTTGTGTCCACTAGACGAATTTTTATTGTATATCGTGTCTGTGTCGCGTCTCCTCGATCGAAGATAACGGAGAGAAGTGCTGAGAAAATGCGATTGCGGAACGAACGTTTCGCTCGATCGAGAAAAGCCAACCGAGTGAGATTCCCGCGATCGCACCAAACCGAGACACGCAACGTGCGCAAGGTTATGGGCGTGCTGCTGCTGCCGCGATACAGTGTGCGCCAGTGATTCTCTCACTGTGTGACATGCGTGCAGTCGCTGTTGGAAAAAATTTTCGTGCCCGCCGCGACTCGGTGCATAATCAGTTACCGCCGCGTACCCGTTCCGAACGTGAGCCTGCGGAACCCGTCGTCGTTGCGTCTCTGGTTCCGTGCTCGTGCTGACAGATCGGCACAATGACGCGAAAGTTGAGCAAGTTTTTGATACTATTCGACAATACGAACCTATTGTATTTTCCCGGCCACTTTTTGTCCGGCCGGGTGCTCATCGAGCTGGACGATGAGGCTTAGTAAGTGCACGATCGATCTATTCGGATGGGATCGATTATGTGAACTTTTCCTTTGGGAAACATATTTTTTTAGGTTCAAACTTATATTTATGGAAAGTACTTGTTGTATAGAGTTTAACGAGACCAATTTTGAATTTGGGAATGGTTTCGTTGAAAAGTTACAAGGTGAAAAATGTTGCGAAATTTCGATATATTTTCTAACCTTTATTGTGACAGTTACGGTGGTTGTCCATAGGAGTAGAGTTGATCTTGTTCTAACAGAGTGGAAGTGGTATTGGTTATGTAGGATAACGGAGGGTGATCCTAAACAAGAGGGTGTAAGAAATTGTGTGTTTATTTGGTATGTACTTTCGATCAACATAAATTTACAGTGTAAGAAAGGTTTCTCAGAGGAAAAGTTTACCCGATCGACTTTATTTTCACGTATGATATATTTTACGTAACGTTGGTAGACTTTTTGGTGAGGTGGTAGATGTAATAGAACCTGATTGAGGTGATGGAAATAACAGAAACAGGTGTTAAACGTTGAAGGAGGTAAAGGCTCTGTAAGGTATACATGGACTGTCTGATTAGTAGGGATTTTCGCTGTCATCGTCATCACTGTTGGAGTATTCTAAGCGTAGAACCTAGATACAGTGTAATAAGATATTTTTTTTCTAATTTTATTTTCGATAGTGAATCGTGTCTGAAAATTGCGCGATAACGCGTGGATTACGTAAAATAGTGATGTTTCGTCAGAATCGCTCTGAAACGCGTTGAGCTCACCTGTGGGCGGGATACTTTCTCGATTTGAAACGTGCCAGGGGGAATGAAAACAATTGCGGTAAATGAATTGTCGGGATTTTTAATTGTTCTTATGTATCTCTTGTGTATCGTACACTATGCAACGCGTGACCATAACAACACCTCTGCTGTTACTCAATTGAAATCGCTGAAAAGAATGTTTTTAGCGTGTCGGAATTAATTAATCGCAACCTATGAAATATTTATAATCTCGATATTAGTAATGTCCGTTTAAGTTGGTAATCTATTTGTTTTTTGCGATACAACTAAATTAATTAACACGGAGCAGATTCCTAATAGAAGATAATATCATTGAGGTGTCGAAAACATGTTGCCACATTCTAGAAACTGGAATGTATAAAATATTAAATCATATGTTGTATCCATCTAATAAATCTATAAACTAAAGTTGCCTGATGTTAAATAGCGCTGTCGTATTAAATTCATTAGATTTCTCTTACGCGAAGCCACTCTCTATCGTAATTAATAAAATAGACGGATAGCATGTTTTTAATCACAAGACAACGAATTTATGCAGACAAGCCCATGAAATATTTTCATATTTTTCGCGTTACCTCCGTTGATGTGCGATTTTTCACGCTCGAGAAAGATTTTATGCGGCAAAGGTTTGGCCATGATGGCAAGTGCAGCTGATTAACATATTCATAATTTGAAACTTAATTAACCTTCCCCCTTATTTTCCGTTGTTATTCAGATCATTTTTAAAAATTCCAAAAAACAAACAAAATTCGCTAAACAAAGCAGAAATAAAAATAAGAATACTTATTAGTAGATTGCGGATTGTATACATTTATCGGAAATGTGAATGTGAATAAACACGATACAGTAAAAATTTTCGTAAAGGTTAGTGTACATTTTATTTTACTTTGGAATTGCTAAACCTTCGTTGGCAGAAACAAATCTCTGACATAATTTCATTTCAGTAAATTTTACTCATAGATATCTAAATTTGCACAAGGATGCATAGTTTACTTATTAGTAAAGACTTCGTAGAATTAATGTTTCCAGAATAGAAGAGCATTGGCTCATTAAATTGATCTATGTAATGACAACTAATGATCGCAATGTGCCTTGATTACAGTACAGTGAATTTTTGTTGTTATTTCACAAAGACTTGACGAACGAAAATTCGAAAATTCGTATGCTTACCATTGATGCAAACCCGACATTTCGTTCGCATAACGGCGATCGTCGCGAATTACACAACTCCTACAATGTTAAAGCAGTCGATTATACGGACGGGATGTTTCTCTAATGATATGCTTCGTGTGTCGCAGCGTTTCAGGATTGCATTTCCATGTCATCGGTGAAGGAGTGGTCCGCGTGCGTAGTCAACGCGCCGAGAGGGTCTACGACAAGGAAAACTATATAGATTTTCGTATGAGATTGCTCGGGGAACCAGGTAATGAAAAGAAATTACATTACGGTACATTTGATGCAAGTCGTTAAAAGCAAACGGCCAGAATGTATGCACGCGGTTCGGATAATACGACTCGGTTGATAAGCCCCACGGTCGAATGGTACTTTAACAGTTAACTGACATTTGTATTTAAATAAGTGCAATAAATTACAAAATTTTTTGTTATTATATAAGTACACCATTTTTTTACTGTTACACGCAGATGGTAGGGAAGTGACGATGATATTAATAGTAACAGAAAAAGTATTAAAACTAATTCGTAGCAAGGAATGAAAATAATAAAAAGTAATATAATCATCGAATATATTCGGTTGGAGGGATAGTTCTTTTCGTTTTGCAACATTAAAAAGAGAGCAAAATGGTTTAAATAGTAATAATTTATATAAACCTTTCTAATTTCCTTAATTTCTTTCGCTTAATGGCTTCATCATGTGTCCTGATATATTATCTCGCTTTAAGATAATTACGTCAGCATCATTCAGAAGAAATTATGTCCTACTACTGTAAGAGGCCCACTGCACGAATTATGGACAATATAATTGCATAAACCGCATAATTATGAATGTGAATAAATCGTGTGTATCGCTGGACTTCTTTAGTTCCCAAGTCTCTTTTAGGCATAGATCATACAACACGTTGTTACCTACAATTGCCTGATTATAACTGGATTCTATACTAAAGGGTTATATACCCGTATATCAATAAATAAATTTCTAAATTTCTCATAAATGAAAATGAAGATGACTTTATAAAAATTTCGCACTTTCTTTTCTGTCGAATTATATTTTTACTTTTTCTTTTCTTAAATAAATGTTATATTTATTTTTTAAAATGTTACCAAAATTCTACCAAACACAAATTTTTCATTGATATGGAATAATTATAAGAATTCATCGAAAAAACATGGTGAGTTTATAGAAATTTCGGCCAGTGTTGTCCTATACTTTTGGCCATTATGGTACATATAAAACTCCACATATGTTACACACGCGATCGTCAAAGAGAAAAGCGATAAATGTTAATGGTGCATTCTCCATACGTATTCAAATCGAGCACCCAAACAGTACTCGTAGGAATATTTCTTTTCACACAATCGGCTGGCGCACCTGCGCGGTTGACGCGTCGAATAATAATGTCGAAACTGTTCTTCTTTGTTTTCCGTTCGCCGTTCGATGACACCGCCATCCAGGGGAAGGACCGTCGCTGCTATCGCCGGGAATTCACAGCTTTCCATTCAAATTAGGTCTTCCACTCGGTCTGCCGTCAACTTTTCTAGGGAAACACGGCTGGGTCCAATACTACTGCAAGGCTGCGCTTCGCGAGCCCGGCGGCCTCACGCACAAGAATCAGCAAGTGTTCATCGTGATGAACCCCATCGATCTGAATCTAGAGCCGCCGATCCTGGCGGTAAGTTCTTTTCGCCGTTAAGGATAACACGTCTTCATATTTATACATTCTTTTACTGTTGAATAATAGTGGGTAAAGATCGTGTGAAAAAGCTTCCACGTTCAATTATAGGATTCCCGCCGCTAATGACTATCGTGCATATTTATGGCGGGAAACTGTATTCCGCGAGGTTAGGCCCTTCTTCTTTCAACAGACGTCTCTGACTCGCTGTTTTTAATCTCTCTTGCAATTAGTATAAAAAAAGCGAGTTACCGGTTATTTGTAATTCGATTCATCGATGGCTGAAATGTAAATTATTGTTATCATGTTTTGTACAGGGATGTTGAATAACTGTTGCTAGTGGTTGAGGGAATTGACGGAAATATTAAGATATTTAATACTGATGTCTTAAATAATTCTATATTAAGTATAGCTATATGTTTAAATTGAATAGAACTATGTGTTTTGGAATTCAATGATTGTTTTTTTTTTAATTTATGTTTCTGCGTGCCTTGGATGATCCACTTTATCCTCGGACAATTTTTGGTTTCTTGTACCATATTTTTCTACCGCAGTCAAAGTAAATTTTGAAAATATGTGGACAAGGTGTAGGTGTTCAGTTATTTGAATATAATAACATTTATTGTAAAAATGTTAAAACACAGTACAAAACGTTCAGCACAATTCGCTGATTAGTAGAAAGTTCCAGTTTTAGTCAGACTCACAGTGAACACGTTGTGGGGTCGTTAATCGTTACCAGACTGTGGATATTTGTGCGAACAGACATTTTCGAAAGCAAATTCTGAAGTTAAGAGTAAAAATAGAAGTCTCTTTCTATTTTTAAGAATTTTATTAGGTTGAAGGAAATATAAAAAATTCCTTAAATTGGATTAAAGTGTAAAATTTTATCGAATTTCGGAAAACAATCCGCAGTCTTATCATCACGATTTGTGAGAAGCTATTCGTCACGCAAAACATTAAGTCAATGGTTTTCTTCTATTACCAAGAAGGGAACGATCGGAAGCGAAAACTCTAAGAAATTTCATTAAGATGTACAGGATGTCTGAAGTAGGTTAGTACAAGGAGGTAATTGTACAAAAAAAAATAAGTCGAAAAAGAAGAATAAATTTTTTTCATACAAGATATATTCGAGAAAAACCACTTGAAAAATTCATCGAGTATTCGCGGTGACAATAAGTAGAAACGGAATGTGATGAACAGACACGTTCGCCAAGTATTATTCAGTCGCACGCGTGTCTAACAGATTTTCAGATTCGATTATCTCGGAAACAAAGCATCATAGAAAAACATTTTATCCCATATTTTCGATTTGTTTTTGCATGCAGAATAACCTCCTGCACGGTTGTATCACCCGATCTGGTACACCCTGTATAAAATTTGTTAAAAAGTCTAGAAGTTAACAGGAAAGAAGGAAGAACACACACATGCGTTTAAAATTACCCCTTTATGCGTGAATTATGAATTTCTAATACAAAAAACAATTTACCACGCACTTCAGTTTGGATTTCAAATGGAAATGTTACAGCATCTGCTTACGGGTGTTGTAAGTAAGTACAGACACAATAGGTATTAAATTCATTATGTATAATTATTAATTTTTAATTTTTATTATTATAAATTATTTATTTTTTATTATTAGTACAATAGAAAAGTGACCATTCAAAGTTGTAAATCCCTTTGCAAAAAACAAATGTCTGGTAGTGTATCACAATATATGTTATGGCAGGCATTAAGAGATCAATCTCGTAAACCGTAGTAAAGAAATCACTGGCTTGCTGTGTTTAAAACTGACCATCCTGCATTCAGTAACATTCGTTATAATTTACGATCACCTTCTTCCTAGATAAACTGGTTATGATTTGTGTGCCGCTATCTCATGGTAACTATAACATGTCAGTTTGGAATCCGTTCAGCTTACGCTTTCTACCTGAAGCGTGCAATTAAACGAATCTCCGACGCGCAAGCCTGCAACGATGTTGCCAATCGTGAAATAATAACGGTCGGTTGAGTTTTACTGCGATCGCAATTACACCGTACACGACGTGCAACATAACGATTTCATTGAAAATATCATCGCCTACAACTTAATCGTTTTAGTAAATTTTTTATTTCTGGCTAATCTTTATTTGCAATAGCGTTCTAACGAGAGAATGATTGTTATTCTGGAAGATGTATCGAGGACGAACGTCGAGAAAATAGAGTTTCAAACGAATTTATTAGACTTCGACCGTTCTGGGAGGTGAAAAGAAACATGAAAGCACACGTGATTAAAATGATCGTTCGAATTACACGAATATTAATGCAATAACACAGAAATTAGTCACACTCGGATTGGAATGGTATTTATAGGGGCCTCGAATAATTTCGCGTGTGGTTTAATGTGAAAATCTAGCGGAGAAGTTTGAAGATCGGATGGAAAAACACGGATTTTTTTTTTGTCATTTACGCTTTCTTTCTTGCACGCGATCAAGAGGATTCTCGTGGCGCGTTAACATAACCGAGTTCTGGATAGTGGTCACCGACCTACGTAGAAAGCGATCGCGATCCGTGACCCTTGTAATTATGCAGGTTTTTCGCTTCCGCGAGGTCGAAACATCGATTACAATATCTTTTGTCAAAAATTCATATTAACTCAGTTATTTATACAGGGTGTGAAAAGAAAACATTCAATATTTATATGGTACACAGGACAGACTGTACTAAATAAAAAAGCCTCAGTAAACATAAGTCGAAAGGTCCACAGTTTCTGAGATATAAATATTTTTGTATGTTTGCATCGTGATTGACTTACTACTGGCTTTTCGATATTTACAGAAGGTGTTCCACTTTACTTTACTTTTTTTTTTAGTCTTTTTTTTTTCACATAAAATGCATATTTGCCATTTCTTCATTAGAGTAATACGTTGACATTTTCAGCACGATACTTTGTAACTGTGTAATACTAAATAGATCTGCAATCGCCGGTTGATGACAACTGACTGATTCCCGATGAAATCTACTGCCATGAAGTATGTATGGAAATTGAACGAGGACATTCAGAACGCGGTTTATAAACATTGAGGTAAATATGCGATGATAGAAGTCAGTAAGTCAATCATGATGTTACATACAAGAATGTTTATAATTTAAAAACGGTTTACCTTTCGACTTAAGTTTACTAAGGCTTTTTTACTCAGTACAGTTTGGCCTATGTACCATATAGATATCAAATGATTCTCTTTTAACACCCTATATTTTCTCATAAGTTCTGACAAAAGAAGGATACCATTAGAATGAGTGCTTTTTGGGTGAAAGTTGGTGCAAAGTCCACGGCCTGGCATACCCAAAAGAAATTCGAAATTATTAGCTACCAACGTTATAGAGCAAAATTTGTCTTTCGGTTAAGCTCCTTATACTGCGTGGCATAACTGTAAAAGCACTCTAAAATGTTTAATCCTTACGTATTGGGGTTACAATAAAAACGAACCATTTTTTCTTCTAGAAAATATAATTTCCCCTTTGCTGAGGAAACATTATTTCTTATTACTTGGTTCGTTTTGATTTCAACCAACAATAAATAAGAATTTAGAATTTCAGGGTGGTTTTAATTATGCCATGCAGTGTATATCCAAACAATTTTTTTAAAGTATACTTTTTACTTTATAACCTAATTCTAGTTAATACCCTTTAGAATATTTTATAAGGAATCGTCTCAATTTTTAGTGTGTTTTTTAGTCACTTCTAAGTAGTTTTAGTACCTGTGCAACTTGAAAAACAATAGAATAGAGGCATCTGTAAGGTATCTTTACAGCAGGACGGTTGGCATATTCTGGTTTAAAAGCTCAAGATAAAATTACAATTTCAGGAATTATGAATGAAAAAAACATTAAGTTAAATAATTTTTTTAACCAGAGTACATTTAAAATTTGATATTTTAAACGAAGAATCATTTTCTACCGACCATTTCGATAAAGGTTTGCTGAAATGTTTAATCGTGGTAACAGCGTTAAACGAAACGACGATCGGAGCATTACGGTAATTTTTATGAAGAAACCTCACCACGTTTGTAATTTTGCCCGATACATTGTGCAATATTGTTTTCCTCCAATTTGCAACCACACCTTAAAGAGTGTGTTCCCGTTTACAAGACGATAAAGCCACATTTGCACACCATTATAAACATGTAACATAAGATAATTATTACGTAGGCACGTGACATTCAGCACCGAACGCGACCGCATTGTTGATTCGACTGTATAGTCACATTCATTGCACACGCTTCGCGTTGCATAATCGAGAGGTATCTAACAAGTGATAGTCAATAGTATCGATAGCTTGCTCTCATAAGAAATAAACGAACCGAGAGACGTTTTATTTTATTTCACTGGATCGTAATAAAATGTACACAGACAGACGTGATTAGACTTCTCGTATCATTCGTAACGTTTTATTGGGTGTACCAAATAAGTAATCCACTATTTTCATTTAATAAACTGGTAACACAGTTTGAATTTAAAACATTTTAAAACATTTTTCTTCATTCAAAATGGCGGCGAACATTGAAGAACAAGGACAAATATCATTGAAATAATATAGACTTCTGATTTCCTCGAACATCAGTATTGATTTTGGTAAAATAGGTAATTCTATAAGAAAAAATAAATTGAAAAAAGAAAGATTTTTTCGAGTGAGGCTTCGTTTTCAAGATAATCGAATTTGAAAATTTTTTCGATGCAGGGACAATAGAATTATGGTTAACGCATCTGTTTATTGCAGGTAATTTCTACTTATTTTCAGCACAAATACACATGATTTAGATGAATTTTCAAATCCTATTTTCTCGAAAACGAAAATAAAAAGATTCCTTTATTTTTTCTTATAGAATCATATCCTGTCCAGTTGTTATACCGGACTCGAGATACCCTATATGTATAGTAGATTTGTAGATTATCTATTGGTACACCTAATATTGTATTCGCTACTCAATTAATCGCTGATATATGATACATTTTTACATACCTATTATTTTACATTTTCACAAATGAATCATGAATATCTCCTTTTAAAATTCTCTATACGTACGAAACATAGAAATTCGCATCGAACGTATGATGTTCTTACTAATGTTACAACTTGGTAATATTATCGATTAAATAAGAAATGAACTTGTTAAGGGGTTTATTAGACGAAGAGGGCATCAATGCATGTCAACATTAGAATTACCAGCCTTGAATGTATACTAAATGAAATGTTATAATACATTGATACATATAATGTATTATACAGTAACATAATATGATATAATATAAAACTATATAATGATTTAAAAGTCATCATAAACTCCGACAACAGCATGCAATTTCAATAATTGTACGATATGAAATTTTAAAATCCGTCATTTTGACGGGTTCTAGTAGTTCTAGTATTAAAGATGCATGCTTATGTATGCAAATGTTGTTATCAGCAACCTGCACGACAAGAGATCGAGCAACGGGTCGGTGTCTCCTGTGTCTCCGGGGGCCCTGTATTCTGCAGGGTGAGCCTCGACAGAGGCGGATACGTTCCAGGTGAAACTATTGGCATTTCAGCGACCGTCAGCAATCGGAGCAAGGTATGTATCGTATTTCGATTCGTTGGTTAACCGAAAGAATTTCTAACGTGGAAACGGGGCCGACGATAATACGACACCGCCTTGTATCTTTTAAGAGCGTGAGCTTTTCTCGCGACTGATCGAAAGTTGTCGAGCAAGTCAATAACGATATACATTTCTCAAACGGTATATTTGTCGTTTGTACAGATGAAAGTACATCCGTCCCTCAATTTACGCGGCACTTTTTTTACGCGGTAAATTACAACCCAATTTACGCGGTATTTTTTTATGCGCGATCTTAATTTAAGCGGCCAAAAAATATATTTTCCTAGAAGTTTTCAAAGTAACAAGTGTATACAGTAACTTATTCGGCGATGTTGAAACGCGTCAGTGCTGTACGAGATGTGGATAAAAGTACATTACGTTTTATCATACTATTAAGATTTATAATTTATATTGTAATTTTAACCCAGAAATGTTTAACAACGATCGTACCGATAATGATATCGAATAAAATTTACTTTTGTTTTCTGAAACGTCATTGTTTGTTTTGTTAAGCTATTTGAAATAAATATGTATTTCTAAAACTTATATGTACTAGCTTTTATTTGTAATATTTTTTTTTTTGTACTGACAGACTTTATTTACGCGATTTTCATTCGTGTAAAACGAATCCACGTGAAACGGATACTCTACGTAAATTGAGGGACGGGTCTAGTAACTTCTATTTCGGTCTATAAATAATCAGTTCACAAAAAAGACAGAAGGTTGTAATATATATAAATAGAATAATAACATAATATAATAAAAAATAAAGAAAACTGTATAATTGCATAATTGTAGAATTTGCTGGTATTTAAACGAAATATTTGTCAATTAGAATACATGTCCATTGGGGGCTTCGAGTTAGCGTATAATATAAATGTTATTATTTTTCAAACATTGAGAAGAATATTAATAGACATTATTCTATCTATGTTACTTCCTTCGACTCGTCTTTCAATCAATCTCTGAAGTTGAATAACTTCTTGTGAAATGAAAGAGTACAATAAAAATATATAAAAAAATTCTTCGTTGAATGAAACGAAAGACTAGATCTATGAAACAATTCTGTTATCTTCTTATCTCTATTTAAATTTTAAAAAACAAATAGAGAATTTTTACAAGAACAACATTAGCAGACTGCTGACAAGACATCCAATAAGGGGCTCCAAAAACGACGAAACTCCCTTACGTCTTAATAATTGGATTAATATGTTCACGATTGAAATTATCCAATAGGTGACGATGAAATCGACTAAAGCATCGTTGACTGAAACAATTCAGTATTTGTGTCGAGGTAAAGTACTTGCGAGCGAGACACGAGAGTTGGCCAGTGTCTCCAGGGGGAAAATACGTCCAGGCGAGGGTGAAGAGTGGTTGAACGAACAAATGTACGTTCCTCCATTACCGCCCACCAATCTGCGGGGGTGCCACCTAATCAACGTTCTTTATCACGTTTACGTGAGTAAAATTACTCGTTTCATAGTGGCCAAGATGTTCTCATAATAATTATGATTGCATGGAGCATGACTAATGCACTACGCTCTCTCTCCATACTCCGACTTCTTTCGCGAAATTTAACCCCACTTATGGAAAACATGGAATTTCTTTCGTGTACAGCTGTTAATTACGAGGGTATCCTACGTTATTTTTTTGTTCATTTTAGAAAATGTTTAGGAAAATGAGATTTCGAGCATTGTTACACACTTTCGAATTTTTATTACGAACCGATTAGTTGTAAGCTGGATACGTTCAATCGACAAGAGAAACCAGCAGCCAGTATCGAGAGTTTTATCATTTTAATTAGTAAATATTGCAAAATAAGAACTGTGGAAAATTGAAGGATATTGAATTAATTGAGTTAAAAACATGTGATTGACTTCCTCTTGTTTTATTATTGGCCTAATTTTTCGAAACATTTATCAATTGTTTATAGGGTTTCTCTATTGAAAAGTGCCTGAAATCGTATTAAGATTAATATAAAATAATAAGTATTAAAATTCGATATTATTCTAAGCAATAAATTTTCAGTGATATATTGTAAGAAATATTAAATCTGATATCATTAACTGATACATTTAACTCACATCCTGCAAAATCATTACATTCAAATAACAGCTAGTACTTCTCTTATTAATACGTTGTAATTATATTTTGCGTAACCGAATTAGAAGAAGAATTTCATTTGGTTACAGTTTGTAATAAGCCCAAAGAGTCTGGATAAGGAAATCAAGCTCCAAATACCAATTGTCCTAGCCACTTATCCTTTGAGGCAGGAAGGCGCTCCAGCGGGAACCGCGCCGTCGAAACGAGGAGCACATTACCCGTCAACGTTACCGATATTTCGACCGTGGCTGGACGACAAAGCTTTCGAAATACAAGAGTGACCAGGTTTAATTAACTTTCACCGATGTCCTCGATACATGTGGATATAAACTTCTCGACGGAAGTGATTCCGTGGGGGGTACTCGTAATGACAACGTGAAAAGATTTAAAGACAGTGACAGTGAACTCAGCCTTGGATACCGTTAATACGCTTATAACGATACTTATTCTAAAACAAAATGCACCTAACCATTTATACTTCTCTTAAAAACGAAAAAAGACTAAAAGTATTCGTAAATCACGATTAAAAAGGCTATTTTTATTAACACATTCCATTTTCTTAATGTTTCATTATTCCAGTGTAATTGGTAAAGGAAATGTGCATTTAACGCTGAAAAGTTAGGTATGTTAGATTGTACTCGTTAATGCTTTGTAAATGTTATATTATAAACTAAAAAACCTGTAAACAATGTTCCGTTAGAGTTAACAAAAATTTGCGTGTAAAAACTTCAATGTAAATCGAACAAAATTTCAGTTATCGACGAATTTTTTTATAGCGCAGATTGAATGATTAAAATTAACGTTGTTGTTAACGAAATCATATTTACACTGTAATGAATGTATAAAGTTAAGTGTTTTTTTATTGTATAAATTAATTGAATATGTTATGTTGACACAATTGCCATATTTATGTACAGTAAATATGACTCAACAGAGAAAGAGTATAACATTATTATACATATATAAAAAAGATAGTCATTATGACAATAAATAAAATGCTTTAGTAAGATTCCATTCTCAAGTTCCCATTTCTGCTTTTAATTTTTCCAAAACTTTCTCCACTGTGGCACCAGACACAACTACTACTTTTTGTCGACTTTTGGAACCCTATGAAAAATTATATTAGATTATATTGTTTTAAAAAATGTGAAACTCGGTTAAAATAAAACTATACTGACTCTATCTAAGGATACATCTGATTTTCGCATTCCTAATACGGAAGCTAAGTATTTTACAAGTTCCGTGTTTGCCTCGCCTTCGACAGGAGGCGCAGATATGGCGACGCCCACTGCATCATCGGAAATATCTACACAAGAATTAATTTCCTCGCATAAAAATGTAAATTTTTCATTTTTGAATTTTACTCCATAAATTATAAAACAATATTACCAGTTATATTGTTATGTTTCGCACCAGGTTTTGCTTGGATCTTTATAGTAACATTTCCACTTTTATCTAGACCGACGGGTCCTTTTGCTTCCTACCCACAAATTATTTTATCAAAGAAACGAGCAAGAAAATAATTATATATTACAAATTCTATAATACTATGTTCACGTTATTTTTTTTTACAAACAATAGTAAAATGCATGTTCAGTGTGAATTATAAGTGTTTTCTTTTATGTCAAATAAGTGAAAATGTAATTATTTTTGCATTATATAACTCAAACAGTTCGAATTTGATTCGGCGAGCCGGCTTTTGCAAAAAGCATCTAGTAAATTGCAAATATAATGTTGCCATTCGTGTATTCGCAAGCGACACCTAGCAGTTTCAAGTGCAAGTTGAAGGTGTACGATAGAAAATGTCATGTTATTTTCTGAATAGGTGATCAAGCCTAGATCACGCTTCAAATTTTTGTTCTTTCAATTGGAACCGGTAAGTGACTTTTCGAAATATCGACTAACCTCATTTGCAGCTAGTTTCTGAGTTTTCCCAGCTTTCTTCGATCCTTGTTTCGACATTTTGCGAATAATCGTTAAACGCTGCAGAATTCTTTCACGTATGCATATATTTCCAAAATACCACGTCATTTATATTTTAGAAACCACTTGCCATTGTAGTTACGATTTCCAAGTTTTACTTGAAATGTATTTGTACGATTCTTTAACCTCAACTGCTCGAACTGACCAATACATCTGCGCACGTGTAGCAGAACTGCCAACATAACTATAGGGGAATACTCGTAGCGCGCGTTTTATTAAATCGCTCACTTGATGAACAACGTATTGTAAATGTAATATGTATATCTTTTAAGATTTGTCATAAGTGAAAAACGATGATGGGAGAATGTATTGTCAACAAATTCCATTTTTATAACAACTGATAATATCTAGATCAACATGCCCAAGAAATTTGTCGGTGAAAATAGCAAAGCTGTCGCTGCTAGGGCGAGAAAGGCAGCGGCAAAGGAAGCCGAAAACTCAAAGAAAGCTTTGGAAGCAGAGGAAAAAGCTTGGCAAGATGATGATAAACAGTTACAGAAGAAAAAACAAAAACAGGTCTGTATGAAATTTAAATACTGATTAAAAAATTATTTCATGTATTTAATTGATATTTTATATTTATCAATGTTACTTACAGGAAGAACAAGAGAAGAAACGACTGCAGCAATTAGAGAAAAAAGCAGAGGTGAAAGCTCTGCTTGAAAAGGAATTGGCAACTATTAAAGTGGGAGCTAAACAACCCACCGCAAAGATTACCAAAGCTGAAATTATGGCTGCAACAGAAAAACGGAATCAAGTAGCAATGAAGAAGAAGGAGGAAGAAAAACCACTCGAGGAGAATTTAAATAGATTGACAATTGAAGGGGAAACAGCACATGGTATAGATGAAGCTTTAACTATTTTAAGGTAAGGACTGGTAATACAATTTTGTAAATGTATTTAATTATTTCTTCGGTAAATATATGGGATTATTGTATAGATTTGTTTAAATTTTGGTAATGTTATCTATTTTAGTACAAAGGATCCAGAAGTTGATCGTCATCCGGAGAAGCGTATGAAAGCTGCATATGCCAGTTTCGAGGAGAAGATGATGCCTATTATTAAGGAACAAAATCCTACATTAAGGTTAAGTCAATTAAAACAGATATTGAAGAAGGAATGGATGAAATCTCCAGAAAACCCACTCAATCAAAAATTACTCTTGAATCGCTGATATTACTGTATCGTCGGAACACAGCAAACGTGCATAACGACTGAGTAGATGACTAACGAGAATCCATGAAATAAGACTTATACATATATAATCATGAATAAATCGAATATATCTGTACACAATTTTATTGTAAACGAATAAGTTATACTCCGGTCGAATGCAGAAAATAACATTGTATAAATCATCTTTGGTATAACTTATACGCTACTATATAGCCTCTACATTGTATTTTACAATTTCATTTACAAACAAACCTTCGTTAAGGACGCGTAAATATAAACAAACATCGTAACAACCGTGTACACGTTTTGGCACAGTTATCATGCAGACTTATACAATTTCTTTACAAATGTGAATAACTCATACTTACTTCTCTATCGCACGACGTTAGATTTAAAAAAAAACCGTAGAAAAATATTTCTAAAAAAAATTGATTACATTATTACAATTGTATAAAATAGCATCTATACAAACGAATTCTCACCAATAGAAAACTAGATTATGTACAATAGGTTCTAATTTTTGTCTCGATGCATTGAATTCGCCGCAGCAAATTAAGCACAAGGCACCACATTACTTTTTTTTTCTTTCTCTAGCATGTACAATGAGTCGAATACCCGTACAAAGAACTTGATTCAAATATAATCTTATGTAATAATATACACGGTTTCACAAATTGTCTTTTGCGTGAATCATATGCACATAAGTATTTTACTACGCTACCATTTCTTATTGTTCCACAAATCTATGAAACAGTGTATCATGTGATTCACTTGCTCCGGGCAATCAGTCATGGGAGTATGGCCGGCTGCTGGAATCGCTTCCAAGAAAGCTTTCAACATGGTCTAAAAGGTAAAATAACCATAATTATCATAAAAAAAAATAAAAAAAAAAAAATTATAAACTACCCTGTAATCATTAAAAAACATCACGAAAAATCAAGATCTCAAAATATCTTTTCAAGTGATAACACTGAAACATTTTTTGTACTCGTAAAATGATATTCTTCGACACTATTAGAATAACAGTTTCCTTGAAAAATTCAATATCACACAAGTTATTTAAAATTGAAATTTTACATATCGAAAGATAAACAAGTTTTGTTGTCCCTTAGGCCATGTATGAGTAACGTCGGCGTGCATATCCTTCTATGGTAAACGTAGTCTCCTTCCGGCCAGACCATTCCATCCAAAACGTATTTCATGTGCGAGGGCCATTGTTCAGGTGGCTCGGGGCCGCAGTAAGGGTGTTGACGGCCCCTCGCGGTATATAATATATTTCTGTGAAGGCCACACATTAAAAAAGGCGCCAGGATCGCTCGGAGGCAACAATGACCGGTACTTTCGGTGCTGGGCGCCGCCAATGGAGTCGGACCACCTCCGGATATTAAGACTAGCTGACGTATCCTACTGTCGTATTTACAGGCCAATGCAGCGGCGAAACTGCACCTGCAACAAACAAAAAAAAAACGTGACAAAATTGTAACTTTATCATTGTACAGATTGTGCAATAAAAAATTTTGCTTCAAAAAATGTGGACCGACTTCGAAATGCGCCAAAAAGTAGGAAATACCCAGAAAGCATATGACGCTTTGAAAACGTCAATTTTAGGTCGAAGGCGTCTTTAAGCCGTTTTCAGGGCGTCATTGAGCGTCACGTGCTAGCTGGGTAATTTCTATTTTTATTATTCATAGAGAAATGCAACAACGGTTGAAAACTTACTTTCTCTTACTAAATAGCATATTATATACAATGAAACCTCAACATTGATATTTCGTACTATTTAGTGTCGAAAGTAATACATACTAGTGGATCAATGGGTCAACGTAAGATGGTTTTCATTATCATTAGTTAGGCTGTAACCATAAAGAAAAACTCAAAGGGAACTACTTTAGACCATTTGGAAGGAATTTTGAATGCAAAATAATAGTTAATAATAAACAAAAAAGATCGGAAACTTTTTGCAAACGGAACCATCGCGGGAACGTCAT
This sequence comes from Dufourea novaeangliae, assembly GCF_001272555.1. NCBI lineage: Eukaryota > Metazoa > Arthropoda > Insecta > Hymenoptera > Halictidae > Dufourea > Dufourea novaeangliae. The sequence goes on along the minus strand of NW_015373998.1, from coordinate 1,767,467 downwards.
CTACAAGATGCGAAAGGTTTCATCTCGATTGGTCCATTCGTTGCAGAGTAACCGGTGGACATAAATAAAAAAAAGAAAAGGTACACATTGAATTGTATATCTCCTCTTCGAAGTCGGTCAAAAATATTTTTCTTATTGATTCAGATTTAGAACTAATTCTAATATGTTGCCAAAATTTGTTAAAAAAAGTACGTCAGGGAATTCAGTTTCATTTACAGAAGAAAATGTTTTCTTTACGATATGTTTTCATTAATAGAAATTTGTATGGATGAGCTCGAATATAAATAACAACATGAAAAAAAAAGAACATATGTTGAAACAATATAAATTGTAATTATAACAATATATCAGTTTTTCGTAATATAACATTAGTTTAAGTGTCGCCTGAAGGCTATGTCGAGGCTTTTTAAGAGCGTTTGCAAAGACTCGTCAATGGAATTCAGAATTTTCGCTTAATTTATTCGCGAGTCGGCCGGATAATGTCCTTTCCCTATAATTCATACCGCGGTCGCAAGGCACCGCACGCCGGCGTTCTTAGCTCAATGCCGCAATCTGTGTAGGGCATTATAGGTGTTGATTTTTGTAACTCAACCGAGAAACGGCTATTGAACCGTGTGTACGTGGTTCGTGGACTTGGGCGTATTACCGGCTAAGTGGCCATATTTATTAGCAGTTTACACAATAAAACTCGGAAGACACACCACGGAATATCAATCTTCATTTATATGTGTACATGTTATCCCCTATTCATGGATGTACAACCATTTTGTTCCATTGTATAATTTTAGCGAACAGACATAACCCTGTGTGGGTCGGTGTTGCTACCACAGACGAGATAAAAGAAGAGACCTAACATTTTATGGGACTTGGTGTCCCACGAAAACCACGCAGGTTCGAGCGCACCTCTACATAAAAGTTTCCAATTTCAGGAACTACGTTCGACACCGTGATAACGCACAGCACACATACACCCATGATTGCATATAGCCACACATACATACATTATTTCCCCGGTTTGGCTAGCACGGAATGGAATACTTAAATGGTACGGGGGCTTCTGACGCCCCCGACGTACGGGCCAGAAAATTACATTGCATGCTTATTTTTTAATTTGTTGAATTTTATAAATTCTAGTTTTATCAGTGAATTAAAAAAATCCACACCTGGTTTTAGGGATCAGAATGGTAAGATTTGCTTGTTTTTAACGATAAACAGAAGGACCTGTGAAATTTGATACTGATCGTTGCAAGTATATTCTACATAACGAAGTTAAAAGCATAAATTATGCAAAGCATATATATAAGGAAAAGCAATATATATAAAGGGGAGCATATATAAGGGCAAGCAAATATTATAAAGGGGAATCTACAAACATTTTTTATTTGAAATAGAATTTCTTGAAGTTACTACTACCACTATGCTTTGCAATGTTGAAGCGAACAGGAATTATGAGACGAACGTCAAGAAAACGTATCATGTTTTCTGAATTATCTGATTTCGTTGTAAGAATGCCTCAGAAATTACGGAAGCGCACAATGTAAGCAATATCATTAGAAACCGACCGGAAATGTTTGCTGCTCCGAAGTGATGCAATAACTTGAAGCAAGTGAATTTTAAACGCAAAAGGTATGCAATAATGTATAACGTAATAATGTAATATAATAATATTATACATATTATAATCTTTTCCTTACTTTCGTTGTTACGTCAAACTCAGCAACTTTTCGTTACGAAAAACATTCCATTAATATCCATCGATAATTATTCTATATTTTTAGATACGAAACTGATATGTGTAGCCACGAAGTATGCAATAATTTATCGCTTTTTGCAATTGAAACATGTGCGTTAACTCATACGTAAGAAATACAAAATAAGATTAGCTATAAATTTTACTTATCCTGTCATACGAAAATAATGTTTATCTACACGAAAATAATTTACGAAATTGTATTTTTACGTCACTGAAATTATGTTGTACACATATCTGAATTGTGTTAATGTATCTCATGACTAGATTTCAGATTTTATGCATTTATAGCATAAAGGAATATGTGAAATGCAATTGCAAATAGAACTTGCATCATGTTTAATACATTTTTGGTTTTTATTCATAACCCAACAAACAACTTCAAAGAAAAAAAGGTTCTGTGTTTAATCCTGTCTTTGGAAATTGCTTTATAAAATATTATTTTGCATAAACTATTAATTAACTCTGATTAAATTAAAAATGAAAATCTTTCGTTCATTAAATTAACGATAAGTTCACTTATCAAATATTATTACCATACCCTAATTTACTAGAAATGTATTTTAACTTTTCCAAAGAGGAAAATGTCTTTAATATTATAGTAACTTAACGACATAGAAGTACGTAGAACAGTGAGTGATAAACCGTTCATTCTCAAGAATACAGTAAATTCTCGATAACTGTTCAAAGGCTCTTCGGCGTTGAACATTAAATATTTCATAAACTAATGGCCATATACCGCCGAAACAAATATCATTGGCTTCAGAATTCCAAATTCTATCACTATGCAAAACGTCATTAAAAAGTCAGCGATACACCTAGGGACTTCTTCTTATCACTCCCTAGAAGCCTTCGAACACTCATCGAGAATTCACTGTAACCATAAAAAACAGACGATCAATCCAAAGAACTCGAAGAACGCAGATTAAATGCGCTTTCAGGTTAACTAACCCATTATCCGTTTTGTCGGTTAAACGCGTGCAAATAACTGCGTGCGGACGCGCGCCGATTCAAACGTCAAGGAATTTGTAATCTTCAGATATTCGATAAGGCACAAGTCTCGCGTATACCCTGCAATTACGATACACCAGGTGTTTTTAAATGGCCAAAGATAAGTTACGCGATTACACGGCAGGTTTCTACTAGTCAGGGTTAAATGATTCTATGATAATGAGCGTGGACCGAACAGCATCGCTGGGTCTTTTAATAATGCATGTGAATTATAGTCACCGCCCTGTGAACAGTTCGATTTCGAAATTGCACTGAACTATACACCATCCACAGTTTACTAACAATTCAGACGAATCCCATACACGTTACAGAATATTTATAACACGTTTTTTTTATCTAGAAGTAATTCAACTGTTAATTAAACAAAAATGTTCAGTGTTTTCTTTACTGCTTCTAAAAGTAAAAAAAAAAAGTACAATACATTTTTTGATTAAAAGTTCAGATACTTCTAAATAATTACGTTATTGAACTGTGGATATTTATGTAAATTTAGATTTTCCTAGATCATTTTATAAAAATGGCAATGAAACACAAAAATTTATTTCTTCGGTTTGCGATCTTCGAGGAACCAAAATTGGAGTCAAAGTTTCGTTTACATCGCTATTAAAGCGTCTAGATTTTCGTTTCTGGTACACATGCATACGTTACAAATGTTATAAAAGCTTCAGCGATGGTTCCGGCCATGAAACAATTTCATTCGTAACCTGCGAACGCACGCGACAATTGTTGTCTACTATTCAGGGTCACAGACGAAACTACATTTTACTACTGATTTAGCCTACAATTAGATGTTGAGTATTATTACATAGTTACTTTATACTAGGAGTATGCAATATTTTGAATCAAGATTAATACCTTCTTGTTTTCGTATGCAACTTTACTCAAAATACTATTGTTCAAATATCTGTTCGCAGTTCCCATTCAATGTAAACATTAAATTAATATTAAAGCTCTCGCTTCATTAGCTTATTTTATACTAAAACTTATTCCAGTACATCGAACTCGAATCAATTAAACAGGAATCTTGAACTCGAATTAAATCTAGATTGAGACATACATTTTTATTCCGAGTTCGATATTATCTTTTGCATTTCGTCCACGTTTTCATGTACTATATTTCATCTAGAATTTTTTTTACACGTTATTACTGAATTTTATATGCTACACGGTAACGCCGTTTCAACGCAGCCACTGAAGTTTAAACATTACTTAACCCCACTTACAACATACACGAGGTATAATACATCTTACAATCAGATCTTATTATCCTTCATTGGCGTTCTCGTGCGACAATCAACATTATTGAGTCCTATATTGTTGTATTTGTCGTCGTTACTGTCTTTATACGGCACAAAACTACTATTATACATTATAATCAGAGAAGTGTACGATAATATTTTTTCATTCGTTGTAAAATGTAGAAAATAAATATATGTATATGTATGTAAGATATACGGTATGTACGAGAAATAAAAATAAAAAGTTCTATTTAAATTTAATCAAATTCTTTTCCATTCTTTGACTTAAACTATGCAACTACGACGATTATTTTTAAAACAAAAATTTTTCCTTTGTTCTGTAGTGCATCCCAAATGTTACAACGTTTTCTTTGATAATAATGGTTTTGTTGCAGTTGCATAAATATTACAAGGCATATGTCATAAGCAAAAGCGTTAGTTAGTGAACGGAAAGTCACCGAAAATCGGTCCAACAGGGAACGTGTTAATAGTAACTAATTAGTAATTACTATGGCGGACAATGTGTTAACCTGCTCACTGCATCTTTTTGGTATCGTGTATAAACATTTTTCCCTTCGTTAAATTAAGAACCAATAATCATTATGAGGTTATTTAAAAAATTAAAAATATATTTTTTTTATAAACAATGTGCTCACGATAATGAACGAACCAGTAGTCACCGTAACACCGTTTTTCCAAATGTTTGGATGTCGTTTAAAGAAGTTTCGTGCTACCGATCGTCAAGAAATGTTCGAAATATTGTCACTAAAGTGATAAAGTAGGTGTCCAGTGTAGTAGATAAATACAGTTAGCGCCGTTAGCGAGTTAACACTACGACTACCAAAGCACTCAAAATTACTGGTTAGTACATACATTACGTTAGAAGAATAACGATAATTAAGTTGTTACAATACTGAATTTTCACAAATCTTTTATAACTTCTACTACAATTAAAGTGAAGAAATCAGTTAATTTATAAATTTGTATATTTTTAAAAGTTCGTCGCGATTATCGATGCGATAGAAATAGATATACGTTTATCGTCGTAGTTCTATCGCTAACCCTTCGTGACCCCCCTGGGACTTTTATGGCACAAGCAAAATTTGGCATTTAAAAAAAAACAACCTTTTAACATTTAATTTTGACATCTATTGGATCATGGAGTAGAGACCCTGGAAAGTATCCCTGAGTTTTTCCAGACTTTTTGGAAGCCACTCTAAAGCAAAAAAAAGTAGGTCTGGACATAAAAGACCCATAGGGGTAAGATAAGTAGTAAAACTAACGGGGGTCGCTGAGGGTTAAAGGCTCATTCTCAGAAACCATCACCAAAGTGGAGGACAACAAAAGAGGATAAAACCACTCACCCATAATTGTGCGCTACCAGTACGCACTTCTGTCCGGGCTTGAACGCGTAATGGCATAGGACGGTGTCGAGATCCATCAGCAGTTTGTTAAAGTGATAATCCCTGGATCGACCTGGTGCTGAACTCATACCATGCCCAAGCATATCCGGCGCGATGCAAGGATACCCAAGAGCAGAGAAATATCGCAACTGATGCTCGAAGATCTCCGCAGACGATCCAAACCCATGAAGGAACACGATCATCGGCTTCCTGTTTCTTCTGAAGGTGACCAAATCACGTGGATTCGGTTCATAACCAGCCGTGGACGTTTCCTCGATGTCCGGCCACATCTTCCTATAATCGTCCAGCTCGATCGACGTCGCGTCCCTTTTCGTTTGGAACGCGGCCATCTTCTCGTTCCAGCTGCTATTCTCCAGAGGCTGTTCCTCGGGCTTGGTCGGATTCGCGCACAGCTTTTCCCGCAGCTTCGATATCGCGTTACCCTTTTTGGGCCTCAAGGACGACTCGTCGTTCGGTTTGCCCTTGAATTCCAGCCGGAGATTCTCGAAACTGGGCTCGTTAACAATTTCCTCTAGCTCCTTGGGCTCCACCGTTGGCTGTTCTCTTCTGCCATCCTCGAGATTATCCGTCGAGATATCGATTCCACCTCCTCCTCCTCCTCCTCCGGCGGTTTCAACGCTTGGAGCCCGCGGCTCGCCATCGCTTTCCGCATCGTTCTTCCTCCCGGTGACCTCCGATCCCTTATTGCCTCCTCCTTCTCCTTCGTCGTTGCTCAGCTGCTCGCCACTTCTCGGAATCACCTTACCCGCGCCGTCCCGTCTCTTTGTCGGCCGGCCACGAGGATCGTTGTCCTGGCCACCTGTGCCGGTCAGATCCTCCCAACTGTTCCCAAGCGGCGGCAACGACGACGACGGTGTCCTGCCGAGTTTCTCGTCGATGATCCTCAACAGGGATTGCTCGAGACTGGGCTCCTGATCTGGCTGAAACTCGATCGTCTCGACGCTGTTTATCCCGGAATCGATGCAGTCCAATTGCTCCAGACAGGTGACATCCGTGCCGGTGGATCGTCGCAGGTAAAAATCCAAAGAATCTGGATCGGTGGTGGACCCGATGAAACCACGATTAATGTATCCCTCCTCGTTGCTTAATATTTCGTTCTTGCACTGGGTTCCCTTCGCGTTTCCAGTCGGACGGAACGAGAAGTTGATTGCGTTGAATGACTGTTCATTGCCAGTGGCTGGTTCCTCGCTGGACAGTTTGCTTTCATCCGTGGTCCCTTTATCCTCGCTCGATCGCCTTTCTTTTCTCTGTTTCGAGCCTGTTATATCTTTGATAAGAGCGTCCTCCGAGTCGACGATATACTTTACCGTGTCGTCGAGTATCTCCTCTAGGAGCACGTTGATATACTTCTCCAGATCCTTCACGATTTTGTTTTTAATCGTTTGCTCGTCTACTTGTTGATCGTTCTCAGTTTGCGATTCTGTCCTTGTACGCGTCTCCGTCGAGTCCTCCGGTTTGGTTTGCTGATTTTCAGGAGTATTTAATCGCTGCAAATTTACCGATACTCTCTGTTCCAGTTCCTCGATCGCGCGTTCGTTCTTCTCCGCTTCGCAGAGACTCGTTCTGATCCTGTTCAATTCCGCGGTAATAATTTGCTCCTCGGTGGTACTGAATCGACGTGATTGCCGAAATGAACATCTACAATTGCCGGACGAGTGGGGTCTCCTGGACCAACGGGTGAAGAAATTGTCGACGACTGATTCCGGTCTGTCGGTGGTGTTCTCGTAGTACCAGCCGCTTTTCAGACTTGGTCTCAGGATCCTCAAGGTTCGACGCGGTCCAACGATAAAGAAGTCGCAGTCGAGAAGCTCCACTTTACCGGGCCCGACTCGGTTCCTGTTTCGCCAGTACTCGAAGAATTTCGTGTACCAGGGCGCCCCCATTACCGATGCTTCTCCCTCCGCAGCCATGCTTTAGATAACAATTCGCAACCTTTAGCGATCATAAAGGTCGATCGATCTAAATGTACCCTCGTCGGTCCCGCTACCTTTCGAGCTTTTTTCGCAGATAAAATCGATGAGGTTCCGTGGATACGAATGTTCATCGATAACGAGGAAATTTACCGTCTGTTTTCCTCACGGAACTGTCTGCATTCGGTCACGAGTCTCTGCCGCAGTTATGAACCGAGTCCGTGGTACTATACTCGTAAATAAAGACGAGTTTTATCCGTTCGGTATCGTAATAACGACGCCGTTACCTTCGATGACCATTAACCTCGTATTATTCAGATCTAAGAAAGTAAATCATAGAAATCTTCCGTGTATATACGATTGGATGATTTTATATTTTTTTAGAAATTTTCCGACATCGTTATCGCCTTGATATCTTGCTATGAGATTGTTCTCAGAAACGTTGAATCAAGGATGTACGTAAGTAAATATGAAATAATTCCTCGGTAATCACTTTTATGCAACGTTCTTCCAGGAAACTGAATATCTGTTTGTCGAGTGATATGTACGATCCAGGGGGATATTTAATCGTTTCTTTCTGTTTCCACGTCCATTTTTCTGCCAAAGCTGCTCGGAGTATTCGTGACGCGATCATTGGTTCGGGAAGTTTTGCTCAATTTTCTTTTTTCGCCGACATCGTTCCATCGGGTTGCGTTCCAAGCTTTGCAACACTCCTCTTGGCTGTTCCTGCAATCTTTGCTCGGTCAAACACGATTTCCCCGCGAAAAACGAAAGTAACATTTCGCGTGGCTCCTTGTATTAAGCAGTTCACGGCTCGGCGAATCACCGATGATGATCGTTCCACCGTCGGCACGTCTAATTGCTATCTTCGACGCTTCAACCTGCGGATAACAAGTTTAGTTAGTGGCTGGCCACGTTGCTGGGAACCATATTCGATGTAATAATATCTAATAGGATCCGTGGCGTGTTTTCGGTTAATAATTGAGATACCCGACTAACGAGTAAATACAGTGTATCGTCAAATAGAAAATTGAATATCAAGAATGATATTTAACGATGACGAACCTAACTCAGTGATTCGGCGAAAGAACTATGTTTACTGAATATTCATCGATAAAGCGGGCTTAGGCAGATATAATTTCATATATAAAATCAAAAAGTGATACTTGAAATAATGATACATTCCATTTATTAACCCTCAAAAACGACACCCCACCTCAGTATATATAAACATAACACTAGTGCAAATTAGAATTTTGAATTTTTAATGCTTAATAAGTTGAAGTGAATAATAGCAAATTGAACTTCTGACACATTTTTAACGGTAAAATTTACTGAGAAATTCAATGGTAATACAAAAAAATTGAACGGAAAAAGTGTCCATAACCTCAAAAATGTTATAGGCAGACCCGGAACATCAGCATCTTTCGAGGCACTACTACTAAATATACACGTATTAATGCTTCTGTTTAGATATCGTAAAATTTGAATACCGTATCATGAAAGTTTACTACCTTAGAAACCCACGTGTTATGTTTATTATAATATGGATTAGCAATAGCGATAACTGTTAAAAAGAAAAACCAGACATTGCCATATTATAATCCAGAATGTTTGTAATACTTTTGGGTCGACATTATTTTAATGTCCGTCATTTACATTAATTTTTATTGTTCTCTTTATGAACCAGTACTAAGTTGTATATAGAATTTGGAATATACGTAATATGGGTGTTATCTTTAAGACCTTCTTAACGGACACGTCTTAAATTGGAGTTGGGGAAATAATCTTAATCGTCACATCTGGCACATTCTACAACTAGCATAATACATGCATCCTTCACTGCGTTATTTAATAACATACACTTATACTTTTGAATTTACACGAGTTCGAATAATTATAATCATCACTATATACAGTGAATTATATTTTAAATTCTCGAAAGCGTAAGAAAGTTTTTTATAAATCAGTTCCTTGATTTAAGAGAAGAAACTTGCTGCTGAATTCGAATTTCACTTCAGATTGTTAATTTTAGAAATTTTTGTCGTTAGTTATGAAACTATACACTATTTTCTAATATTGAGTTCTATACGTAACAATTTCCACACCTCTTATTTCCCTATTTTTTTTAAAATGCCCAACGATCAGAAGAAATTGTTCAAGCACACATTAAATCTTCTTTCACAAACTAAACGTTTTTTATAAAATTATTCAACATTTCAATCAAACCAATGAATAAATCGCTACAAGTCATCCCTATCATCGACAATTTTATTTTTCCCGAAGAAATACAATCGCGGCGCTTATCTCCTCGATCAGTGAAACGATGAGCCAATTGTTGCGTCGCATTTTAATGTTGTATCGCGTAACGGATGCATGAATGACGAAGAGACAGGCTTAAAATGAAAATAAAACGTCGGGATATACTTATCCTGTTGGATAATTTTCATTATTGCGTCAACGGAGATATGGATCCTGAATTTCATGAATACGCATGAAATTGATCATGGAAAAATAATCGTGCATATCTGGTGGGTAGGTTTTTGTTCGTCTCGAGTAATATCCGACGAGGTACATTAAAAATTATACGGGTTGTTCCTTGATGCGTGGACATAACCTGAGGAATGAACTCGATAGGCAACAGTAGACAATTTCTTCACGTAACTTGTACAGAATTGGTATACTTTATATTTAGATAAAAACATAAACAAAATATGATTAGAAAAGGGGATTAATCTAGAAGATACTGAAAAACAATTAAAATTATACAGGAAGCAAAACTAACTGTTAGTCGAATATCTTCGGTATTAGGTAACACAACAAAATTCTGTTTAGTAATTTAATGCGAAGGGATTCAACATTGGATAAGATTTCATGTAAAACTGTGTAAAAAATATAACGTTGATACTAATTTCTTTAAATAGTGCTATATATTTGAACATTCACATTTGTGGTATATCTTCTCCGATTATGACTATATTTAGTGAATGAAAACTATAAAACGAAAATTTAATTTCCAGTCTATAAAATAAATTATAGAAATTCTACTTTTTATATTCGTTATGAAAACTTCTGAATCTAGTAGTGCAAGAGAAAATGGGGAGAGAAGAAATCTGGTGGTAAGTAAAAGTGAGAAGAAAAAGAAGGAACATAAAAGGAGTAGTCATACGAGGAAAGTGTGAAATTAAATGATAGCAAAGGAAACATAAAACGATGAGATATCAAGAGAACGATAAGGAATAACCAGAACGAAAGAATCTGATCAAAAACTTGCTAAAACATTTCCTCGTATAGTATCGTCCTATTGTAAGCATTTAAAGCAAGAAAATAACAATCATTGTTGTTTCTCAAAGGTATTCCACGAATTTTCCGCCGATTATACTCCTTTCGCCATTGTTGTCAAACTGGTTGAGATTTTGTTTTTCATATTTGCCGCGCAACGTGATCCAGTTTAAACTCGTACAGAAGCCGCTTTCCTAGATCTCCCGATCAGGTTTCGCATATTTACTGCACCGCGGTGCGGCTTGTCACAATTAAATGTTAGATATGCGTCGTCTCTCTCTCCCTCTCACTGTTTTTTTTTTCTACCGTATGCAAATCCGTCGATGGAAAGTTTGATACGGGTGGTACTTCCGAACTGTTCCCGTTCCGCGTAGTGAGAGTGTACGTCGTTGTTTTACGCCGACCATCCTCGATATAATTACGTCCACGTTCCGTGTCCATTATGCAGGTTATACGAATAAATCAGCTTCTGGCATGCCAGCCGGTTAGTCATCGAGCCGGGAACGCCAGCCTCGAAACGACTTTTTCCATAGACTATAAATATGTTCGACATTGCGGCAAGACGTTCTAACACGCGTTCACGGAAGAGACTAATAAGATATTTTCACAAAATAACACATCAATTACAGGTTATTTTACATTATTTTCTTTTCTATTCATCACACGCGTCTGCTACTACATCTGCTTTAATCCTATCGCAGCATTTTCTTATTCCGCCTTAACCTTAACAATAATACTCTTAACGCCCATGAATTACCAGAAAGAAAAAAATGTTATAACATTGAAACAGGTCTCTGTTCCGCAAAGTTTGTACGTTATTTTAGCGCGCGTATAGTGACAAACGTGCCATTATTACACTGCATCAATAGAATACATTACCACATCCCGATATAACGTCACGATAACATTCTGAACGGTACACGAATTTCCAGAAAAAAAAAAAAACGTTACAGACATACACAGTACGCAAAATTGTCAATTCTTTTAATTCCTCTCTTGTGCAAAGAGATTCCGGGACTTCACTTAATGCATGCCCCGCGGCAAACGTGTCATTATTACACTTACCCTATGAACCTGTCATGTGTATTTAGTTGTCGACCGCCTTTTTTCGCTCCCGCGCGCAGAACACGGTGAGCAGCAGCAACAGCAGCACATACAAACACGTCGATGAAGCGTGGTTCAAAGCTGACTGGTGCTGCGGCCTCTTCCCATCAACCCCGTATGTACACTCTCGTAGAGACCACTTGTTGCTTCTGTCAGTGATTCTCACCTCGTATCGGGGTCACTCAGTCGGAAAATCGTCTTTGGCCCGGGGAACGATAACGATCAGGCCCCAGGGGAAGGGGAGGGGGCACACACGTAGCAGTGGATTCTGCGTGTTAACGCGCGCATTAAACCCGTCAATTGGCACTTCCTCTGTCACGGGCGCGGGACTGTTCCTCGCGTAGAAAAAAATCAGCGGTCCGAGAACGCGAGCTGCAAGGGGGGTCACTTTCACGAGACACGAAAGCTGCCCGACGGGGGTACACGTCGGAAATTCATGTTTGTCGACGCAGGTTCTCGAAGACGTCGGATACATCCGCGAGGGGACCGCGTTGTCGAGGACAGAGAGCAGCAGCAACGGCCGGCCGTTGTCCGTGACGAAGCACACCGTGTCGCAGAGCCCTGTCGACTGTATGCACGCCGAGGTAGTGCGCATTTTCGTGGGCGTGGAGCGGTGAATTAAAACGGGAAAATTAAGAACGATTGACACTGAACCACCGCACGTCGGGTCACGGCGGCCATTGCGCGTCCCGAGGCACACGCACGCCGCGCGCACACGAGGACAGCGCCACCCCACTTTGCGCCGCGCTCCTCTACACGGTGTCCCATTGTGGAGATTGGTTAGGTTCTCGAAGAAGGAAACTGTATTTGTAGTGTTACACGAAAGTTCGGGTAATGTGACAACTTGAAACAGAAAGCAAAATTATTATTTGTTCATTCACGAATTAAATTCAGATGTTTTATTTCGTCGTTTCAAAGAATGTTTTCCTAAGTCCCCTGGTGTCCTGGACAATTTTGCGCGCGCTTTCCTTCAGTCTTGAACTTTTCCTATTCCGTTAAATTGTTTTAATTTTATTAATATTTACTTGAAAGTGTATTTATTATGGAAGTTGGAATAAATGTAATGGTATTCTTGGTTTAGTACTTGATGCCTATTTGTAAACTAGTAGAAACGGCGAAAGAAAAATAATGTTTCCGGAAGAACGTGCTATCGTAAGTTCGCGACTAAAAATGTTTTAATATACATAAATCAAACAGATGGCAGTTATTCATTTTCGAGAGCTCCCTGTATTTTTGTAATAAATGACTCACTGTCCGATTAGTTAATCTTTAATTTCGCTTTTAATAAAACTCTATGAATGCGAATAGTTATGCATGTTGCGATTTGTTTGATGTTACAAACTTACATTTAATAATTGGTTTTTCGCACTAATTTGTCGCAAATGATTAATTTGCAACATAAACTTGCGAGAAAAGATTTATTGAAAAATTTGAAGAGCACAATCATCGAATAAGTTGATATTGGCAGACATATAATTTTAAAAAAATTTTATAAAAATTTTTCCAAAAATTTTTCTGATCTACGGGGTATTATATATGTAACATAAATGATTGTACTTCTGAGACACCCAGTGTATAATGCTGGTCCGGCAAGAAGCCATTGCGTTGAAAGCGCAGCGCGCTGTTCTCGCTACCACAGTGCCCGTTACTTTTGATTCGTGTTCACGTCACAGGAATAGACTCTCTGTCCCCTTCCATGATCAATTTTGGCAGCATTGTTTCAAGGAACAACACAATCCCTTCGATCCTGAAAATGCAATTCCAGTTCGAACAATGCCAATGAAGAAACAAATTCATCGACTTATAATATTAATAAATCGATTACCATCACTGGTACTAAAATTGAAACAATTTATAGTTTTTGTATAGTATTTATATTTTTATAGAAAGAATCTATATTAGATGATAAATATGCGATGAGAATAGTGTATGCTTTAATGACTATGACGGGATGAGAAATCGTGGTATCTGTACCGGAAACAGGTAAATATCCTGTTCCGGTAAAAGAAAGTCCCAGCAACGGAAAATAATTTCGTGTGTCCGCGAAATCTTTCTCTTCGGTGTTGTCTCGGGTGAAATCTGGACGATGGTATTAAACCAGTCCTCTTTAGCGAACGAATAAAACAGATTTCTTATCTTTACTGTTGAACGGTTTCTGAAGACCGTTCGGTAGAAATCATATTCACGAAGGTGTTGTAAATTCACCGATCCAAAAGTTCAGAATGCATATACTCTCAATATTTAATCAATAAGTACATAAGATAATTAATATGAAAAGAAGTTAATGAGATTTTTTGTTGCAGAATTTTTATTTAATGGTTTGAAGTAAGTAAAACTTATTTAACAATGCGTTTGTTTTTTTAAACATATTTTGAGTCGATAATTTTAACAGACTAAAATGAGCTTTAAAAAGTAAAATATTCGATAATAAGAAAATTCAAATTATTAAGTATATAATGCCTTATTTTAGTTAATTTTAAAACAAACTATTATGTAAATGTTTCAATAATGGAAATTTACAAATGCATAAATATACATAATGAATGCATGTGTTTATACTTTCTTTACTTAATTATATAAAGGTAGTACTTTTACGAGAATAAAAGTTTTCTTGTTATGTAGGAGTTTAGAAAAAATAGCGTCTCCGTGCCTTCGACCCTTTTTTAGGCAAAGATTGAAGTGGAGCACATGATGTTAATACGTTTGACGACGTGCTTCCGATGATCGAACGGTACCGTATAAAACGAGGTTAATCATTAATGGCAATGCAAAAATTTTCAGGATCCCAATAAGCAGGTCAAGTTTTGTGACTCGTAACTGAAGACAATATCGTTAGGATATTTTCTTTGCATTAATATAAAATCGATTTAAGTGTACTAATTATTTCAAATATCTTGGGTAATAAGGAAGTATGTTAACGGAAGAAATGTAACGTTAACGAATGTGGATTTTTTCTAGACAAATGCTAGTGATAACTTATTTTTGTAGTTTCGAAAAAGAAATTTTTTTTTAAAAGAATATCTTTTGTAACTTTATCAGAAATTGATACAAAAACAATTGTTTGATACGTAAAAAATAATTTTATGGTGTAGTATACGTGAAATTGTTTTCATTCCTATAATATCACGTGCGCCTCATAAATATTAATCATATATGCTATGGAGGAAATCGGCATTAATTAGAAAACTTTTGTTTCTTAAATACAGGTAGGATGAATTTTTTCTCTAATCTGCTGTGCTATTTTAGTAATTTTTGCAATTGTAATTCATATAGGATTTCATATTATCAATCATGGTTACTAGCGCTAACCTAACAAGCAATTATGAGGAAAACATGTGGTTCATTAGAAAAAGCGCACGGTTTCAAGGCATTAATATTCTAGTCGCCATCTTTGTACCGTATGAGCGATTAATATGAATTTCAACGAGTGCGCTACGGGATCGTGACCTAAATCATATGAAATACTAACACCTATTTATAACTTGCGATAATTATTGCAAAATGCATCTCATATTTTGTTAACCCAATTAAGAACCTCCTTCGTGTATTCACATTCTCAAGTGGTTTCTTCAATACAGTCACATATGTTCAAATTATTATGTACAATTTTCTAAAAAAAAGAAATTTTTGATATACTTCAAAAGTTAAACGACCGAGTAAGTGATACATGGATAGTCAAGACATTTCATGTTACAATAATGTATATAACGTACATTTGAATTCACGAAATCAGGGTAAAAGGGTATAATTACTACTAGTAACTGTATGTATTGGTTTTAAACGAGTTTAGTACAAACACGTGTAAAATATAGAAAAAATTGCGAAGAAAATATGAAATACTTATTTGTAAGAACAAAAAAAATATAAGATTCATAAGAAACATGGAAACAGTATATTAATTCCATACGATGGCATCATAAAAAACACCTATAAAGTTATTAATGAAGAATGGAACAGAACTTGAAAAACTATGAGAACATCCAATATAAACAAAATCATAAACAACACAAATCTTCACATACAAGAAGTTAATCTCGACAGGGAAGAACAGATTATACTCACTAGACTAAGAATAGGCCACACTAAAATAACTCGTAATAGAAAAAAGAAGCCCACCTCTGTGCGAAATATGTGAACCTGAACTTACAGTAAAATATATAGCAAAGAATGTCAAAGATTGGAATATCTGAGATCGGTCTTAGGAATAAACAAGGACCTGAAGGAACTGCTAAAATTCGTGGAGACTTCAAGAAAATTATTGAGTTCCTTAAGAGCACTAATCTAATAGACAAAATGTAATGAACTAAAGTATAACAAATCGCTAATAACTGTTAGTAGTTAATGTGACTATAAACTATATAAAAAAGAGATTCATGAGTATAATATGTAGAATGTATCTCGGAACTGGCTAGGAATGATTTTGCACCTTAGTGACTGCAACTTGCCTAACATCAGAAGTACTTAAGTGCATATCACGCGGCGCTGTAGACATCACTCTAGACAACGCCATAAAAAATCTGTTATTTTTCATAAACTGATAACAATTACTAATTTATTATTTAGAAATTATTATATATTATTACAATTATACACTGTATTATTAATAATACGAACCCAGTTCCTTATTAGAACCCAATTCCTGCTCAGTTTAGTATGCAGATACTATATAAAAAGATCATTATGGTACAATTTTATTCCAAACAAATACTAAATAATTATTAACTATTTTGAAATTTATATGTAAAATTTGATAGCTCAGAAAGAATACAAATATATAATTTAGGTGATTACAAAATGTTCCCTTTGCATTTCTTACTTTAAAAGTTAAATTATAATTTAAGTATTATTACTTTTGCACTTTTGTTAATAGCAAATGAAAGATAAAGCAGAGTTACTCAAGTAACAGCAAATCTTCTGGATTTGGTTAATTTTTCCACTTATACGTTAAAAAAATCCCGACAGTTATTCTTAAGTGATCAGGAACTGGGTCCGCAACGGTACATATAAATTATTTAATACTTTTATTGTACTTAGTTTTACTTAAAATCTTCTTCCAAGATATATAAAGTGCTCAAAAATTGTACTACACAAGAGAAATATTAGATGAATAAAATTCCACTGTAAAATATTGACTAAAAATTACCAAAGAAAATTATTTTATAATTATATCGAATTATCGAATTATATAATTAACGAACCAGCCACTTATGTTTTGTATTTTTTTTTATATTTGTACGTATAAAGGAGTTGACATTTTAGTAGATGTACTATTGAAATTGTCATCAAAGGTTTTTGTCCGTTTTATCGAAAAAAAATATATAACAACTATGTATATCAATGAAGGTTTGCAATGGTGATTATATTTTTAAGCATAACGAATCCACTTAATTTATCCTGTTTCAATTTCTACCTTTAGGATCAATTTAACAGCTTCAGATTGAACCTTATCTATTAACTATTAACCGCTCTATTAACCGATTTGAAAAAGAAAAACATCTTCACGGCCTGTCAAATCCAAACATAATTTCTACCACTGCATGAATCAGACTAAAATAAATATTTACTTCGTAATTTCATCGCAAAGCCCTTCAAACAAATGTTTCACCTCTCAGTACCGCATAGAACCGAACAAAAGAAATTGTTTTGTAATTTCAATAGAAAGCCCTCGAAGCAGGTCGGTCGAGTTTATTCTTTTCATGAAGGGCAATAAAATCGGAGTCCACGATCATTTCCAATGGTCACCGTGGCCACGTGCTCGTCGCCTGGCCACCTGTAACAATTTAATCGGATCCATTCTCTCAAAGGCCGATGGGGCGGATTGCTTTACCAATAACCTGATGACATCTGGTTTGTATTAGCGTTCGATACACAATGGATCGAAATTCGAGCAGTGAGCCAGGGTGTTTTGCCGTGGACATTTTCACGGGGACGAGCCATTGATGCGACCGCTTCTTTTGTGCTAGGAACCCCTACAGAGAAGCGAACCGCGACGTCAGGTGTCGGGAACAGGTGCTGGAGAAGCAACGGCGGCGTTGCGTTTCAGGTGCGCCTCCGCCACGAAACACTGTGCCATATTACAGTTTACGACAGGGGGAGGGGGGTTAAAGGAAAACGGTGGAATTGTCTCACGTCGCCTAAGTGCGCAGGTGAAATGAAAATGCAAGCAGGTGCGCACAAATTCGCGATTGTTCTGAAAATTTTACTAACGGTAATCGATTTTTTTTTATTCCAGGGACCCACTATAAATGGTCCATTGGCTTCGAGGAAACTCGATGTTCGATCGTTGTGACGACGAATAGACCGCGTTGTAAACAGTACCGACATTGAACTTTTGTGTTTTGTCTGGGTCGCATTGGTCCTGCGGAATATTGACAGTGTAAAAGGTGAGGCATTTGAAATTACCATTCTGATTGAATTAAATTAATGTAATGGTTAGATTCTTAGTTATGGTCTTTTTATTATAGAAATTTGTTGACTTATTTTACATCAATTGTTTACGTAGATATATTATAATTAGACTGTGGATTTTATGCATTTATACTATGTATCAGGGCTGGGCAAGTTTTTCAATAGTAAGAGCCACGTATAATACTTTTCATATATTTTTGAATGTTCAAGAGCCATAGAAATAAAATATTCTAATATTGGTACATATTATACTATTATATTAATATAAAAGTTTAGGAAAAATGACAGTGAAACCCAATATTCTCATGTGAGCCGTAGTTTGCCCACCGTTGCTATACATGATTCTTTAGAATTCAGGATACTAAAGAGTTTGTTAAAGTTTGAAGAGGTTTTTACTTTATTTGGAACACGATAGAATTGTCAATAACATGAACAAATCTCTGTTTGACTCCAATTCTTATAGTTTATCCCATAAAAAACTATATTTGGGTAGACATTCGCAGTCTAATTATAATCTAGCGATAGACAAATAGATTTCCTTAATTCGATGTCAATTTATGTTCCATTTAATTCAAGGGATGGTAATGTAATAGTTTATAGAACAGTGCATGAAGATTAAGTTCGAATTATTATACGTGGAAAGAAATTGGTTGAACAAGAGTTGGATCAGTTCAAGGAACACGCACAAAGGAGCAAACTGTCAGACAGAATGTATTTCTTTTGTTAATACAGTTCGGAGATTTTACGTATTTTGGGACATCGTACAAAATTTACTAAACATGTCCCTGCAATGGTAACAATAGAAAATATAATAATACTTAATTTATTATTCAGACTCTTCAGTTTAGATTGCATTATTTACCATAAACTAGGAGACGATTCAAAATGAAATATTATTACATCTTCTGTTTCCTACACCATGGCAAAAGGTGTATCATTTGCTGTCCCGTGATTTAAATTACGTATTTGAAAACGTAAAAGTGTCGTATCATTCCAATTAAAAACAACGCAATGTTTGTTCATAAGATTACAGTTGCATCGGAAAAGTTTACGGTTTCATGTGCAACAATTTAATAGAATGAAATACTACGATTATAATTCTTTATTATAGTTTACAGATCGTTACCATAGGAAGTCTGAATTTTTGTATGTTACGATTGTTGCTACAGGTTTGAATTTTTATGCGTTACGAAAGGTACTTACTGTCTCAGAAATATCCGAGATATCGATAAATAACGCAAGAATTCAACAATAAAAATAGAAGACACGAAACAATGTCATGGTGTTATTATAATTTTTTGTTCGCTTACTCGTTAATGGTTTTCTTTAAGTGGAGATTGTGCGTAATTATCGAACGAAGCTTACAGGCCGCGAGTAGAAGGTGAGGATAAAGTAGAAAAAAGATCGTAGCCAGTCTAAGTCGACCGATTGAAAAGATCTCGTAGACGCGAACCCATTATGCGTTTCGCAATACGTTGGATAATGTTGGATAATAGCGAAAGTGGTCGCAGCATCCTGCCGTGGGAATGGCAACTAGTTTCTCCTACTCGCGCATCCATTCGAGCCGCGGATGGATTCTTTTCTGTGCAAAAGTTATTAAAAGAACTGTACCGACAGCACATCGTCTAAGATTCGCGACCGCAGCTTCATGGGAACTTCTTGTTCTGTCCCAAGATAATTTGTTTTTTGTTTTTGATCATTCTTATTTAGGTACAATATCGCTCATAAGTACTAGAACACCCAGGTGTGCATAAAGAAAATATGATGTTTCGTAACAATTGTATATACTCGGCCATTTTTATTATTTTCGTAGTGGCATAAGCGTTGTCCATCGAGCTTTAATATCCCCCGAATAATATTTATTTCAGACTCCAAGCAATTTTGTAATGGCTTTTAACATTTCTTTTATATCTGGTGAGTGTCCTGATAGTTATGAGTAAGTGCGTACGCAGTAATGATACGATTGAAAAGTAACTTTGCAAAAAACATTAAAAATTTCAAATACGTAACTTTGAAGTAGGAAACTTGTGGAGTATTTGAGGTGCTCGATGAGAGAACTTTGACCCTTTTTTCTTGTTTATAACTTATCTATTTAAAGATTCATAAAATTCGAATATTTTCTGAAATGTTAATAAGACCTTGGAAGAATTTGAAAAATTGTATATTTAATTTTCATTAATTTTGTGTATTACAGTCATTATGGGCAACGAAATTTAATATAATATGTTGATCCATACATGGATTACTTCCTCAATCTACAGAATATAAAAAATATTTGATCGAAATACATAGTAATAATAGTGCATGTAATAGTAATATTATGATACCAACATTGCTGAAATGTTGCATAATGGCAGCGATAGCTTCGAAGTAAGAACAGCATATTTCGCTTTTACGGCTGCGGATACCTTGATTATGATTTTAAAATCTCTTGTAACGTATTAAATCTACGCTATTTTGTGTTTTCAACTTTATCGCGAGAAACGTTTTCCACGTCGTGCGATAGAAGAAAGCGTTTATAATATGGTTATGCCCTGGCCATTAAGTTGAATCCTGAACGTATAACATCATTTATCTTCTTTCAGAATAAGCTCGTATACTTTCAGTGCAGTTATATGACTTCATTCACGTGTGTGATACTACAGAAAGTCGTGAAACACAATTCTCTCCAAGTATGTCATATGGAATTACAATATATCAGTTTTACATGTCCCCTGTTATACCACTTGCTATTACAGCGTATGTAATGTAAGATTTACTTATCCTAAACTACATAACTTAAAATTTCATGTGGCGAATACTTCCTTAACAAACCAAGCGTTACGTTTTTTCAATATTACAAACTATGTAATTAATTGATATTGTAACGAATTATCGTAATATAATTAATTCTTGTAATACCAAGCCTTTTTTGTTACAGGGCCCACCAGAGGTTCTTCGTGTCCATCTAATAAAAATCTATAATATTTTAGAAAAACTTTATGTTTGGAACATATCTGGGAATGAAGTGTTTAAAATAAAGTATTTCTATTAAAATTTAAAAAATTATTGTCAATAGTAAACAGCTTTATACGTATGTAATCTTTTGAAAATAAAGAACTGGTTTCAAAATGAGATTTTAGGGAATTCAGTAAGGGGAGTAAAATAGCTTCCCTCTTGGTATTGCGATGGTTACGTTAACTTTCTAATTGACGAGAATCGAAAAAAATGCATTACAAGCGTCTCGAAATGAGCATTTTTAACAAATTCGACTTTTAAAATAGGGTTTGCTTCTGTCCTTAAATCGTAATTACAGATATCGTTTACGGGGAAATAGTCGACGCGCGAAAGGCTTCATCAGCCTCATGGTCGCCATGACTTTTAGCTACCCAGACGATAAGATTTTATTTCTCGGTCGCGAAGCCGGACAGCGTGGGTCGGCCCTGTCTCCGAACAATAAAATTTACTGCGGAATACCGTGCTTGGGACCAAAGGATCTTTCTTTCTTGTCCTGGAATCGTTTCACGCGACGTGCACTTGATGCTTGGATAAGGACCGCTAACCTTACAAAGGTTAGTCAGGAGACAAAGCAACGTGATTAAAGTTTGTAAACTTGGCGCTACCGTGGTGGGAAATTTTCTAATTTATAAAGCTTACTTTCCGGCAGTGGGGTAAGAAAAACTCTGAACAAATATTTAACATTAGTTTATAAAGTGAGAAAGTGCTTTCGAATGTTTGTTTCTTCAATTATTGCTGGATAGAGAAAAAAAATTATGTTAGTGTAAGATTGTTTAGAGGATTATTCTATGACCGCTGTTTTATAGAATGAACATGGTGTACCAATAATATATATAACAGTATTCATTGCTACTTGATGAAATTAGTATTAGTTCTTATGAAACTCGGGGGATCTATAACGTTTAATTTCTATTTATAATGGCTTTTCAACATTTTATACCATTTTCATCCAGTGGAATGGTCAGAAATGTATTTTTAAAGTGAAATATATCGTCTTGTAATTTAAAAAAATGGTGGATCTCTTATTGGTACACATAATATGTACATTACAATTTCTATTATATTCCTTTTATCTGTTAATTTAATTTCTGCCGAATAGATTGTGAAAGGTTGTAGGAGAACAGAGAACAACACGAACATTCGAGATACACCTGAATAACTGGCCGACTGTTCGAAGTTAACATAACAAAATATACATGGTGTTTCGTCTACAAGGTATCATTTTTTTTAAATAGGTTAGAACACTTGTCGTTTTCTTATTATGGTTAAACTACAATGAGCTGTTGAAAAATTTCGATATCAATAATGTAATACTAATATTATATCCATATGGCTGAGAATTTGTTGTTAATGAAAAGCTAACAGAGTTTAGTTTGATTAAATTTTTTTCGAATCTTTACTATTTGATGCCATTTTTAGTAATTGTTTTTAATTACATTTTTCTGTAATATTCTTAACTTTCACTGTATGCACATATTAATGTCATACTAATCAAATACTGTCTTATTGTCAGTCTTTATATATTAAATATCTAAATAAAACAATATTGCTCGCCTATAATTTAGGTATAGGTACCTATTCCACTTTACAAAGTGTATAGAATCAAATTTCTCGATTACCTCGGAGCGATTACAACACCCCTCCGAGTAATGTTAATGATTTCAAAGAGGAAGTGCCTATCCTATAGATTACGGTGTTGCATGTGGATTGTTGTGTATGTCGAAAAAAATTTGCATCGAATGCCTGACCGGGCATACCAATAACGTCTATCGGCGAGCAATCTCTTTCAATCTTCCTACACTATTTTCTCCGTCGTCGTTGTAAATTATCGAACGTTATCTAAATAGTATCGTGCACGACCATGAAATTATTAACTCCGCTTATTTAACAGCAACTATGATGCTCTGTTAACTTTGTGTAACAAACATTTCATTAGGTGAACAAACAACATATCCGAATACAATAATACTACCCATTACATTAATTCAGAATTATATACTTTCATTAGTATTTATGCAATTTAGGCTCAACGATGTCATTTGTTGGGAATTATTTGGATAGGATACTTCATAAAAATATTCTCAATATTCCTTTTTAATTTCCATACGGAACCATGATATGTTTCGTTAAGATAAAAGAATCGGAAATAATGATGGGAGATACAGTATCGACATTTAATAAAAATTATAAAGGGCCATAGGGAGCCCTAGTTAGATACGACACCAAACGCATGAGCTACCTTAACCGTCCATCTTCCTCGTAAATGAAGCAACGCATACGGAAATACGGCGCAATTTTAATTATAGCGAATAATTAACAGCGAGGATAACCGATCGGCAATGGCCACGGGGCCCGATCATTTTTAGCCCCCCTGATCCGTTGTATCATTCAACATAAAGGGCCCGCCTCGTTCTAATCTACACCTGGCGTACGATCTAACTCCTCGAGTTTATAGAACAAACGGTTCTACGCCGCGATAGACCACCCACGGACCCGCCCAGCTGGGTTCTCCCTTCGCACGAAGCTGAAAAACTCATCGAACGTCTTGCATGGGTACCTGGATATCCGACTTCCGCCATGTTCAGCCGGTAACAGTACACCCCGCTATTGCCCCCACGAAGAAACTGGACATTAAATTTTCACGGTTCAGTGCGATCGAACCCGAGGTCCTTTTCTGCGAGGACCAGCGGAACGACGACGACGTTCGAACGTTCTCCGAGGGGAGGGGAGGGGGAGGCCCCCAAGTAGGGGCCCTCGAAGATGTCCCCATATGGCACGCGCGTGACCGAGTCCCCGGTGGTCCCAATTAAACGATGTACTCGTGTATCCTAATACGCACGTATTTAAGTACACACTACCTGCCCCACGGGCTGTCCTTGCTTACAGCCGGTATTCCGGCTTTGTCATGACTGGTTAATTTTATAGGGTTTGCGCAAAAACGTTTGTAGTTCCTTCATGCTCGAGTTATTTAACACCGAAGTAACGAACCCGTCGAAATGACAGTTTTGAATTTTTTTGTATTACCATCACTGAAATTGGGATGGTGCTTTTATTGGAATGTATGTTGACGTTGAATTTATTATACGTAATGTTCTATTCTATTTCCGTTTTTGTACATTAATCCATATAGATACGAATTTGCGTTAAAATCTGCAGTCTAGCGGTAACTCTTATCACCGAACAATAACTATTACGAATGAAAAATTGTAATGTTCTTGGATTCATGTTAACATTTATACTAGAGTGAATATGTGTACATATACTGTTGTTAATAAGTAGTGGGACACTTTTGTCTATATAAAGAAAATGTGAATGTTCATCAAAATTATGTATTTTTGCCCTATTTTTTGAATCTTTTCAAATTTCAGCGCCAAAGAAGATTATTGGTGCTTAACTGTTTATATTTCAATTAAATTTTAATTATAAATTTTGTCGAGTTAATCACTTTTCAAATGAACTGCAAATTTGTAGGCAAAATGATATTTTGTAAAACAATTCTTAAAGACAAGAGATAGTGTAGGTATATTTTTCTTTTCTTAAGTATTTTTTATATTTTTTATCTTTATCGTAATCAGACGAAGGTTTTGTATTATATTCCACCTACTTTACGTAGCTCTATAGGTTACAAATGTCTACTTAATAAGTTACTAAATTTACTTTATGCTCGATAAGTGTCATAATATTTATGAACGGGAGTGCATATTCACTATATTAGATACGAAGAAAAAGAGTAACATCATTTTGAAAAATCTACGCGAATAGTGATGTGAATTTTAATTTAACTTATAATATACATTTTTAAACGAAGGTGAAATTTGAAACGGCTACTAACTGTATACTGTATATTAGGAACTTTATGGATGTACTCTTTTATTGATGCATAATAGTTATTTCAGGATTACCGATCTAACGTTAACTCAAATACCTGAACTATCGGTTCACTTCCGTTTTCGCAGAATTTGCCTACAGAACCGTGTATAAATACGGCTCGAGGATACTATAGAAACCCTTTCGACGGGCAGGAAGTCGAAGTCAATCGTCGACGTGTCCCATAAGGCGCCCAAAGCGTCGCGCCGTCGAGACGTTCCCGTCGACTCGTCGGTCTAGGGAATTCCGGTTGGAAAAGAGGTGGCAGACAGGTCATCGTGATTATGGCTGCGAGGGATAATCTCATCGATGTTAATGTCAAGTTTATAGACAATTTGCTTCCTGGGTAATTGGTTCTCCCGACCCTCCTAAATCTTTAAATTATACTTTAACTTTAAATTTCGAAGAAAGCGAACGGTTTTACAAGATTATCGAAGATAATTACAATTTTCACAAAGGAAAAGTGGCGAAATTCCTTACGATGGGGTTTCTTGATTAGATTTCGAAATAGAGTTACCGACTTTTCATTATGAAATAAATTAAAAAATACTTTCATACCTAAATCGAAGAAGTTTCTTTTGGAGATATATAATCATTACGAATTTAACTGTAGAAACACAGCCTTTACGTCTATGGTTTAAAGTGTTTTACTATTTTATTGTTTCAGAAAAATTCCAGGTTTGTAATATTGTGTTTATAAAAGAAGGCAATTAAAGATAGTGGTTTTTCTATTCTTCTTCCATTTTCTACGTTTACTTAAATAAAGCTTGAAATAATAGAAAGAAATCGTACTACATAGAAGCAAATATGAATGGTGACGAGTGATTGTGACAAATTCTCTTAATGTCGTTTTGACTTGAAGAAAAAGAGATAAGGTAAAAATGAACATAATGGAAGTAAGTATAGTGGAATAGAGGGGCATTAAGGTACAGGAAGCCAAGGACAGACCTTGATGACTTCCAAAAGGCGCCCAAGGCGTCGTTTCGTCGAGACGTCGTCGTCCAATAGAGAATATAAGGATCCACTCGACCGTAAAATCATTGGTTATATTTAGCATTGTTAAGAATGAACGCGAGTCCGTTGCAACATGCCAGAAGGGTTACTCTAATATTCAACGCGGAATTCTGTTTCTTACGGATGAACGCGCACTCCGTATAAGAATTTAAAACCACAGTTGGGTGCAATTTTATTCGAATAATATATAAATTTAAACAGTTAATGAAATTAAGTAATTATTTGCCAAGTGTCTACCCATTCAAGAAGAAATATTACACTTTTTATAGGAATTGAAATTTTCACGTTTGGTTAACTCTAAAATTGGCGTAGTATTTTCGCACCTTTTATTTTTTATTTGAAAATTTTTATCTAGATACATGAGTTTGCCCATCTCTGTCTGAAATGACATGAAAGTTTTCAAGACATCTCATGGTATTCATAGTATGGTAGATATTTAACATCATTTTATAAAAATAATAAGTAGAAAAGTGTAAGGTGTACCCATTTGTGAAACATTTACTATGGCAAACAGAGATCGTTTATTGGTAACATATCATAATCACTCAAATCAAAACCTCTGAATTGTAAATACTATGGTATAATGTCAGTCAAATCACAATTACAATGTAATTACAATGTAATCGCAAGACAATAACAATTACATTGTAATTAACTATACTAAATTTACAATAAAGATTACAATGTAATTGCATTTTAGATTTTGTAACTAGATTACATTTTGCCCAACTCTGTCAATTGGTATAGTTTGATTTTAGGGTTAAATTTTGCTGTAGTGTAAAATTTGAGAATTGCACTATCGTTTTTATATAGAAATATAGACTATGAGATGTTAACCAACATTCATCAAGATGGAAGCAAAAGGAAATCTGTTTTTAATTACAGTACCTATAGAGGACAATACCCCAGTCATAAAAATTTCTCACCTGGTTTTATTGCGGGCAGTTCGCTAACGGGATCTGAACCCTCGACCATTTTACCGATCGGTTTTCTATGTTTTGCTCTAACTAACAATAAATCTGAAATACTTGCCCGGGTTAGGACCTCGGACAGCATGAATCACTGTGACGGTTACAGTTAAAGGCATTTCTCATTTTGCCCAATGATTTATGGACCGAAACGTATAATGACTAGAACATACTGTCGTGTAGAACATTTTAGAACAAGCGAGACAAAAGTTATTTCATCTAACTTTTGACTTTTACATCGATAAACATGGAAAATGTTTCGGAAAGTATTAGAATGTTAAATACTCAAATAATTGTTCTTCCAGTCATTATTAAATGTTAATGGACCTAAAATCTTATACATGGAAGCTGACTGTGTAAACAATATTTATTTTCACGTTCTCATCAATTCAAGAAAAAATTGTATTTTCTTAATTATTTTGACAATGATGATTTTAGAAATAAATATGTTATCTTCGATATTTAAATCTTTTAACACAAATTAAGAAAATGTTTTCGTGCATAGATTGTCTTTCTCTAAACAGAGATTGAAATTTCTAATTTCATAAAAGAATAATATGTTTTATTGTCGACTTAAATATTAGAAAATAATTTAAAGTTAGTTTCGGTTACAGATGGATGTCTCCTTTTTGTATCTATACATATATGTATATGTATATAAAAGAATAAATCTTGTATATTTAAAGAAAGGAAATTCTCTTCATATTTTTAAGATTGGGATCACATAATTAGATTAAACAAATTTAGAATCTTAAAGACATAAAAGAATTGGTGCGTAACGATAATTTTAAATAGAGTAAAATGCAAAACATTAAATATTTCAAAACAAAAAAAAGTAGACTTATACCAGTTTAGAAAAAAACACAACTCAAATATTAACATATTCGTAAATTTTTAAATATAAATAGTTAATCTCCATAGAACGCGAAAATTATTTTACGGTGGTAGATCCATATCTATCTATGAATGTACATAATAGGTCAAGTGTGTTTCGATAAAATAACATTTCATTGCGTGCATCCTCGCAAGGAAACATAGGCGAACGTCTGTTACCGTAGAATAATTTAATGAACCATAAAACAGGGGATTGTCGAATACCGTAATGACCGCCAAGCAGTCTTTAGAATTAGCGCAGCTGGCAAACATCAGATAACAGGTAACGGAGCAAGCTACCTCGGTTAATTTCACAGGGGGCTAAATCGTCGTAGCGATAGCCCGGTTGGAGCGTATAATATTTACATAAAATTCAATGGCTCGCTTATTCTGCAAGAACGACTGGACCATTCTAATCTAACAGTATTTATTATAATTTTGAAAACAGTTTATCGGTGGAGGTTACAAACACGCCACTTTGACTCGGAGGTCTACCCGTTGCGAAATGCTGTCTTGTACATGGTCTCTAATATCATATTTGTCCAGAACGTTACATTCTAGCTCAAACCATGAGTACCAAAATGCGCTACTTAATTTTTATATCTGTTTTCGAGTAACGTGGTAGTACGTATTTGATATAATTCTTCACTGTTTCATTAGTAAAATATACAAACAAGCATTGTATATTGGTCAGTGATGCTTCTTGAATATTCTAATTTGTATTAAAGATATAAATGAAGACAAATATTCATTTATATCTTTAATACAAGTAAGAATATTTATGATACATCACTGACCAATATGTAATGCTTGTTTGCATAGTTTACTAATACTATATTTAAATTCTAAATAAATTTGCCTTATGTTAATTTTCTGATTTCTCTACAAATGACAGCAAAACTTTTGAAAATAATAAATAACACACTAACGGGTGAAATAAAATTTTATCAATATACCAACAATCATCAAAATTGACTCTAATACCAGAGGTGTTCAAATGCCACCCACGAGCTACAAGCAATTACAAGCCTCCCCTCGTGGGTTTCCCCGACTACCGACCTCAGATTGACTCGAGCTAGTCAACCTGAGTCCCGTAGTGGATGTACCTTCGGAAGGGAAGAATGTTGCTCGGAAGTGGTAGGGGTAGGTGAACACCTTTGGCCTTGTCCTTTTTAAGGGACAGATTTTACAAATACTCATTTCTTCTGAGTATATATGTATGTCTACCGATATATTTAACCCCTTGTCCTACGATTTTCTTGACGTTAACAGACTTCAGACACTAGAATAGATAGGTATGTAGTGACAACATAGAAAAATAAAAATTTTAATCCTTCTAATGATCTAACGAGCGATTTTACAATTACTTAACTCTTATAATTTAAAATTTTTCAAAGTTATCTATAGGTGTGTATTAAAATTTTAACTTTGTTATAATTGTTTTTTAACTGTCGACTGACAAAAAATAAATCTGCAGGATTACATCGAGATAGCTGGCCGAATCCCCCCTAATAAAAATTGCGATCGAGACTATAATCTCTTCCCACGTTTTATCAATGTCACCTTTCACGTCTTTCCACGCGAGCGGTTTACGAGTAGGAAATGTTTTATCTGATGAGAAGCACAATGTATTAACGAAGTATTATTGTATGAAAGGAAATTTTATATTACACCGTTGACAACCGACATCGATTCCTAATGAAACGTATTGATCGTTCAGCGATCCTGGAACGATAAAAGTATTGTAAATTGGGGTTAAGCGCTGAAACTTTTTTTCTAATCTTTCTTAACAAAAAAAATACTCGTTGAGATTTTCCTTTGGAACGAGGAGCAACATTCACTTCATAAAATTCTAAAATTGATATTTCGAAATATTTGGTAAGTCAAACCATCTGTATACCGTATTTAATAATGTTTCTTTCGAAAACAAACAACTCACTTTGTTATGGACGAAATTGCACGGTTGATTGTTTAAAAAAAAAACACAATACTTTATTTCGGACTTCACTTTGAACGTACACCGAACTGTTATCACGCTTCGTTACAGAATTGTAATCACCGAACTGTCTAATGTCTTAATCTCAAGAACTGAAAATTTTGTAAATTGCTCTTTTTTCCCTAGTATTTTCTGTGTGAGTATAGCCCCCTCCCCCTTACTGACACTTGGCTAGTTTATGAGCAGAAAAGGTTAGATTGTGATGAACTACCTATAGTTAAAAACCATCTCATGGTTGCTATTGTGAATAGAGACAAATTTTCAAAAAATCTCTAGACATTAAGGGGACTTGGGGCACTTTGTTTTAACAGGGCACAACGAAACACCAATAGTATCTCGATATTCATAAACATTTAAAAGTTCCTATCTCCAACTCCCCCTATGTGTAAATTGTCCTTTGCTGAGCGAGGGTCCTTATACAATAGTTTTTCTTATTTCTCACTTGGGTAGGTATGTCGTCGTCATCTGGTAGGCAAGAATTTGTATTTTCAAAAGATTGTAAAATAAGTTCCATACAAACATATCTAAATTATTCGTGTTCTTTTTTAAATATTGATAAAAAATGAAAATTCTATGTGAAATAAAAATATATAATGATTGTATTATATAATCTTTAAATATATTGTAGGTATCCTTGAAATTATAATTTTTAAACGTGTAACGTCCAAAAATATTGTTGATATATGGAGACTAGCATTCTCAAGCAATGATTCGACAATAAAATTGAGAGGCTCGTGACAAAAACGACCCTTGTTAATATTTATTTCATTTTTCCATCTGAGTAAAAAAATACTCTGGCATCTATAAGAATCGATCAATTTTCTTTTTAGAATGTATGAGGACATAGGTCGTTTTTGATAGTAAGATTTCACCGTGTTGTCAGTCTTGCTAACAACTACATACTAGAATATGAGCTAGTACAAAAAACGAAACATTCGCCAGTGGTAGTTCTGGTTACGAAACCCACAATTCTGAAACAGTTGATCATCAGTAAAGTTATTCCGTTCGAACGGGGTAGCATTTTTTCGAAACTCCAAAACGGGGAAGCTGCAACATTTAATGAGACGATGGAATAATTCATAACCACGCCGAGGGCAACAATTCACCGCGGTGCATTGAAGCATCCCAAAGAATTCTAGATGCACAGTTATAGTAGGTGCATACAATCGTGGCAGCAGAGGCGAACGTCGAGCTTATTAGATACGATCAGCAGAAACCCACGTAAGTATACGCATCTCGTTACAAACCAGAAAAACATTTCACTTAAAAATCAATAAAATGACTCTGAAAATTTGTGTAAACCGTACAAAATAACCAGCAAAAAAAAAGATAACTTTAACAGTTACCTTACAGGTAAGGATAAACCGATACCGTCAAGATATCGATACTTTTACTCATAACTTGTATAGAAAAGAAGTATCGAATATTTACTTATATTTACTTGGATCGGTTCATTCCCACTAACATGATCTTTTAAATGTATCGAAACAAAATGAAGAAACCAATTGTTTCAGTTTCAATTTTAGATCGAACTGAACCGATCGAATTGAATTTAAACATTGTCAGAATCGATTTAACATCACTGGAATCCAATTAAATGCAAATCGAAGTACGAGCTTCCTTAATTAAATCAAAGTTAAATCGACGTCCCTGACGTGCTCAGAAGTAATTTCACGATCTCAGATTTGTACAGTGTGTGTGTGTGTGTGTGCATCGAGGCCATTCCTGTAGAATTTGAAGTGAACAGTTACACTGCCAATAGAGAGAACACAGCAGAGGATAGATCCTTTAGGTGTGGTCGGCTGAGATATACATATACAGGGTGAACCACGAATCATGATCAGTAGAGATTACTCTGTTATTAACAGTCCGATCGAAAATGTTTTTATCAGGTATAGCATGGTTTCAAGAGAGCTTTAACGTGATTATAGCAAATTTTTTGTCAACTCTTTTTTTTCATGAATTTTCAATGGCATCTTCAATTTTTTGCAAATACACCTATAATTTTTTTACGCCTATCTGTTAGAGGATTTCAAGACGAATTCGGTAAGTACCATAACATACCATGTGTTACTTTTTTTTTCATCTGGGTCGAGAAAAGATTAAAGAAATATTCGAACTGTAATATTACAAAGAGTATCGTATGCTACGCCATTGTACGCGTTCCGATGTTGAGCTCTTCCCTACTGTTTGTAAACATTTCGTTCTGTACATTGGAACACATCTAATGATATCCACTGATCACGATTCGTGGTTCACCCTGTATACTCACTGCAACAAGCTGTTTGTATATATGTATGTATACTTGCAACACGAACAAAATGTAAATTCGGTCTGCTACCTGAGAATTGCAACTGGCTATTCTCCAGGGCATTCGTCGTTGAACAGTTAGAGGAGAAGGAAAGTTGAGGTGCAAGGGATTGCCAGTCCGCCGCCACGATGCACCGCGCGTCGTCTCGCTTGATTTCTTCCCATTTCGATTAGGCTTCCCGGGCTTCTCTTATTTCAACGGTTACGGTTACAACGACCACTAGGCTGGATTACTGGCGGTTCGGCTGAAACCGTCGGTTACAATTCCGAAATTTTAGAAGAGTTTTATGTATGTTTACTCGTGATAAGAAAGTTTGGTGTATTTTAGGCTCGTGGGATAATAGATGTGGGACGCTGTTCGAAAATGTTGAGGATATTTACTAAATTGCGGATTTTTATGCTGAATAAAATTTTCTGAAGTTATAAAGACGAAGTAACTTAATTGGTTTAAGTATCTTATTGGGTATGGAGTGAAATAGAATACTTGTTGCATACACCTGATGGAAGTTTTGTCCTTCATAGTAGGTATGTATTTCATAGAGCCCTATACGCCAGAAGTGCATAAAATTCGCAGTCTATTAATTTTCCTGTTGTCAGTCGCAAAATATGAATGGACTTTCTTTAATTGTTCTTACAGTGTAAACAAGATTAACCTTTTTAGAAAGAATAACATTTTAATATAAATCGTAGTTGACCATTTGGTTAGAATTAGAACGATTATATTATCATGTACATTTGCTAAGAGTGGAGTTCGGCAGAATTTTATTCGAACAATTCATAGTGAAAAGCAGTCGATTGATAGTTAATAAAATTAAATACGTAATTGTCTGCCAAGTGTCTACTCATTCAAAAAGATACATTTCATTATAAAAATTGAAATTTCCACGATTAATCAATTGAACATCGCGAAGTACTGGTTAACTTTTTTATCTTTTATACGTTATCCGAAATTCTTTATCTAGAAAGATAATGAATTTGCCCATCTCTGGCTAGGAGACAATGTCATTAAACAAATATTATAATATTAAAATCTAACGCTCGATCTCTTTTCATTAAAAGTGGCGTTTCAAGCACTAAAATTTCGAAGACGTTGCATCGACCTTTTCTTTTTTACATTGTAGTTGTTGGTAATAGAAATATTCATTATGTTCCATAAATTTTTTTCTTCTGCAGACCTTATTTTCCTTTAGACACTTTTCTCTAGCATCAATTTCTTCTTTCGTCTTGTGTCTTCCATAAAATGCCGTCCGTCTTGTATGCGGTTCACTGCACGAAGGTAAATGTCAATGCACTCGGCTCCGGG
Organism: Dufourea novaeangliae; assembly: GCF_001272555.1. Taxonomy (NCBI): domain Eukaryota; kingdom Metazoa; phylum Arthropoda; class Insecta; order Hymenoptera; family Halictidae; genus Dufourea; species Dufourea novaeangliae. The sequence goes on along the minus strand of NW_015373998.1, from coordinate 1,734,012 downwards.
TGCAGTCAATCATTCATCGAAAGAAAACAGTTTAATGATGTTTCATTTAAATCGGCGACAATAAAGCTAATCGTCTAACGTGCGGTACACGCGACGAAAAATGAATCGAGGTACACTTAATGTACATGTTCCGTCATTTATGGAGGTATTGAAGTACGTCCAGGCTATAACACTCCATTACGTTACACGATACACCGCAATAGTCGCCGATTATATATGTCTTAGATCTAATGAACTTGTAATCTCGCTCCACGCTCGCGGCGACGCCTCGAGTAGGTGTGCGTATGCTACAAAGAGTCCGTTAAATGATAGTAGTTATCATTTTGTAATAAATAACCACTTGGATATTATCGCAGCGTGCAACGATGTACGTAGGAACAAACAAAAAATTGCTGCTTTGTCTATGTGTACACGTGCTATTTTATTAACCATCGGGTATACGATGGTTAACAAAACTATTTTTATGTACATAATCCGGTATTATTAAAATAGAAGATTATTGAATCTTCTATTTGGATTTGTATAAGGTGCAGTAAAATATGTGATTTAAGAGATTAACTTTCTTCGCAAGGTAAAAGAATATATTATTATTAGTTGGACAGTAATTTTCTCGATAATAGTATCGCAAAATAACTCTAAATACATCTATTATTGCTATTTATTTTATGTCCGTATTAAAAGTATGATTAGGAAACGTTGAAATGTAAAAGGAAATATCGTAATTAGACGTAAATTTCAACAATCATAAATTTAATCGAGGTGTATTTATTATTCTCGTCATTTGGCGTCGATAATAATTCGAAAGCTACAAAAGACATTAGTGGGAACAGAAACGATTGCACGATGAATCTTTTAATGGGACTCGGCCGGCCACATGGCGCGCCAATTTTGGTAAGGAGTCACGGTGTTCTGCATTACGAAACGATTCGCCAAATTAGTCTGACGATAATTTTCGCGGGGTAATTTAGACTTACGAGCGTGAAAGGTATGTATGTATCGATCTGAGTGTCTGAGTAATTTTCGAGGATATTCCAACGTGAATTCCTTCGTTCTTAAATTTTAATAAAACATGTATTTTTCAATTCATCGGTAAATTAATTGTAACACTTTTTATATCGTCGGTTCGCTGGAAGACACGCTTTTATGCTTTTTTTTCTTGAAAACACAAATAAGAAAAGAGAATTTTTCAGGAAATCGCACAGTGGTCCAAAATCAAAATTTAGCAGCTCGAATGATCAAGAATAAATTTCTTTTATTTTCCAAAAAACCCACGTTAATTTATTTGTTAATTGTTAGGGTACTATCTATAAATAATTTTGAAAGTGTGAACGGTTTGAAATGTGTAACTACTCCTACTTAAATAAAATTACAAGTTTTAAAATTATTGATTGCATAAACTAAATATGTGTATGAGCTGCTAAATTTGTATTCCAGACCATGATGAATCGGTTTGAAATTTCTTGTGGCAGAATTGTGACATTGTTCTTGTTAAATGTATAGTTCAGAAGCGACGTTCTTTTAGATAAAAATAGCTAAATTTCAGTGTTAATTTTTTATAGATATTTCGAAATTAACGATTTTCGAGATGTATCGTTCTTCTAGCAAACCAACGATGTATGTTCCGTTTTTTTTCTATAAATGAATTTTTATTTCACAAAGTTATTCCGAAATTACGTATTCGAAGTCGATGCAAGTGCGCTATTATGCACGTGCCATACACTTGTCGTTCCACTTAATTTAAAAACCATAGCACCTGCTTCTTCCTTCTTTGCATTTTGCTCGTTTCAATTTGCGGGAAACGTACTCATCAAATATCTTGAAGTGGGAATCCCAACGGTTCTCGAGTTCATTATATTTCAAACGTACGAATTTTTGGTTCTATTATATGAATTTTCAAGTCTTTTTATACATGAAATTTACTGAAATTTGCCGCACAAAGTACATATTCACTCCTGCCCAAATTCTTCAGAATTAAGCTTTAATTTATTTTGTAAGAGTACGTACTACCCATTATCCAAATATCCTAATATTTCAGGGCTCAGAACAGAGTGTCTCCCAGCAACAGGTGTCTTCTGGTATTACAAAGTGTGTAGTGCTCACATACAATGTATACTTTTTTCTGTTCGATGGAATTTTACAAGTTACTTATGTTGACAAATTTCTATAATTCAGCGGCCAAAACGAAACGGGATTGTATAAATATTTACACAAACACATTTTTTTTTTTTTAAATAAATAAACTTTAGTATGAGAAAGTAATTGTTCTATTGTCCGAAAAATTCCTTATCTCGAACACTTTATGTCTCCTTATTAATTCGGATATGGGAGGCTCTATTGTACTAAGGTTAATAATAAATGAGAATATATGATAATGTTAACCCTTAAATGGTAAGGTGGATTTTAAGGTCGTATTATACTTGGTAAGGTGGGGTCGAATCCGACAGCTCTTTTTTGTTATTTTCAGAGGAGTAAAAAAAAGTTATTATCTTGAATTTGTATTTTTGTTCATTTATAAAATAAGGAATAACAATTGACTTGTATGACATATGATAATATAAATATAGAAAGTTTACTAAATAATAAAAAATATTTTAAAATGAGTATAATAAAAAAATAATGAAAACTAGAGTGGGGACAGCACAAGAAAAACTATAACTTGGGTCGGATTTGACCCGGACCCTATTGTACGAGGGTTAACTATAAAAGTGTCTTCGTTTGTACTATAAAGTTAAAGAAGTGAAACGGAAGTTTTCGTTATTCGGCCAGGAATAAATGTATTCTTCTACTTAAAAAATTGGTCGAACGTCTCCTTCATCAAGTTGAACGATCGAAATACAGACTCCAGAATGGAGGTTTTATTATATTTCTGAACGTATGAATTGTTGCTCTTTTATATTATCAGGTCTCTTTGAATTTGGCGTTTACTAAAATTCCTACCATTCACGTCCAAATTCTTCAGACTTAATATTCATTCATTTTGTAAAAACGTGTAATACAAGTAGTAAAATGTATAACGGAATTAAGTGTAAAATGCAAACAGAAAATAGTACTCGGAACCGGTGAAAGTAATTATTTGAACCAACCTGTTCGTTCACACGCCGTCTGCAGCTTGCCGCAAAACTATTTCCGTTGAGGACACCTATTGCCACAATTAATTTCAGTTTTTCATGCAGCTGAAGCGCGAGCGTGCATGCATGTAGTACGTATACTGGCCAAGTTAAAGGTGCGCTCGACAAGAGCTGGCAGTTGGACGCGAGTGCGGTTGATGAGACTCCTCACCTGTCCTCTGCTGCTCTCCTGCTTAGACACCTTTCCTGTTTAATCATGTTAATTATTGTTTATACACCGAAAAAACAAGAAATTGCTGTTCAACGGACTGCGCGCTTAACCGGTAGGAACAGTTGACCCCGTTAAAGTTTCTTAGGAACGATACCGATAATTTATATTTAAAAGTAACGCGTTTAACTATTACCTACATCTTTAACAATTACACTCATTTAATATTCGTGATTTTACTTCTAAATAATCGTTTTTCTAGAGGATAAATTGAAATTAAAATAAATTGAGATTTAAAAAAAAAAAGTTGATTTCCTTGATGAACCCTTATATAGCGGATGTTTTTGATGATCGAATAGACCATGGTAACTTGGTTTTAGATACACCCTACTTATCTTGAGATGTATTCTGGAAGGAGTTTGTTGAAAATATGTTGGTCTTCTTATGAAATGCTAATAACCACAAGTGTACGTTCCGGTAATTTTTTGTATACTGGAATGATGTCTAAAGTTTCTGGAATTTTGCCTCAAAATGGCCACAGACGTCACCGCTTAAGGGTTAAAAGTATGTAAACGAAAACGAGTGAATAATATAAAAAACTAATAGATTTTCTTTAGCCCAATTAATTTGAGGTTTAAATATAATTTTTAGGAGTTGTGCTTCTGATCGAAAAACTTTTACACCATTCGGAGAATAAAAAAAGACAAAGACCTTTGTAATAAACATTTCGCCATTTTTAATTAAATATATGTGGAAATTCCAATTTTTCCAGTAAAATAATATTTCTTCTCGAATGAGCAGATACTTGGCAAACAATTATTTAATCTCATTAACTGTTTAAACGTCAGGATAACACTTTTAGATAGAATAAACTTGTATCCAGCTCTGCTTCTGCATATAAATCTATAAAATCCCTACTTTAGTGATTAGTAACTACAAAGGGAGACATTAACAAATGCAAATTATTATAAAAGCTCTACCAGTCTCGGTAGTATTCCTTATCACGTGCAGCCTCGAGGTTTCACCCGGTTGACCGTTTCAACAGAGACGTAGGCGGGATTTCCGAATGGCACGTGACAGGATAATCCGGGATGAGTCCTGTGGATCTTCATAAAGGATGTTTCTTATTTCGTGTCAGGTATAGAGACTTTCACCAACCTCTTCTCTCTCTCCAGAGAATTTCACTGTAATATTTATGGTTACTTCTTCCGAACGAGGGTCAGGAAAACGGAAACCATGGGCAAGTCCTTGAATTTTTTGGAAAATCTTTTCCACCCTCGCGTCGACACGAAAATCTCTGCGACGAGAGATAAAGAGAAACTGAGACGGTGAGAAACACGGTGCACCGCCGTCACGGTTCTGTTACCTGTTCGAATAAATTAGAATAAATTTTATAGCCGGTGACATTGCCTGGAATATTCAGTAGTCGGTGTATGCTAATGGGGGACGAGTTAGCTCCGAGTGAAAGGATCATCGTGGGAAAGAGAGGTAGCAATCGCTATTAACGTCGATGTTGCGGAAATGTATTAACGAAGAGGCATTAGGAAGCTCGTTGCGTCATTGTTCGTCGAGTTTCGGATTATTCCGCGGAGTTGCGCGTCTCGAAATTGTCGACCCAATTTCTTATCTGGCTTGTTCTGAATATAATTTTCGTATTTTTTTTCTTGTACTGTATATTTAAGAAATTCTTGAACCTGGTGGAAGAGATCGTCAATGGAAACGTTTTAATGTTTTAATTATCGTGACTCTGAATCAATTCCTTTTCTATTTCTTGGTAACGTTAAAAATTCACGTTATCTACGGGAGAGAAAGCAGTTTGTCCACTTTCATTAATTAAGAACCGCTGACGTTTTACTTATTGTGACCGGTAATGATAGTTCGATTAGCAGGGAAATTTCTCTAAATTGTTAATAAAGTTCTTGCAAAATACTTAACTATATCTATACACATATACTAGTATATTCTACTTTTACAATTTATTTTTACTCCTGTAATAGAAGTGCGTAATTAAATTCATTCTGCATACTTTTTGTTCGCTGTCAAATCATCTGAAATGATTACAGTGTCGACCCATCGACCGTCGACGAGTCTTCGACGACCAATTGACCGTCGACGCCTCACCCAGGACTTTAATGATCTTTAATATATTCACTTGTTTTACAAAACCTCCTGATCATGTGAGAATTCTAACACCAAGTCAAAAGTCAGCGTTATACCTAGGAATCTCTCCTTGTCAGTGCCAAGGAGCCTCCGAACACACATCGGAGATTTACTGTATACAAAAACACAATATTTAACGTAACACCTCGTGTATGAATTATATGACCATTTTATTAGTTAACAGAAGTAAATGGAAGAGAATGTCTTGTCAAACTATCCCCAGACATGGGCAAATTCACTATCTAGATAGTTTCGAATAACGAATAAAAGATGAAAAAAAACATTTCGTCATTTTTACTTGATTGAACGTGGTAATTCCAATTTTCATCATAAAATAATATTTCTTCTTGAATGAGTAGACACTTTGCAAACAATTATTTAATCTCATGAACTGTTTAAAGGTCAGAATGACGATCTTAAATACTGTTGCTTCTCACTATCGATTATTCGAATAAAATTGTGCCCATCTCTAATTATCACTAATTCCAGGAGGTCAGAGGGGGAGGCAGCGGTTACCAACATATAATAAAAAACCAAATGTCACATAGTAAAATCCGCGTGGAAGGAAAGTCAGCCGTAATAAGCACGGCGGTGAACGCATCAATAGAAAATTAACGAAAAACAACCTAGGGTTCATGCTGTCGTGCGTTGAACAGGTCCAGGTGATTCTGACGCGTATTATTTATGCGTGTTGCGCAAGTACACACACACACACACAGACACGGTAGGAGCGTCAAAATCGCTCAGATCCCTCGATTCATCATACCTGACCACATGTGAGAAAGGCGTGGGCACCGTCGGAGGTGTTTCTTAACCGGCGATGTTCGTGCATACCCACGCAGCCCACGTTGGAACATTTTAGATTAGTGCCCCCAGATAACGCGTGTGTACGCGGCTGTGGACTGTATATTACGTACGCGAAATTGGCAAAGGATCTGGACTTCCTTTCATTCGGCTCCGATAGACTCTCGTTCGATCGGTGCCTGGATGCGTGGTACGAATCTCATGAATTCCGAAACGTTTCTGACACTCAATATACATAGATACAGTCGTCTCGTTTAGACCCTGATACCGATTTCCGAACGAATATTGCTATTTTTGGGGATGGTTAGATCGATACTTTGAACGAGTTGATACAATTCATTTTTTTCTTAAAGGATCTGATGTCATTTTTCAAAGTAGATTAAATGGATCGTTGCCTTTTCTACAACTTTCGTAGGATGAATTCTCTGACGTTGCTGCAACGTTTCTTTTTACTTCGTTTCTTTTCCCTTGCGTGTCTGTTGACTTTTATAGCGATCTGGTTTTTATATTGAGTTAATTACTTGTTTATCATATTACGAATGATTTTTGTTTTTGCAAATAATAATCGTTATTATGGTATTACTGTCGAGGGAAAGGTTGAATGGTATGGTAATGTTTATATTTCGATGACTTCACTTTCTTCATAAGTACAATGATACACTTGAAAAATACAAATACATTTTATTTAAATTGGAATTGCATATTATTTTAATCGTATCAATTCCTGGGAATATTCTGCGTGAAATAATATTGGGTTATGATACTTAAAGAACCAATATTTCGTGAGATATCTCACAAGTCGAATGTTGTTGATGACCGACATATCTTACGTTCGCAAATGTTCATACTAACTGTGTGGAATATTTTCCACGAAACGTACGACTCATCAAAAATGTGAGATATCTCACGAAATATTGACTTCTTTAAACATTATACCCTAATACTTTTTCACACAGAATATTCCGAGGAATTGATACGAGTAAACAAAAAATATACAATTCCATTTAAGAAAAAAGTGCATTTACATTTTTCGGGTGCATTTATAGAAAAAGTGAAGTCGTAGTAAAATAGATATTACCATACCATTTAAATTTTCCCTCAACAGTCTCTTTTTGTCTCTTACGAAATTCGAAATGTAATCCGTCCTAATTGCATGACGCACCCTGTATACATATATAAATACCGCGCCAATTATTTTGAGTAATCCACAGATAATGAGCACGTGAACCATTCACGGTCCGTATGTTTTTACTATCGTGGCCGTTTCATTATCCACAATTAGGAGTTTTCCATGGGAGAATCCAACATTCGAGTGGATAGTTTCCCTTTACCGTCGAATTTTCCATCACCACTACATTGCGCGATTTGTAGTGAAACAGATCCCAGAGTTTTTCGTCGTAGTATTTACTAGTTTATCTTCAATCAGATTTGAGCAGAATTTCATTCAAATAATATAGTGAAAAATAGTAATATCTAATTGTAAGAGTGTTATTCTGACCTTTAAACAGTGTATGAGATTGAGTAATTCGATGACAGCAAAGAATAATCGGGAAACTGCAATTTTGTCGATTTTCACTTTTTTACATAAACAGACTTTAAATAATATTTAGAGTCAATGTGAGAAAGTGAAAATCGACAAAATTTCATTTGTCCGTTTGTACTTTGCCGCAACTCTTTGTACTCGAGCAGTCTAGTCGAGCATTCAAGATGAAGTAGTCTTCTTCTTGTCCGTTTTATGTCGCATCGACAGCAAGGTCATTAGCGACGATGCTGGATCTGGACAGACTATACATATATGACGTGCTTTGGTAAAAAGACACTGACATGCGAAAATGACTTTTTGAAATAAATGCTTTTCTGTTTTCTGCTGTTTTTTCTTACGCTTTGATGTTATTTCCAGCTGGATGGTGTTACGTATTTCATTTGAGGATGATCAGAGTACAATGACTACAATGTACGTACACTGGGTCGCAGAAGTATTCGTACCCTCGCAATTCGTGAATTCGAATGACTAATAATTCTTTAATAATATATATTTTGAAATGGTTATTAATGTGAATATGTAGTGCAATCACTAAGCTTTCGAATTATGCGTCATTTATTGAAAAATAATAATTCATAGTAATATAAATGAAGCTCACAAAAGTATTCGTACTTGTAAACATTGTATCCACGTGGAATGAAAATATTTGTAAATCTTTGTAAATTTCCTGTGGCCCTTTAAATTGTACGTATTAAAATACTTTTATGAGATTAAATTTTCGACGATTTGCTAAGTTTCCATTTACGTATATTACTATTTTCAATTAATGATGTATCATTCGAAAGCTTTGTTATTGCAGAATACATCTTTATTGATAAACGTTTCAGACTGTATATTGTTAAGGAATATTAACTATTCGAATGCAAGAATAATTATTGCAAGGGTACGAATACTTCTGTAACTCACTACTACTATTATTTCTGAATAATGAAGCTGGTACAACCACTTAATTCAATGCTCTATTTTCATTACTAATACTTGACTTTATTTGTGAATCGTGAAGTCAATAATTATTCTAGAAAATTTGGATTGGTTGCATTGCAAAGAGCATACTTTTGCGGATTAAAAACCCTGAAAAAGTGAAAATCAATTTTTTCGCACTTAACGCCTTATTACCAGAACACGTCACATATTTTGCTGTACATATTTGTTTCTGTTTCATAGTTTATTCTGTTTCTCATGTAATCCTGTGTGTGTTGGAGCTATGTCAGATTTTATACCGTAATTTTTCGAGACTGGTATAATACGGGGTCGTTCAAAGAAGAATGTATATTTTATTATACAAAATTGGAATTTTCACGTTTAACAAATAACAAAAATTGACGAAGTACGTTTCTTTTTTATTCGTTATTCGAAATTTCTTATCCAGATAATAAATTTGCCCATCTCTTTTCTCGTTCGACAATTTTACAAGAGGAGTTATGTATATACCTTCGCGGTTACCGGTTGGAATACTGGACGAAGTCTATGGTAGGAACTGCATAGAGCGCTTCTTGCCCGAGCTTCAAGGCCTCGCGGGGATGTGAATGAATCTAGAACCTGTTCCCCTCTGTTTCTTCTTACGTTTATTCCGTCTTCTTTTAGAAGTCAGGCGCGCGCGCGCGATGCAATAGGGTCGTTGAAAGCTGCCTTAGAACCGGGTTGAATCGAGTTTGTTACACAGTTTTGAAATATAATCCACTTCGGCGTACATTGTACGACGTGTATAATTCTTGTGTGCTTTTTTTTTAGTTGGACACGGAATCGACCTTTCTGATCCTGCTGATTCGTCGAAGAAATTACGGTTCAAGAAACGGACGACCTGGCGTCTGGATGAGTCTGCGATTTTTTTCAAGAGCCTCGGGGATTTTGCAGATTTAAAAGTGAAATTCGATGCACAGCATCATACCTTGCGCAAGAAATGATCAATTTCTGTCGATGGAACTTAACTATGGTTACGACATTGTAAGACACTATGATTGATGTGAGAATTGTGTTTAATTTTTGCATAATTTTATAGATTATAAAGTAAAAAAATTGAGGATAAAAATCACTGGTTGGGTAGTTATATTATGTCTTTTATTGCATTCCATGTGTCTAACTGAAATTTCTCTGTCTTTTTTGCATAGAATATTCTAGTAACGGATATGACCTCACGTATGATTTATATTTTATCCGTTTGTATTTGATTAATTTTTAACAAAGCAGGACGTGAAAGATAACTCTCCCACTTCCTCAATTATTCATGCACTCCTTCTGGAACGTATTCTTTTTCTTTAATGGTTTAGTTTTACCAATTGCGCTAATCATTTTATATATCAACTAACTGTAAATATAAGTGCGGTATAGTTTCAGAAATTCTGTTGAAATAAAAAAAATATCCATTTCGAATATGAAATATTTTAATGTTTGTATAGTATTTTAAATTTAGTTTGTATACTTTTTTTCTGAAATTGGAGGTAAAAATAATAATTATAAAAAGACTTCGACGTACACATAATTTTCCACACATTGGTCTTACTTTTTTTTGTATAAATCAGAAAGAAAAACGTCTAATAATTATTTGAGTATCACCTATGCATAAAATGTATTTTTAAATTTTGATTCAATACATTTTCGTTCAACGATGAAAATATTGTGTAGGTATTTCAAGAAACTACCAATTACTAGAATAGTAAATGATGATGCAATTCTATGCACTTCTCATTGCTATCAAGGAAAGTAATAGTGAATGCACGGGGCAAGATTCTAAATGAAAATACTGCATTCTAACTTTACACTCTTAATGTGTATATTACATTCTTCTTGTTCTTGCTACTCGATAACTTGCAAATCATACAAGTTGTACAAAGAAGCTTATGTAACATTACATTCTCTTTCTATGCTTGACGACTTGAAAAAAATCATACCAACACAGATAAAAGACATTCATCGACTGTAAAAATGAAAGATAAAACTATAAGGACTATTCCGAGTTTGTATATATTCACACAAAATTACAAGTACATAAACATTTGCAATTCGTTAATTGTAATCAATCGCTGGATTTTATCGTTATTTTCGACTTCTTCGAACGAGTTTGAATCGTTATTGCAAAAGGAAATAGAACCTTTAGATAGAAAGAAAATGTCATTTCGAAAAAAAGAAGAGAACTTCTAGACAAAGACAGAAGATAAAGGATTACCGAGGTTCGAAGCTATTTTATGAAGGAGTAGAAGAAATACTTCGTAAAGGGTACGAATGAGAGACCTAATCATAATCAGTCACTCAACCTTACCCTCCTTTTCGTTTCTTGCAGACAAATTTCAAGCGTCATCGTGAAAAAGGAAGAGATTTATGTAGACAGAGACAGAATAACAAAGCTTGCCGAAGAAGAATCCGAAGAAGAAAAAAGAAATCATTCGCGGACATTACGAATAAGCAATTTCCTCATGATGAATTGCTTGATGACTCTTGCAGCCGAATTTTGACCGCCACAAAGTGGTCTAGAATCAAAATTTCGTAGATCAAATGGTAAGAAAAATTTCTTTTATCTTCCAAAAAATTCACGTCGCCTTATTATTAACTATGGAGGATTTGTTCAATGTATTATTGTTCTCCTCTGATCGTTCCGTATTCTCAATGTCAGTCAGAAAAATTTCTCAAAAATTCAGACTTTCATAAGGATGTTAGGAACCCTGTTAGTGAATGATGTCATCATCGAAGATGATCCCTAAAATTTATAATAATTTGTTCATTCGTCTACTCCTATTTGAATAAAATTTCTAAGGTTCAAAGTTTTCGATTTCTTAAGCTAAACAGATGTATGAACTTCTGAATTTTGAATCTGGAGCACTGTGCGATATTGCAAAAATGGAAGACAATTTCTAAACACAAACAGAATAACAAAGATTACCAAAATTCGAAAGACGTTTCCGAATACAAAGAAAAATAAATACAATGTGCACTTATGCTGTGGGAAACTTTTTTTTGGAGGGTGAAAGTTATACTTATGGGAAGTACTTGTTCTATAGAGTTTAACGATATTAATTTTCAGTTTAGGAATCGTTCCGGTGAAAAGTTATTTTGCGAAATCTTTTCTTTTTCTACCAGAATGGGAGAAATATGGGTTATGTAACTTCTTTATTTTTCGAAACGATTATATTTTGTTTGCGTATTTGGAGAGATTTTGACGGTATAAAAGAGGGTGATCCTAAAAACGAGGGTCTAAGAAGACTGTGTGTTTAGTATTTATGTAGTTTGTATTTCATATATAGGTTGTATTGTATGATAGTTGGTCACATAAAAGATTAGAAAATACGTGAAAATTTCGGAGTTCTTTTTGCGTAATAACTTTTAATAGATCGATTCTTAAATTCAAAATTCATATTTTTGCATGTTATTCGATACGTACTTTCGATCAATATAAATTTACAGTGGAAAAAAATGTTTCTCGGATGAAAAGTGTACCCTAAATATATATTTCACGAAAATTCATGAATAATCAATGATCAATTGCTCCATTCCATTATCCTTTGTGATGCTCGCGGACGAATTTTCGGGACGGGTATTTCTAGACAGAAACGGAACAACAAAGATCGTACCCAGAGGTTCGAAGGACTCTTCTGAATAAAAAAAAAATACATATTTCACGAATAATCAATGATCAATCGCTCCATTTCGTTCTCCTTTGTGATGATCGCGGATGAATTTCAAGCGTCATACCGCGAAAAAAAAAAAGAGACGGGAATTTCTAGACAGAAACGGAACAACAAAGATCGTACCGAGAGGTTCGAAGGATTCCTCCGAAGAAGGAAATGGGAAAAAGGAATACCTCGCGAAGGGCGCGAATGATTTACACCACCCTGGTTCCCACCGGGTAAAATGCTATCCGCGAATACCTACTACTATATGTATACCTACGGGGGCCCTCGATATTCCCCTCCCCGGAACCCACGTGCATCCGCGCGTAGGCAGGGAACCAGGGAGTTCCCCGCCGCTGCTCTTGCGCTCGCCAGTTTCGACAGAGTCGTGCCGGTGTGCGCATCTACGCTCCGATAGCTCCAGTTCAAATTCGATAAATCATACACAGAGACATACACGTCATCGAATCGCGCGACGATCGGCGTCGAAATACAAATTTATCGGAAACGTTCAGCTCGTTAGTAAATTAAAAGAAAATTTCGTTTATTGTGCTCGTTTGTGCGGTTCGCGTTTACCTATATGAATCGTTCATTGGTTTAGTATGCATTGATTTGTGGAGTAACCTTCTAGTCAGAGGTGAGTGACACTGGTATTAATATTTTTTGTGTGAATCGTTGGATTTTATTTAAAATGAACGTTGGTTAAATGTTGAATTGAAAAAGTTGATGACATCTTGTAATGATGTATGACACGTGAGAAGTTATTGTTAGTTGTAAGATTCGTTTTGCTGTGCAAACTTGCTTCGTTATTGTGTAAATTAACCTCGAAATGTGATACACGCGTGTGCGAAAAATAAAGAGCCACATTAATGCGAAGGTTATTCTTAAGAAATTTTTGTGCTGTTTTCTTAAATGGCTACTAGCTGCGTTACAAGAAGATGTTATGTTACCAAATGTTCCATGAGTTTGAATTATTATTTATTCATCGTCTAATTGCTTGCGTGCTACAGAAATATAATATCGTAATGGATCATGGAGATTTAATTACTCTAACATCCTTTAACAAATTAATGAAAACTAGGATTTATGAATTTACAAACACCGGCATAAAATATGATTTTGTCATTCCTGATTCAAAACTGAACCACCTCAGGAAACCTAATTTATGTAGAGATTCTAAAATCGCTTGCGTTAACTACTTACTAAATTTAGGTACATCAAATTAGAATTAAACGATTTGGTTCTTCTTTACTATTTAACGCAAACATCCGTTGTGCTAAAAATATTCAATTCGATAGTCATTACTAGACTGCGGACTTTTATGCAAAATGACATTTTTAAAGACAACAGCAAAGATAGAAATATTTTTCTTTTCTGAAATATTGTGTTCAGAATAAAGTAGAAAACACATTGTATCTAACGAAAGTTTTTTCTCTCTTGTATTACACAAAGCCCTATTGGCTATAAATGCATAAAATCCGCAATCTAGACATTACCAACTAAAATTGTTAGAAAAATTGTACATGAAAGCGCTTTCACGTCGAGCAGAACAAAATTCTAAAATGCCGCTCTTTACGCCGAAATTTATGAACGAAATACTCCGTGAGTTCTAAGCCTTGGTCGCTGCCAAGGGAACTTCCAAATAGCAACCGCCATTCTTTTGTTAATCTATGTCCTATTATGATATAACATTCGCGAAACGGATCGTGTTGCCTTCATTTTTCAGTGAGCCTCTGTTACGTTCGTGGTTTCTCGTTTTGCGGCATCTGTACTGCTACTGTTTAAAGATGGCGATGCTTTCGACCGGTTGAATTTCAATTTCCGCGAACGGATGAGACGTGTGTCGACTCTAGCGAGAATTCGAGAGTTTCGATTGTTTACATAGAGTTGAATGTCGCGGGACGGCTAGCCTTGAGACCATCAAAATAAAATTTCGAGTTCATCGGACGGGTTCACGTGGGAACACAGCGTACGATGAACTCGTTTAAATCGCGATATATCGAACGATTTTACGTAACAGACAATGTAGGAAGTAGAATCAAATTTTTTTATGCAACAATAGCCTGGGTATGGTAAAATTCAATTGGAAATTTGTTTAGCTTATTTTAATGTACAGTTATGGTTAATCCTGTATTTATGAATTTTTACGCGAAAACAATTATTTAAATATTTATCGAATTAAAATTAATTTGAAATTAATTTTATATTCAGCTTAAAATTCTAGTTACTGTAGTTATTACGTTCCTATTGAATTAGAAATTTCATTCAATACTTATTGTACCCTTTTCTATTCAATAACAATTATTTCAATATTTATCGAAGCTTTAACTTACTTGAAATTAATGTTATATTCAGCATGAAGTTTCAGTTACCATAATTATTACGTTTCTATATAAGTTAGAGATTTCATCGAATACTTTACTACCTTTCTCTTCCCTTCACTCAAATATATTTAAAGTTTAAAGCTTGATATTTATTTAAAAATTCATGTTGCCATTACATCTATCAAGATTCCATTTGACCGCGATTACAAGTCTAATGGATAATGAAAATTCTGTAATCCAAGCGTTTAAAGGCAAACTAGTCGCGTTCGCTCCATTTTCTCAGCCAGTTTATGCAAAATCGACAGCAATTATGCTTCTTTATTACCGCCAGGAGACGTGCAAACGCTTCTGTGGATCGACGGTAGGTGTTTAGAGGTCGTTGATTTGGTAAATACGCCTGATACACGGTATAAATTATGCAAATGCTCGTTCCATGGAATGAATACGACGATTCGAGCGGGAAACAAATTTAAATTATTGGCCACTCGTCCTGGGAATTACTCTTATAAATTATCACGATGATAATGCTACTAACTGCTATTTAATCATACAGGAATTTGCCTCTATAGCGCGTACAATATACTAGTGTCTCGTTATTCCGATAGAAAATTTGTACAGACTTTAAACTAACGAATAGAACTTTAAATCACGAATTCATTATGAAACTATTATTAATATATTTGTAGGAATAATTTCGAGACATGCATTTTATTTTTCTTTCCAACTGAAAATCGAGTTTATAGCTTCCAGATCGTAAAACATTTCTTTACTGAAAATAAAAAATTTGTTATATTATAACTTGTATTTATAGTAATTTTTTCCTGCTTAACTAACGTTTACTAATATTTCTTTTGTAATAGTAATAGTGCAGGGTGTAAAGAATTAAATATGTAAATGGGAAAAAGCTAGAAAAATAGAGTATTTGACTACGTTCTATTGTTTGAACGGGACAGGAATGGACTATGTATATAAAAACGTTTTGAGAGAAACAATAAGGCGGTGTGATAAAAGTGTACTCCGTCGTGCCTATTCAAAATGTGTATATTGGTCACATGGTCCGGTAAATATTGTTCAACGTTGCACCGTAGACCCGTTGTGATTGTATTGTATTCTAAACGCGACGCTACCTGAGTGAAATCAGGTAAGAGTCCTGAAGTCCGTTTTGCGAAAAACGTTCGCGATCTCACGACCAGTGGTCTGGTTTTCCCTCAATAAATATTTCTTCTTCAGTGGAAGGAAGGAACATACGACATAAAATTTCTTATTTATTTGGTGTCATATTACAATGTTAGTCAGTGCAAAAATATTCTTTGGTTTAGACAAAAAAATCTAAATTTAGTTCATATACTTTCATCCAGATCGTAATCTTCTAACAAGAGAAGAAGATTGATTTTCCTGTTACTTCATTTTACCAAGTTTTCTAAAAATTATATTAAACTACGGATATTTATGCATAGGGTGGCTACACCACTAAATGAACACGTAGTAGTGAGTGAACATTATAACATAAAAATGAGTAAATGGAGTTAAAATAAGCAAAAGATTAAATATTGATTTTTTCAATTCTTTGTCTCATATGCAAACAATTTTCGCACAACTGGTTAGAACTGTTCATTTACTTAATATTGTTCATTCACTGGTGAAATTTGTATGTTTTCTTTATAATTTAATTAATTACATATTTCTAATTTTACAAACTGACATGTATACGTTATAAAAAAGTGCAAATATTACAAAATTGAATTTTCATGTGCCAGATGTTTATTAATATTAATATCATTTAAAATAGAACTTTAATAGTTACAAAATCTCTTGAGTGTTCATTCATTGGTGCGTTTACCCCTAAATCGATTTCCATACACTAATTTCGAGGAAGAGAAATAAATAAAAAATTTGCTCACTCGATCAAATAATGTTGCAAGTGAAGTAAAAGCCTGCATTAAACATTATTGAACATCTTACTGTGCTGTGGTTTCAGACAACCGTGAATACTATATATCACAAAATCCGCAATCTAATTATCATTGTTCCGATTGATTTGATCCAGGCATTAGCCGCTCCGCATCTTATATGGCGAACAATGAGTAGCAATTTGTATCTACAAAAATGGCGAACAACCGTATAATAGGTAGTCTTGGCTCGCTGGAGACTGTAGGACTAGTGTTTCGTACGGTGGAAACGCAAAAGGATACGGTGTTAATGATAATTGCATTGTGCGACTGTTGATCTTATTGTTGGGACGCTAACTCGGGATAACACGCGATCTCATCGATGGGCGTTAATGACAGGCGACCTCAGAGTTCATCCAATCGTAGACGCCGAGAATATTTCTTTTCATATTTTGTCTCTCATTGTCCGTGGTATATTCTCGTGTTTATTCTGATCAGCGCGTCCTGCATTAATGAGATCGCCAGATAATACCGCGATTTTATAATATCAAAAAAGGAACCGTCATTGTTGGCTCAGAGTAGAGTGGAGTTTATCATTAGGCTTGATACTCCAATCGACTATGCTGTATTACTAACTCGCAATCTGAGAAAGAAAGAACTTTTTTTTGGATCATCTGCATCAATCGTTTTGCAATCTACAATTTCCAAGGGCTTGACGTTATAAATAATTCATATAAAAATTCCTGTAAAACATCACGTTTTCCGGTTTGAGCTATCTAGTGAGTTCAGATATTTGTCTATCGAACTTCACTGGAGTGTCCATTTTGTTGGAAATCTTTTTTCTCATCAGGTATATCACTATTTGATCTGTTTCGATGCGATCACGATCGTATACAGTTTGTCACAAAACCATTCGTCCACTTTAGGCATTAAGCGAATTTTGCGGGGAATTGTACGTATGGAAATAAGAAACTATCAAAACTTATTTTTAATAAACATTTATTAGCTTATTTTACATTAAATACTCGTTAACAATAGATTTTGATATAGCTTTTTGCTTTTTGATATAATTTATGCTGGTCGAATACTTGTGTGATTAACTGTAAAACATTGTATTAGGTGTAACAATATAATAGTAGTCCACTATTTTTTTTTGAAACTCTACACTCTTATCGAAATAGTTTAAACACCTACAGTAAATCCTCGGTGTGTGTTCGAAGGCTCCTCGCCAC
The DNA here is from genome assembly GCF_001272555.1 of Dufourea novaeangliae. Taxonomy (NCBI): domain Eukaryota; kingdom Metazoa; phylum Arthropoda; class Insecta; order Hymenoptera; family Halictidae; genus Dufourea; species Dufourea novaeangliae. The sequence goes on along the minus strand of NW_015373998.1, from coordinate 1,716,183 downwards.
TGAATATTAGATATTTCATAAACTAATGGCCATTTACGGCTGAAACAAATATCATTGGCTTCAGAATTTCAAGCTCTATCGCTTTGTCATATATCATTAAAAAGTCAGCGTTACACGTGGGTATCTCTTCTTGTCAGTGTGGAGGAGCCTTCGAACATTCATCGATGATTTACTGTATTCTATTTTAATCATACTGGTTATTTGTTTCCGTGGTTCTTCGCCATTTTGACTAAACACAATACTGGAAAAATATTCCGAATTTAAAATGTACTGCTACCATATTGGGACTTATAATGCATGACTTATTATTAGAATGTGGATGCTTATGCATTCGTAGCGTCCCTTAACTCGGAGAACGCAATAGAACAATGATATTAAAAAAGTTTAATACTATTTATGCGTTATTTCCAACGTGGTAAAGTCTCTGGTACTGAATTCAAAATTCTATCCCATTTTAATTATCATTGAAGCTATGACCATGCATAAATTTCCTTAGTCTACTTATTGTACAAATCTAATATATACCCTAATACACTTTAATATATTCAGCAAGTTCCATCAGACACCCTTTAAACATTCCATCCCCCAACCGATTTACAACGATTCAAACGCCAAACGGGGTGTCGAAGGGCTAAGCAATCCTACCCAAAGTTTCGCTCACACCCCTAATATATGCATCATTAACGTCATTCATTGAAATCCAGGAAGCGTTTCGTCCCTACGTCTCGCGGATATATCAAACAACCCCGACCGATTATGCGAATCGTAAACACGGGACTAAAAATGTCGTTTCGTTTCGAAGGGAATTTCAATTGGCCGCCTGTATTGACACAACGCTACTTTAATACTCCCGTGATAGGGGACAGGAGGTTGAGGAGGAGGAAGAAAACGGAGGTTGCGCCAGGCAACCTGAGCTCACCTGGGTAGATTTGTCGATCGATGACGTCACCCCTCGACGAAACAGGCACTCCCGTGTGTTCCTACCTGCGGCTGTGCACGCGTGTTCGATGTTCGTGAATAAAAAAAAAAAAAAACGTCTGAAACGGACGGCAAAGAAGAGGGGCGCACGGCGAAGCCAGGCAATCGGCCAACGAACTCTCTCCCGGCTAGCCTCTGATACACCTCTTTCTCTTTCAATCCTCTCTTTCCTCACCATTCTCGGCTGTGCATCCACGTCGCGATTCCGCGGACTCGTCGCCACCGCTGCTCCTCTGCTCCTTTCTTCCCCCCCCCCCCTCCTACACTTGAAGCTTTCCGTTCTTACTCCCCCGATCTGTTCTTTTCGTCCGCGACTTTTCTTTCATCTAATCTCGCGATCACCATCTGACCTTGCTCCCCCCGGCGCAACCGTGAACGTGTGTCATCCGGGGCCCTAGATAAGCGGCAGCAAACGAGAAGTTATCGCAGGTGCGACTGTTGCTTGTAAAAAAGGGTCGGAGCCAAGATGGGTGTGTGGAATGGACGTGACCTCTTGGTTTGAGGCTTGGGGGACTGGCCGGGTGTAGAGCATATTTTGAAAGCGAGGAAAGCTGAGGAAGAAATGAATATTCATCGACTGTTCTTTCGGGTTTAGTGTTTTGTCTTCTGTGATTCAATTTGACAGGTCAGTCGCTGACAAAACATATACGAATAAAGAAGAATCTAAATTATATGTTGGATCAGTTTAGTATAACAGTAAATGTGTTGTTAGACTTTGATACGTGCGGTGGTTTTGTAAAATAATTTTGTGAAACTCAGAGGGTGTATTGTAGCTTGACCATCATCCATACCTCATTTTCTCAAGTACCTGGGTTTTTTATATCTAGACCTATTTATTTTGTATTTTAGAGGCTTTCCATAAATTCAGGGATACTCTCTGTATTACATGATCCACTAGTTTGTAAAGTTCAATGTTAATAATGTTTCTTTAACTTTTGTTTCGTAGATGTTTGAGCACGAATTTTGCTTGTGAAATAAAAGACCGAGGAGGGTCACGGAGGGTTAATTGTTCTTCGGTGTCAAATCGACACAGTGGTAGAAAATTAATGTTATGAGGAGATGAATGGTTAAGTTTGTAAATTCTTTAACATTAGAACTATTAAAGCAGGCGAAACGACTGGATGGTATACTCTTGTAACAACGATTAACATGTTACAACAAAGCATTCGCACAGATCTTTCAGAACTTTTATTGCAATATGAAAATGTAGAAATTACTTAATTTATAAATTTGTATATTTTCAAAAGATTGTCGTGTTTATCTATCTGGTAGAAATAAATATATGTTTATCGTCGGTAGTTCTATAATAACGTAATTTCTTAGGAGAAATTTGTGTTAAATTGATACAAGGGACGGTTGAGGGTTCAAAACTGATAAAAGAAGTTGTAATAAACACGGACCTGTCTACGCTACTTACATTTCGTAGGTAGTAGGTGGCTTAAATTCACAATCGTCGGACATAAATTTCATTGATTTCGTGTATGAGGGTCACTCGGACCAGCAGCTTTCTGTTCAGAGTCGGCGGACAATGCTGAAAACTCGACGGATACGTGTGCAGAATGAATGAAGACACACGACTAGAAACGTGGTGAATACATTTCCAAACGCGTAGGACGATTACCCATGCAATGTACGAGGGTTTGTGTTGCTTACCGATGTACAGGACATTTTCAACACTTGCAAAATGATTCTTTGCACAGGTACAGTAATATATGTACATATTTAAAGTGTACTGTACTTCTGAAAGAAAAGTCTGTTTTGCGTACCTAAGTTTATTGGAACTTTTTGTCAGTTTTGATCAGAGATGGGCAAATTCAATATTTAGATAAACAGTTTCGAATTACGAACAAACGATAAAAAAACACTTCATTATTTTAAGTCGTTTAAACGTGGAAAGTCCAATGTTTATAACAAAATAGTACTTCTTCTTAAAGGAATCTACATTTGGCAAACAATTATTTGATCTCATTAACTGTTCAAAGCTCAGAATGGTACCATTAGATTTTATTACTTTTCACTATGTATTATTCGAACTAAAATTTTGCACAACTCTGAGGTTGTGTTTTGATGACATTTTTATAAACGTTTTTCATATTTACCGTTACACCAGCAGCTGTATATTTACTTTTTACGGACCAGATGTAACAATATCCTGATTTAAAATATTAAAAATAACTCTCGTATTTCGTTTAGGTCAATTTGACACGGAAATTAAAATAATTTTTTACAATAGAAACATGTAAATAAATTTTCTTAATTTTATTTTAATGTTAGCCCAAAGATAATTGCGTAATACTTTGAATGGTACACAAATCTTAAACAGAGATAAATTTCTAAATGTTTCGAAATATGTAGTATGTGATCGAGACGTTACAATATTGTTTGATAACGAAGTAAAGCAAAGTAAAAAAGCCGTACAATTACGAACCGAAGCGGGACATGCATTTTAAAAATATTTAATGCACACCATAATGCCATTAACTTTCTTTTGATGCTGTAATACATGCTCTTTATCCGTTGAATCTCGGTCGCGCGCTTCTCGTGTAATTAACGAGGGAACTAATTGTGCAGTTCTACAACACCGCGATACATGCCAACATTCTAATTATGCGGCTTTTTGCGAGTAAATACTATAGTGATTACGTTTCTCCGCCTAACGCGTTGCTGTTTGGCTTCCGCGCTAGTCTGTTAACTTTGTTTCTGTTATCGTTTCGGTGACTGCCTTGCGCCACATTTTTCAAAAACAATAAGTAATTTCATAACTAAAATCCAATTTTTTTTAACGATCTTAATATTCCAAGACCAATTATTTTGCATACTTCACAGATAATTTGGTTATAATATAACCATTAAGTTAAATTTATAATTCGGTAAAAAAGTAGATTTAAAAATGTTTTGAATTTTTCAGTCGACATCAATTTTTTCTTGGCATCGCGAGAAATAACACAGGAATTGGTTAATTAATATAATTAGCTTTAAACCGTAGCCAAATTAAAGATTAAAGGTATAAAATAGTTAATTTGTATCTATGCGATAAGAAGGAAATGACGAGTTTCGTTTGCCTGCTATATTCTTATATTGAAACGAAAGAATAGTTTCGTGTGTTAATATTTATGAAGTTTTAATAATCATTCTTGGCAGGGAAAGTATGGCACATTTTCTTGTTCTAACAAACGTTTTATATGGCCTGTTAGCCAAGTTAAGCATTACTTTTACTTGTTAGATTCCACGAAAGTTGAGTGTAAATTAAATTTCTTCGAACCTATCATTTTTATTTATTGTACTTTCATCCCTGAACCTCGAAAAAATTTTTCTCGAAGCCGTACACGCCAGTCGAAGCAACGACCGGAGACGAGAATAGGCGGTGCAGTCATTAAGAAGCCTTCTTGGAAGTCACGCGGTCGTTTTACGACTCTTTTCGGAGCACATACGAATTTTTTCGGCGACAGTATCGTTGGTCGGGCCTCGAGCCCCAACACTTCGTTCATATTGCATTTGCATTTAACGCATCTACCGTTTGTTAATCGAAGACCGTAATTTCTGTGTCTTCGGTGATCGTGCCCGCTATCTTGGCGAAGAAAGCCTTGCATTGAAATGTAAAATCGTAGAAATTTGTAGTGTTCAGTCGTATTAAATCGATATCACGATTGATAATGCAAATGTCGATACTGTTATGCAAACAGATGCATTTGTGAAACTGCAACAGATCAGTTTTTATAGATTATCTGTGCAATCGTCCTTGCTCCAAGGATCGTTAGATCCTTGGCATAAATTGCTTGAAAGCTGGTATATCACTTAATTGATAAAGTATTTCTCACGCGAAGTCGTTCTATCTGCAATTATAAATAACTTTTCGATTATGTTATGGAAGAATGAAGTTCTACAGGTACATTATAATTTACTCTATTTGTTCCTCGATTAGAAAATGTTTTATTGTTCATCTAGTTTGTTGCATTTGACATTCAACAGGAACTTTAACATGACTGAATTTTAATGATACTTTATTGTTACTGTGAAAAAAATTCTAAGCAAACATGAATATATTTCATATCACTGCATCAAATATGTTCTGGCCAATCTTTCGACGCCCTGTACATATATAGATCGCACAAAATATTATTCAAATAAAACTATTGCATTGCCGATTAACGTGTTTGTAGGACAAACAAATTTTTCAATATACGTCAGAGCGAAAGCTGCAGAAATATTTTAACTGAAATATTCTGTCATTACACGGTCACGTTACTTGTATTAATTAAAAAGTATTAACATAGGTCTTCTCTTTATTGCAAAATTATGCTACTCGTTTTAAGGTATTATCTGACATAACAATCAAATCGATCATGTTAGACACTAAAATTAATTAAGGTAAAGAATCAATCTCAGTCAAATTCGGTCATTTCCTCCACGTTTAAATTCATAAACAATAATACCTACATACTTGAGAGAAGTAGACGTCAATCCAGAGTCATTTTCAAACTCAACTATAACAATTATCTAATAAATACAGCACAAATGGAACATTTACATTTCAATGAAAAACGTGTATAGAGTCTACGTAATCTTGCTTTGTCTAATAAAAATTCGTATTATGATTCAATACCCCGATAATAAAACGATCCCTTCACGCGCAACAACCTAATAATTTCCAATTTTGTTTGCATAAGATCTAACAGAAGAAAAAATCATCTGTTCGAAGGAAGCTTAATTCTTTAATTTACGGGAAATTCTTCAATTAATCGTGCCCGTTAAATAAATTCATCTGTCGTCGAGACTGCTACTGCCACTTTAATAATCCCTTTTTACATTTTGCGATATTAACATTTACCTGCTCCGGGAATTATTGGAGCGGCGGTTCATCGTGAATTCCGGCACCAAGACCGGAGGCCATAAGATCCTTTAGACATAATGGGGCGTCTAGTTAAATATAATGCCCGTGCCATTTTAGGTGGAAGTAAACGTACCATGAACCGGCTCCGTTTATCGTTTCTCCTCGCGAGCGATAGTTAATGCGTCCCCGTAATTGCGCTTCCACAAAGTAATCATTAGCGCGAAACAGCATAATTACCAGGGGCCAACCCTAACGTTGAACCTTATCCCGCGAGGGCCGACCACTCGGTCTGACGGGTAATAGTTGCCGAGCACGTGTTGCGCGTTACGAATTACATACCTAGGTACTCCTTTGCAAATAAAATTACGTCCACGCATGCCATTACATTTCCGGTGCAACAATTTCCTTCGACTCGACGAACGGTGAATACGCGTAAGTGCTCGAGAACATTTTAACCCTTTGTACTTGTCAGATGTGAGTTTTTATTACGTAGAATGTACAGATTGGGGGACGAAGAAAAAGAATGCGGTTGGAGAAAAATTTCAAGGATTAATGTGTGATTATTCGTGGGAGGATAGGGAATTTGTGGAGTAAATAACGGTATTTTGAGGGTACAAATGTTTATAACAGTTAATGTAAAATTTCAGATATATCTAGGAAACATCTGTAGCTACCACACAGTACCAAAGAAATCTTGGGAACAGAAAAAACATGAAAATGATTGAGTTACTGCGGAGAATGAATTTATACCTAGAAATTTAAACCAAATACTGATTACGGTCGTTAATAGCCTAGCAGTTGATGTGACCATAAACATTAAATAAAAGGATATATCTAGATTACGTAAATGTACAGGTAAGAGGAAGTTTTGAAGAAAAAGAATGTAATCGGTGAAAAATTTGAACGATTAATTGTGATGGATTAATTGCGGGTGGATAGAGAATTTTTAAAATGAATAACGTTATTTTGAGAACGAAAATGTTTATAATAGTTAATTGTAACATTATGATATCAGAGATACACATACCGTGTAAATACCTTGTCTTATTATTCGGCGTGATAGCACGTGTACCATGTTTGTTGGGAACTTGCTTCGTTAAACCGGAACACAATACCGCGATGGAAGTTGGGTTAATGATTCCAAGTGGGATGCAATTAGTGTAACGTTTCATTGTAATAAAGAATCCGTGAGGCGTTTGGTCTTTTGTATTTATTAAAATCATAAATCAAGATTAACAACCGATTAGTGGACTTGATATATTTTTTAAATCGTGTTTCACATGTACCGTTTTCATCGTTTCGAGAAGAATTACCGATGGAAAATCGGGTGAAAATGAAATTTTATGCAGTAATTACAACTAATAATTATTTTCAATGTTATCTGTCACGCAAGCACGTTAATGTTTTATTAAGATATTCATTGCAAACAATCGGAAGAAGCAAATAGTTTAATTTTCCAAGTAATAATAATAATTCTGTGAAAGTTTCTATTATGCAACAAAACATTAAAAAATATATACAACAGCGGACGAAAAAGTTACCACTTTTACGACGTGTTAGATTTTTATTGTTTTATTCACGTCAACTTAAAGCTTGTACTTATGTGTTTAATATAAAATTCTGATAGAGAACTAAAATTTGTATAAAACTCAATATATCAAGGTTTTAATAGGTCATCTTATGCTGTCCCCATTCTATAGTTTATATATATCTCGTTTGCAAATATTTTTTATTATTTACTAAACGTCTAATACTTATACTATTATATGTAATATAACTCAATCGTTATTCTTTATTATATAACAGAAATACAAATTCGAGATAAAAAACTTTTTTTACACATCTGAAAATAGCAAGAAAGAGCTCGGGTCGTATCCGACCCCACCTTACCAAGTATGACCTTAAACCCACCTTTCAATTCGAAGGTTAAGTTCACGTTAAGAATGAATAAAAATCAGAAAAATGGTAACTTTTTTGTTCGCTACTAGATACCTTCACATGAAAACAAGGTCTGAGTTAAGTCATTGGCCGGTCGCAGAAAAATGTCCACTGAGAATGTAGGTAACATTGATCCCCCCCCCCACCCCAAGTATTCCCAAGAAAATTTTCCATAATGAATTCATAAATTTATGAATTCCGTTGCTTTTTCAACAACCTGGTTATTCCCTCGAGTTTTCGAATGGCTTTACAATAGCAATTGCGAGCCTAATGCGCAGACGCGTCTGAGCCGTGAAAGCAGCTCCTCTTCCGAGTTGTACCTGACCGAACAATGGAAAATGTCCTCCCGGGCGATCGACTTAATTGCGAAAAGCCGGGGATCTTGAGAAAGGTTCTTCCAGCTAGGGCCAACCAACGCACACCTGACCAAGCGTTATATACCTGCCCGTCCCGTCATGGGAACCTGCCCTTCGGTAGCCCCCGTGGCTAGGGTTTCCAATGTGCCCGCGGAACAGATGTCGATTGTGTCCCACCCTCTTTGTCGTGTCTGCAGGTTATAACGCGCACCTCTTGCAAACGTTTTCTATGATTCTCCCACGCTGAACGCATTGTACGATTCGCTTTTTTTTTTTTGTCTCCTTTGTCGTTTTGCACAGAGCGTGTGCTAGTATATACATATTGAGATTGATTCTCAGCGAACTTCTAAACACGCGTTCGCCGTGGACTTCTGTGCTTTTAACGGGGTTTCGCTTTCAGACCTGGGATGATCGACGATTGTCAGGTAGCCGTGAATTCATTCGTAGATAAAGTGACGCTTAATTGCCTTGTCTGTTTGCGGTTGTGTGTCTGAGGATTATTCAGCGCTTGATAAGGTTTGAATATTTGGTTTTTATTTTTTGCAGGGATTTAGATCGTTTTGAGGTTTATCATAATTTGTTTTTTAGTATTTTTTTTTAAAGAGAAGATTAAGTAAATACTATTTAGTTTTTGTTGGGATTTCGATGCAGTCCAGTGATTCTGCGATGTGAACCTTTTAGTATGTTAACCCTTTCACTACGAAAGACGTATATATACGCCCTCTAAATTTTTCTTACTATAACACATTTACTGTTTCATTAAACTGATTTAACATAGAATTTAGATTTTTGTTTCGTATATGTTTTGTCAGCGACTGACATGCGCATAACGCGCCGCAGTCAAAGGGTTAATGTATGTCATCTGGAAAAATGTTTCAAATATTCATTAATAAATGTTCATTAATAAAATATATCGTTAAAATCAGAGATGGGCAAATTCATTACCTAGGTAAAGAGTTTCGAACAACGAATAAAAGATAAAAGAGTACGTTGTTATTTTTAATCATTCAAACGTGGCAATTCCAATTTTTATAATAGAATTATATTCCTTACTGAATGAGTCGACATTTGGCAAACAATTATTTAATCTCATTACATAACTGTTTCATACTAGAACTACCAGTAGTGAATAAGTACATAAAATGTACATAATACAATCTAGAACAGAACTATGTATGAACAGAAGTATGTGAAGTACAGTAAAGGACAAAAATTCGATCGAGTTTAATAAGTTTTTTATTTGATTTTTATCCCACTAAAATCCCCGAGCAAGGAAATAACTGTCTATATTTACTCTAGTTTTTATAAATCACTCGATAAAGTCTCATTTTGCATAAAAATCCGCAGTCTAATTATAAGTAAAAGTATTGATACCTTCACGGTATCGGTTTATTCCTATCCATTATTCTATACTTACAACTTAATATAACTACAACGTAAAATATATCGCCTCGTAATTCAAAGAAATCATGAATGTACAGTGATTCCTCGATGAATCCGATACGAACAACTGCGTTTCTCCTACCACTGGGGAGCTCCCCTTCAGAAACCAATAAAAACAGAGTAAACAGAAACTAAGCAGAGGCTCGGCTTCGTGCAAGAAACAAACATATGAGCAGCTCAAAACCTTTTCGCCTTGCCACAAATGCTCCGAAGCTGACTCCAGTTTGTCGCACTCATCGAAGCATTACTGTATAACTAACTATCGGTACACCAAATTGCTACAACAATATGGAAGTTCGAGATGGTTCGTATTAATTCTCGCACGCGTGACACGTCTCGTTTACAATTTCCGTGATTCTCCCACGTTCGAAGGGGGTATTATTGTTTGGTTGTCGCGGGCTCACCGTCGCTGAATGCGAAGCAAGCGCATATCCTGGTCCCGCGTAGTTTGCATAAATCCACCCGGTTTCGTCTGTATCCTGAAAAGGCTCGACCTGGCCGTGCCTCTCTCGCCTGTCCTTAGACACACCTCCACAACATGGCACGAAACAGGTACACATACAGCGAGCAGTTATACGGTATAAAGACATATCTACGGCTATCACACGGGTCCTCGAATGGGGGACAACGAGAAGAATTTTCATCGTAGTAAATGCGCGCGCCTCTATTCAGCTTGATTTGTTTCAATGGCCGATGATAGCGTGGTTAGGGCTTAGTCCCTCTTTAATACTTCTTCTTACTTCTACTCCTATAAAATTTACACGCAGTACCGTCTTCTATTACTTCATGGAAATTCGATACACCGTCTGCTTTGTTGAAGTTTTCTCGTTTAGGTATTGGAGAGGCTGCGTCGACAGGTGAAAAAAGTCGGGGTTCGTGGTTTTAGAAAAGATTAATTGTAGAATAATGATACATTTAAAACGGGAGAGATGTATCATTAGGTGTTGTTACCAGATCGATAAATATAATGTAGATACACTGTTTTATGAAATATTAGAGATTCAATTTTTTCTTCACATTTTCTTCAGTTTTTGTTTCCAATTTTTCTTTAATTTTGGTATTATAGAATACAGCGTAGTTACTTTGAAAATCGGATTTCGTTAGTTTTCTGTTTTCGGAAAGCTTGCACGTATTGTGCGATTAAACGCAACCCTGTACTTAATACATTTAGGTGACATGAGTACAGGACATTCTCGATGAGTGTTCGATGGGTCCTCGGCACTGAGAGGTCCCCAGGTGTAACGCTGACTTTTTAATGAGGTTTAGCGCAGTGATAGATCTTGGAATTCCAAAGGCAATGATATTTGTTTCAGCCGCATGTGGCCTTTAGTTTATGAAATATTTAATGTTCAGTGCCGAAAAAGTTTCGAAGCCTCATCGAGGATTTACTATAGGTAAATGTTATTATTTAATACGAATTCTTCCATTTCATTTCCACGAAGGCATTATACATTAGTGCTTCAAAGTTTAGAGGCTTGAAATCTGCATTTCAAATGACACTGTCTGAAAGATATGTTCGTTTCTCCCAGGCACGCCGTGTACCTTGCATAAACACTTGCGATGGGACAAGCTACTTGTGATCGACGCAAGGACAGCCTTGCGTGCTTTGTAGTCGTGGCATGATTTTCATTGGGGCGAATGATCACATTAGATTTGCTTCGTTTAAGACGGTATGTAGGGCTCCCGATGGAAATGCCCAGGCACTCGGCGATAATGCCCCCGATCCTGTCTGTTGGTTTGTTACAGTTTACGTTCCTCTTCCGAAAAAACCGTCCGAGCATTCTTGGGATACGTTTCATGCAGCGTTCATTCAACGCTTCGTACTTCGTGTGGACGGTCGGGGCAAAAAGTACTAATTATCGTCGACTACCACCGACGATTGCGCATCAGCATTCAGATGCCGCGCGGTTGCGCTTTCCAGCTAACAAGCTCACCTCCGCGAATCGGTTCCATTTCTCGGGAACTTCGCATACCTGAAGAGCAAACGGAATTGAGAAACATGCATCTGTACTTCGTTCTTCGATGATGCGCCGAGTTTTATTGACGACAACCCTATATTTCTGATCTTTTAGCTTTCATGGTAATATTGGGTCGTTCCATAAGTAATGCGGTTTCTTTCGATATACAGGGTGAGTCACCTAACGCTTGCACCACAAATATTTTTGTTGTTTTTAAAGATACGTCAAATTTCTTAAGGAGAAATATGAATGGTTCAATGGGGCTAACATGAAACCACAAATTTTTTTGTTTTTATGTCATTGTTTTTAGAGATATCAAGGTCAACTTCATTTTTTAAAATGGAATCACCCGATTTTAAACAGCTACAATGATAGTTTCTTTCATTATGAATTCAGTGAGTATAATTATTCAAGGTCATTCAAGGTTACGGAAAAAAGGGTGGTTTAAGCCCCACTGAACCATTCAACTTTGTCCTTAACACATTTAACGTGTCTCTAAAGGCCACAAAGATATTGGAGGTGCAAACGTTAGGTGACTCACCCTGTATATGTTAATGAGAACAAACAACTTTCTGTTAGCAATCAGTCATTTATACATTATCAACTTCTGCGTCAATTCTTTAATAGTGACCACAGAATTTTGCTCAGTAGTAACTCGTAGAATGTCTTCATGTAGGGCCTCTCGACAGGTGAGTCCTTATTAAGACCTGGGCTGAATTTTCTTGAATTTTCTTCAGTATTGTTGTACTTTAACAATTTCGCCATACACCTGGGATAATTTTTTCGTTTATTTTTTCTTCAAAAGGGCCGTCTACGGCTTTCGAACTGCAATTTAGCCACCGTGGCCATATAAGTTTCTATCGCTTCAATCTTATCCTCTTTCAAATTAAGTTAGTTTTATGATCGTTCTCGTATACCTCAATAACTAAGGACATAATTACCTATCGATAATCACGTCCATCGAACACATAATCCTAGCGAATGGTTAAGAACACTTTGACCATTCTTACGGGTCAGTCGAACACCAAGCAGAGGCACATAATCCGCTCGAAGCTGTCGCCTCGAGTTCAAACAAATCCACTTTCTACCTTGTCTCTGGCTGTCGAATTCGCCGAGGGCCATGGAAATCCTCTCGAAAACGAGACCCGCCGAGGACGGAGGAACGCTCGGAACCGCGAAATCTGTGTCAGACGACTGAGACCAGCCAGTTCGAGGACGTCTCGAGAACACCTATAGTTTTACTTTCTACGGACCGGCGGCGGTGGTTTCGAGGTGAAAAACAGAGTAAAAAAAGCACGAACGGGATAAAAATTAAAACGACGAACGAGAGAACGTCGACCGAAATACCGTGGCACCGATTCCCATTGGTTCGAGCACCACGGATCAGTCAGACCCTGGCTGTGACGAGCCTCAAAGTTCCCGTCGTGTTACGTACGATTCAGGTAACTGTTTGTTAACATTCGACGGTGGTATATCGAGCAATAAAACGGGAAACCGGTTCCGTGATATCGAAATAAAAAAAAATAAAAAATTACGGAGTGGGGAGTCATTTTCTGTACGTTTTACGTGCACGTGGATGGCTATCCACGTTTCTGGCTAATATGGAAGGAAGCTTGATGGTTCTGGTGGGGACCGCTGGAGTTATTGGATGTGCCACCCTAAAGAGATATCACTCGAGCGCTTTATGCAACTCTGAGGAGGCGGACCTTGACAAGTGTCGCCAGTTTCAGTATTGTGAACACGTTAGTGAGTCATACCGAAGGGATCGGAGCGAGGAGAGTGGTATTTGAAAGGAAAATTTTATATTGCTGCTTTGGCGATGGGGTTTTAACAACGTCTCGGGAAGTACTTCTTGTATTCTGAAGCATTTACACTGCGTGGTATAACGATAAAGCCACCCTAAAATTTTCAATCCTTATGTATCATGGTTGAAATAAAAAGGAACTACTTTTTTCTAGATAATATAATCTGTTCTTTTCTAGAAAAATATTATTTCTCAACACGATTCGGTTTTATTTCAACCACAATACATAAGAATTGAAAATTTTAGGGTGGTTTTATAGTTATGCCACGCAGTGTATTTTTTTAGGACAACAGAATGAAGTGGAAATTGATATTTTTACAGAGATCAATTGTTTACGTACGTACAGGGCTCGATATTATTAAGTGCACCAATAGGTAGTCCACTATTTCGTTTCAATAAACTGGTGATAGTTTGAATTCGAAACACCTTTCCAGCCTCTTCGTTCTTAAAAGTGGAAAAGAGCTTCGAAATACGACTTTTGACTTCCTGAAAGAAAAGTAGCGAATTTGGCTAGATACAGTGGATAACTTATTGGTACATCTAATCATTACGATTCTGATCATTACTGATTCATAAATATGAATTTTAGGTTTTGAACGTGTACTTTAAGCATCAACCTTAGAGCTAACAGCGTTGAATGTATACTAAATTAAATTGTATAATATAGTAATATACATAATATATAATGCAATCTAGCATAATAAAATATAATTTAAAATTTTCATCGAATTGTTTCATTGCATTCCATTAACTGATCATTTTTGACGGTGTCTCGAGAAAATACTCGAGAAGTTTCTGGTTAAACAATGCAGGCCGACAACACCTTAATATATGCAAATCGTGGTCACGAACTAAACGAGGGTACAATGGTAAAGGATGCCTGACGATTAACGGAACATCTCGGAATCGGACGTACGTTTCACTAATAAATGGCGATTGTGGTTTTCTAGGTGATTTTTTTCGTTTCGTGTATCGAAGATCTGGGGCCTCGATTCCCCACATTTTACGGTTAGATTACTCTCGCTGGTTTTATGTAATAGCCGAGCTTTTCATACGAGCGTTTATACATATATACGCATATGCACAGCGCTATGAACGCTGCACTTAACCTTTTGCACCTCCATTTGTAGGTCCAGAGGTCGCAAGGTTGACCTTGACAGGTTCGAGAAAGCCTTGCATAGGAAAAATATTGTTGCTGACATCCCATTTACCGATCATTGGATCTTGAATTATTGTTTACATGTTACATATATCACAATAGCAAATGTGATGTTGATCTCTGTACTATAAAGGTTTTGTGTTTAATATTTATATCCTTCGAATTGTTTTTCTACAGTTTCAATGCAATGTTCAACATTTCTACATATTAAGATTCGTCTTAAGTTCACACAATAGTTCAAAGATAGCGATTGTTACTCGCTAAATTCTTATCAAACAGTTCGAAAGTTACAAAATTTGTGCACCTTTGATTTGCTCCTCTTGAAAATTTGAAAAGTTCAACTTAACAAATTCTGACTCTGGAATCAAGATATGGGATCCATAGCGTTGAAAAGGTTAAAATCCATTTACAATAGCAAACGTCAATTACTCCGAATGAAATGTCATGTCTCGTTAATTAACATTGTAATTACATGCCTCACGAGGGGACGACGTAACATCCATCAACCAACACCATCTCGTTTTCGTCAGTTCGCGCGACGCGCACGTATCCACCAATCAGGCGTTCCGGTTCATATTTCACTGTATACAGGGTGTAACAAAAATGTCGTCCGACCCGGAAACGGGGCACTCGGGGGATGAATTGGAACAACTTTTTCCTTAGCAATAATGTAATCTGAGGCTTCGTTACCGAGATATTAACGAAAAACCCCAACCAATCAGAGCGCGAGTTTGCCAGCCGAGTTCTCGCGGTAGCGTTGGCTACAAATCGCAGCGCAAACTCGCGCTCTGATTGGTCGGGATTTTTCGTTAATATCTCGGTAACGAAGCCTCAGATTACATTATTGCTAAGGAAAAAGTTGTTCCAATTCACGTCCCGAGTGCCCAATTTCCGGGTCGAACAACATTTTTGTTACACCCTGTATACACCTCGTTCAGCGCAAACGTATCGTATGTATCCCAGACAATTTTTCATCCCCGTTGTAGCGCATGTGCGGTTCGAAAGTTCATTTAAAACGTCCGCTAGAATAAAGTCCAGTATGTGCGTCCAGGTATATAACTGTAATGCATCTCGCGTCACCTATGATCTTACACCGTTACCTTGAAATAGGTGAGCCGTCAGTTGTTGGTGGTCGATGATGGCAACTCGAGGTGATCCAGGCTAGTCGTTTGAACCGAATCTTTCCGTGGGAAGGGAACATAAAGAAAGAAGCACGGGGGGAGGGGAAAAAAACTGGGAAACGATGGAGAGGAACAGATGAAAGCGCGACAGGAAGCTGGTAGCAACGGGAAGCGAGCGTTTCCGGTGTCCGAGACGACGTATCCTGATGCGTCTATTTCTGGAGGAAATGACAGAGGCGTTGAACACCCCCCACCCTTTTGGCGATGAGGGGTGGGAGAGAAAAGTTTTCGGTGCGTCGGTCTACGCGTATATGAATGAAAAGTCAAGGAGGAAGCCCGTTAGGCGGTGCACCGTCTGGCTTCGTTCTGGCTCGCTGCGTTTTCTCAAAGGAGACGTGGGTGCTGCCCTTCCACTCTTTGTAATTTGATGCTGTTTAATCGTTAGCTCGCTCCAGTCGCGTTACACGTTGCTGCGCACCGCGTTTCCACGGAATCACGCAGATAAACTATTCCGTTTCTATAGAGGAGGATCGCGTGTGTCGTTCGTTATGGCCGCGATTCTTTGCGGAAGACGCCGCTCGGAATAAAGTGGGAGTTTTTATTTCGGGATGGGTGATGATCTCTGGGACAGTAGTCGCTGAAAGTGATTTTTAGTGATAACCTGCGGCGATTTGGATCGTGGATCGATCGGTCGAGATGAAGGTGTTTCTGGTTCGTACGTTTTTTGGGTTTTGGACAAGGTTCTGATGTTGTGTGATTTTTATTTTAAACTGAAATAATTCCTTTCGGTGAAGAAATACCTGGTGTGCTGGTGATGTATATAGATTTTGATTTTAGCAGAGGAGGTGGTCGAAATATGAGCTGATAGTTTTAGTTGAGGATTTATGTATTGCCAAATGTGTTGATGATTTTTAAGATGTAATACTTCAATTTATCTAAAACATGTTTGCTTTATGATGTGGAGTTAAAATAAGCATCTTTTGTTCTTTATTCATAGTTTCACACTATCCCCGCTAAGGTGAAGAAACTAAGATGACTCTACACTTCCAACAAGCCCGTATTTAGACTCTAGCTTTAACTTGTGTTTGGACCACCTCCTCTAATTCTAATCGATTCTAAAGTTTTTTTTCCGCTAAATGCACTAACAACTGCTGAGAGAAGAATTTTTTTGTTTGTGTAATCTCTGTACTTGTCGTTTTACCTCAATCTAACAATTGTTATATTTTCTAGTGTTAAATTCGTTTCGTGTATTTTACTCGATGAAAATGTTTTGAAATTAAGAATATATTTTTTATTTCCATAATTTATCGTTAGTCTTCAATCGAAGATGTAAAGAGCATGAAACTACAAACTATCCAATTCTTTAAATATACGGTTAAATATAAACTGTTACTTGTTTCAAAAGACAATTGAAATTCTGAAAAATATGTAATAAACTCTGAGGAACAGAAATTTAGACTAACCAGAATATTTAATTATTAAAGATAAAAAGGATTTTTCATAACGATTTAGAATACTGAACTCCAGATTTCTTCTACAGAATGGAAAGGGAAATATTAAATACAATCAATAATCTTATTACTTAATGTCTTTTTCTCATATATTTCTAATTTTAACAGATTCCAAAGTCTCATAGGAATTAATATGCGTGTGTTACACTATCACCAAATTTACTCTAATTTACATGACTGATATCCTAATATAAACTTTTTGTACTATACTTTATTATCAGTTCTGAAATTTTATTGAAATTACACTATCGCATGTTTTAATTCACTTCAGGGTTATGTAAAAAGGCATGCAATTCTTTCGGAGAAATTTGTGATTGCCATTGCAGTCTGAAACACAAATTAAGATAATAACGTGCCCGACAAGCAAGGTGACTTTAATGTCGGCAAGCGAAAGTCGAGAGAAATTTTATTAACGTTGATACTGTCAGTTAATCGATTAAAAGGTTTATGAACCTCGTGCGAACCCTCGACCCCCACCACCCAAGGTTGCAGAGAAAGCGAACGAATACCAATTTTCAATGCCACCAAATGATATAGAAAGTTATAAAATGCTACACGACACGAATTATAAGTCTCGATTCATGAATATGCCCAGCTAAGCGTAACGATCGATAGAAATGTGTCCGCCTCGTGTAATAGCAAGAAATTGGGTCGTAGATCGACGGTAGATCGATCACTAAAAAGACGATAACGATTGGGGGCGAAAGGATACAAGAATTTTCTACAATATAAGAAAATAACAGCATTCCGGTCTTTAGAAATCGTGATTCTTGTTGGTTGACAAGTGAAACGCGGAGTGTCTTGTCTTTTTAACTAGAAATTTCAAGTTGAACATAAAGTAAAACGAATGCTTTATACAAAGGCGTATTTAAAAATGATAATATTAACTGTTTACGTACATCATTTTGAGATATATTTCTGTCATAAATTATTTGTCGTTCAATTACCATAAAATTAACATTAGAGCACTTAGCATTGGCATATTGGTTCATTAAACCCCAGCAATACTAATGATGATATTTTAGGCACCTCAAAAATGGTAATAAATCTTCTTTGGCGTTTACTAATTGGTATCGAAGCAATGGCTGTACAGACAGCCCGAATTTATATTAATCGAATATTTTATATATTTCAATTTAAGTTGATTTAAGACCCTTTTACGTATTCATATTTGCGTCTCACAGTATTTCATCCTTATACAATAATTACATCCGCATCCCCTCTGTACCACGTGCCCAGCTAATAGTAGATCCGTCTTGCTGCAATCTTGTCAGTATGTACAATAGTAGGATAATTATACGCTACAAAACAGGGTACAAGCCCTGTAAAGCCAATAAAACTATTTCCGATTCGTGCTCTCTACTCGCGATAGACGCATTACATACTGACCTTAAGCCTTATAATTACAGAAAGGGAATGTAACGTAAAATTATATTTTTTCTTCCACTGAAAAATTACCACTTCTAAAGGATGGTCATATCAAAGTACCAACATTCGATTCCCATACCAGTACTAATTTAAGAAGGAATGTAACGCAAAATTATATTTCTTCTACTACCTAGTTAATTACAAGTTATAAAACGGTGGTGATATTAAAAAGATAACTATTAAATTCCCACATCAGTTACAGTAAGAGGGAATCCAACGTAAAATTATATTTCTTCCACTGTATCTAATAAATTACTACCTAAAAATTCGATCTCCATATCAGTACCAATTTAACAGGGAATCTAACGTAAAATTATATTTCTTCCATTACCTAGAAAATTACAATGTCTAAAACAGTGGTCAAATGAAAACGACCAACAGTAGATACACCCCACCAGTCACAATTTAAGAAGGAATCTAAGATAAAATTATATTTTTTCTTTCACTGCCTAGTAAATTACCATTTCTAGAACGATGGTTAACTCAAAGACTAACATTCGATCCCTCTATCAATACCAATTTAAGACGGAATCTAACTGTATTTCTTCCACTACTTAGTAAATTACAATGTCTAAAACCGTGATGATATCAAACAGACCAAAATTACCAATCCTGTTCGAAAAACGTTGTTGATCCCTTTATGCTTTTAACAGGATTCATCGCAGTCCACAAACTTCTTGATCTATTCTGATTTGGTTCGAATCGTGTTTCATGAGTTAGTTTCGGGACGGACGACTTTTCCAACGATCTATCGCAACCACCATCGACCGGATGTGCCCACCGTTGAGCGTTCACGCGCGATCTCCTGCGCGCGCGGGACCGTTTTCACGCGAGCTCCCGATGCACACACTTCTGCCCCGGAAAAATGCAGGGCACTTCGCCACGGCATGCGGTGTATGTGATATGCACTTATACGGCCGGATCGAGACACACGTGGGCACACTAGCAGCCACCTTTTTTTCCCCGTGTCTCCACACCCTGTTTCTCTCTTCTCCAGTCCCACAACGGTCGGCCGGTGTTGTTCATGTAACGGGTGGTTCTTGTTACAAGTGACCGCGAACAGAAACTCCGAACACCTTCGTGGATTTAGTTATGTTTCATACATTCAATGAGTCCAAGGGTAAATCGATCATAATCATAAAAAGTAAAAGTTTCAGTATTTGAAAAACAAACTTTATGAATTCCCCCTCGGTATGCACAATCCGAATTTTAAAATTTATAAATTTTAGGGAAGTAAAGTTTGTTTTTATAACACAGACTTTGATTTAACAAGTTGGACTCTGATCATTCTTCCACTGGAAAAATTTGACATTGATCGTTCTTTTCTGTACCCAAGATTCTTTGGTCCTTAATTTTTCTAACCTGTGCACGTTTTTTTCTTCTATTTATTATACTAGAGTTCGGTAACATTTTCTAGGCTCCGATACATGGTGGTAAAATCTCAATTTCGATTCAGAATGGACTGTGATTGTTTTTTCTCTGGATTCTTCATATTTTATCATCTGTTTACCCCCTAACAACGATAATAACGACGCAATATTGTGTATAATTAAATTTGATTAATAGTTGATTGTCTACTATTAATTTAAAAGTGTATCATGATCAGTACTAGAGTGTTTAAATTATAAAGTCATGCAGTACTATAAGCAGCTACTTTTAGATTCTGTAAGAGATTTTAAAAGTCTTTAAAAAGACCAATTTAGATGCGAAGGGTTGCTCTAGCTCTTGAAGGATCTAGCAAGTCAAACATACATAGCATTTACAGGTTCGTATCTAGAGCGCCTAGAACACAGGTCACCTACTATCCAGAACATCTGGAACTGTAAAGGTAGCTACTGTCTAGAAAACGAAGTCTCAGGAGTGAGGGTTATCTAGAACACATACAGTTATTCTATCTAGTACTTGTAGATACTGCTTTTAAAATTCACCATGAACATCCTTAACATCATAAGTCAGCATAATTAGAAACAGTAATAGAACAGTATAATTTTGAACAATATTAGTTATTAGAAAAATTTAACAAGTTTTAAATTGCTTGGGGTCATGTTACCTGATAGATCATGTTACCAAATCGAGTGGTATAATTTTTATATTTTTTGTGTTATCTGTTACTCTGATTGAAATCTGAAAAAAAAAAAAAAAGATAAAGAAGAACATACATTGCGTTAAATTCGAACGTATAATTACTGATACTTATGGCGTCAATGCAAATTCCAGTTTTCTATTCAGGATTTCATCGAGTAAAATATGAAATACAAACTTCATGAATGTTCATTAAAGTTTTTCTATCGTACTATTTTGCATGTTCGCGCATGCCAGAAATGCATAAAATCAGCAGTCTAATTATGATTTACACGCGATCGATTTTTCGTCGACACTGCCACGCAAGTTTGCGCTAAGGGTCGTTGGTTGCTATTACTGTCTATAAAACCGCGAGTTATCTCGATGAAAGTAAAGATACAATATTCATTCGCTTATTAGAATATAACGCTTTGTTGATACGGTTTTATACTGAATGTCTCGAATCCTTTCACGAACAGTTAAGTACTTACTACATACATTATATCAGATGTTCTTCACGTTGGTGATGCAAATGAAGATGGTAGTATATTAATATTCACCGTATAATTATTTGCAGTAATTAAAAAATTCACCGAATTGAGAGAAATCGATGTATTTACAAATGCAAATTCTATCGAAGCTATTATACAGTAAATTCTCGATGGCTCCTCGGCACTGAACATTAAATATTCCATAAACTAATGGCCATATGCGGCTGAAACAAATATCATTGGCTTCGGAATTTCAAGCTCTATCACTGTCTAACCCTCATTAAGAATTCAGCGTTACACCTGGAGACCTTTCTTTGTTAGTGCCGAGGACCCTTCGAATAGGATTTATTGTAATTATCACCGTGAATATATACGAACTTTCTACCTTACTATTTTCTTATTCTAAAGTCCAGGTGTCTTCAGACAGAGAATTAATTATTTTATTTTAACTAATTGTCTGGAAACATTTATTGCATATTCCAACAGTGGACAAACTGCGTCTCCCGAGACAATACTGGGTTTCATTGCCATTTTTCTTAAACTTTTATATTAATAATCTATCGTAATATAGTAGTATGAACCAATATTAGAATACATTATTTCTGTGGTTCTTGAACATTACAAAATGTATGAAAAGTATTATATATGGCTTTTATTATCGGAAAAACTTGCCCACCACTGGCATATTCGATGTGTCCTAATACCTATGATCAAGGAGTGTAGCTCTCAAGCAAAACCTCGTTTTCCAAAAAGGCGTAGAAGAATGAATGAACGAAAAAGAGTGATGTGTCACGGTGCTAGATCACAAAGGATACCGTTTTATCCTTTAGTCACCCGTGGTATGATACCTAGGAGGAAGTGGTGCAAGGACGTATCGCTACAATCCTAAAGGCCTCGTATTAGGTACCATTTTATTCGAATAATACATAGTGAAAAGCAGCAATAGTTAAGATCGTCATCCTGACTTTAAAACAGTTAATGAGATTAAATAATTGTTTTCCAAGTGTCTACTCATTTACAAAGAAGTATTATTTCACTAAACATGGAAATTTACACGTTTAATCAATTAGTCAATAGTAATGGCAAAGTACTTTCAATAGTAATGACAAAGTACTTTCCTTTTATCTTTCGAATGAATCCCCATCTCTGGCTATCAGTACACGCATGATCGACCGCAAAGGCGTGTAAGCGTGATGTAGCGATAATGCAGGCGTGAGTAGGAGAGATACTCCTCTTTCGCTTGGACAGCTGCAGGAAGCATTGCCAGACGTTTGTGGAATGCTGGGAAAGTGATCGTTTGATGATCTAGGCTTTTACTGAACTACGAGTCTCTCCCTGATCATCGGAGATTCGTGTCGTCCTTTTTGCGGTTTGATCGTTTGCGAGCATCGACTTCTTCGACACTCGTTCCCTCTCGTCGCTTTTTATCATTCGGTGAGAGGACTCTGAACCAGTTCGTTCGAACGTTTCACCAAAGTTCTGATGGGGAATGGGGAAATTTATCGGGAGATTGTGAATTTTTCTTATAATTTATCATTTGCTGAGATATGTGCTCTTTTTTGCTTATTTGTAAGCGAATTATATACACATCTATGCTATCTTAACCCTCGTCTGCCTCTCATTTTCCCAACTTAATTTTTCCCTCGGTGTCAAATCGACGCAGTGGTACAAAATTAATATAATGAAGAGATAAATACTTAAAATTTCAAATTCTTTACAATAAAAGAAACGGAGCCTCAGTTAAATTTACCAACACATGACAGAGTAACGTCATTTCTTTGGAGAAAAATTTATTAAATTGACAGAAGGGACGGACGAGGGTCAACAATATTCATAATTATTCTCTAATAGAGAAGTCTGCAATAGCTGTTCTTCTTATTCACAGAAGTTGTAGAAAATGTTGTGAACTTAAATAGAGGTGTTACAAATTGTTGAGATAAATAATGGATTAGTTATTGCAATACGTATTATAGGATGACGATTTTTCTGAGTGTAGCAGGGAAATTCGCTTTTGGTCTGTCAAACTTAAAAGAGAATTTCGGTATTGTAGATGTTTTTAAAAAGTAATGATTCGATATTTCGAATATTAGTTTGATTATAATATTAATATAACATTAAAACAAATTAATTCTTTTCTCGATTTTAGAGCATAATAGATACATTTTTCATAGATATAGTGTACTGGTTTTGGTTTAATCAATTCTAGTAATGAATTCAGTATCATTTAGTTTTGTAAAAGTTGTCATATTAAAATGAAAATAAATTGATACTTGGTCAGGAGTATAAGCTGAACTGTCATAGGAGATAAGTTAATGAAAGGAAGACTGTTCAGAACTGTCGTACATACTCATTCTCGTTCACTTTTATCAAGGGGTTCAGTTTCCTAATCGCAGTGTTACCATTTTTTTTCCAGGCTATCGCGATGCGTCTGTTCAAACGTCAGTGTTCTGATACCAGTCCGCAGCTAGTTTCGGCTACCCCGTTATCACAGGATGGAGGAGCTGGGCCTCTGGCAGCTTTCCATGAAAATTCCGAGCGTACCAAGAAGAAAGCTCAAAACGAGAACGACGGGTCGGAACGAACTTCCGCCAAAGAAAATACCGGCGACTTACTGAAACCACCCTCCTCGCAAGCTTGTGTCTCGAATCGTAAAGGTAATTTTTAGAAAAATAAAAAAAATAAAGTTGTGCATAGAAAAATCAGATAACACGTTGAATTAAGAATGAACGTTATTCCAATGAGTTAGTATTATTTTTCATTTAATTTCTTGTATATAATAAAGAATGAGGTTTTATTAATAAGTTACGTAGTATTATTTTTTTTATTAAAACTCGATTAAAAAGTAATAAATTAGAATATAATGAGAAATAAATCTTTCAGTCTTATTCGTTATATAAAATAATATTTTAGAAACGAATAAACGTATTATAATAGTTCATAGTTAGAAGAAGAATTTCTGTGGAAAATCTACACTCGAGTTTCGGTGATACGAATAAAACCTGATCATCTAAAAATAATATCTACTTAATCTATACTCGAGTTTTGGTGATAAAAACAATATCTGATAGCTATAATTGATAGTAGACTATCGTAGCGGGACTATTAGTAGTTTCTGATCTTCCCGTTTGAACGCGTTTTCGTCATTCACCTTTAATATATTAAACTCAGCTTTCACCTTTTTAAATAGACATTGGCATTTTCCACTTTTTGCACTTAACATCGTTTACTTCCTGATTAGTATGCGCGGTTTTTATTCGTTCATGAGCATCACGAAGCATTACGCATTTAAGGCACACTCGATGAATTGCTGATCGTGTTTGTCTTCGTTACTGCAGTGAGTTTGATATGAAATTGAAGTAGATACATAATGTATTAAGTGTGTGAAAAGTAAAATGAAAATCGGATTCATTAATATCTCAAAAAGTATAAAACTGATTATTCTGAAGTGCATATTATTTAATTATTCGAGTCAAGAATTTCTTGTGAGTTCATAATAGTAAATGTACCTCATTAAGGAACAAAAATTAATCGACAGATTCGTTTTGCATCGCAGGAATTTCAACATGGGGAAGAAAAGTAGGCCGAAGATGGGATCAGCTGAAGAGATCGGATAGTTCGGAGTTGCTTTCGGTTTCGGGCCGAAGAAGACGGTGGAGCCCGAATCGGAAAAGTTGTGGCAATGCAACGGACAAGAAAGAAAACGTAAATATTCCACTTTCGAGCACATACATTTGACTTATTAATTTCGTAACACCTGACTAAGTAATTAGGCCATTGTGTCTTCACTATCATAACTATAAAGTTAAACGAGCCTTTTATCCATTAAGAATTTTTTTAGAAATTTTATTTAATCTCTGAAGTGAAGAACCGCATTCCATGGCGTTATATCGTACATACACTAAAGAAGTGAATTAGAAATTAAACAAAATTTTATCATTACTCTTAGGAGTCTGATAAAGACTATAAGCATAATTACTTCGATCAATTTTAAGCCTTAGAGATTTTCAATTTCTTTTTTTTAAATATTCAGTATAATTAAAGTCTTCGTATCGTTAGATCATTGTAAAATTCTTTCAATTCTTCTGGAAAAAATACGAAATAATTATAATGGAATAGTGAACTATAAATGGAAGAATGTAGAAGATACCCAAGAACGTATTATATAACCACCTAAATAAATTATGTTTCATAACAATTAATTTTGGTATGACCTACTAATTGATACATAAACCAGAAAATCAATAATACACCTAACAATAAAGCAGAAAATATTTAATATCAAGAATGAAATTACCAGTCTGAAGTATCGTAAAGTAGTCTGAAACGCAGTTTTGTAAGAAACAGCCTCAAATCATTCGAAGCACGTAAATCGAAATGCGTCGACTATTTCTATGTTCTCGTCTTCACCAAGTGTTTTGTCTCCGCAGGGTACCAATGGATCGCCGGAACTACCAAAGCCAAAGAGAATCTCTAGAGTCGAATCCCTGCGAAACTTATTCAGGAGCAGCGAACGGAATAACAACTTTCTAGCCGGTGACGTGTCTGCTAGAAACGTGACGATTCAAGAAGAGGATGTCACCTGCATCAGTCACTATCCGATGGAGAAGGCGTTGAGCGATGGCGCGATAAAGAACGCGCCCTTCCGGGTCAGCTCGGACGACAGTCGATTGGATCCACGTGGCGTTAATCTTCAGGAGAAGAAGAAACAGCTCAGCCGCAGCATACATGATCTCCAGGAGCAACAACGCGTTTTGGATTATATTCTGACGAACCAGGACATACTGAAAACGGAGAAAGGATCAGCGTTCGCGAAGGATACCTTGGACAAAGTCAGACGGAGCACCAGTCCGAAACGTCGAACCAGCCAATCGACATCGGATGTGAACAAAAACAACGTCTCGACACAGACGAAAGATTTCTTAAGCTCCCAACTGAATAACATCAAGAAGAACTTGTTTAACGCCCGAGCAAGTGGTAGCGAATGCGACAGGTAGGAATTCATATTAATTGTTCTTTCATAATTTATGAACGCTTACATGCCAAAAATACTTCTTTTCTTCATAGCATTATTCCATTTAATATCTTATACGATATTTTACGAGGAATTGTCTGAATTTTTATTGTGCCTTTCTGGAATTTTTAAACGATTTTTAGTAACGGGTGCTACCTATTACTCAACTGCGCAATCTGGAAAACAATAAAATACAGGCATTTTAGGTGTTCTTATAACTGGATATATTCGAGTTAATATTCTACTCATAGTAATATTTACGAGGACATAATTTTATTGCAGTCCATTTCATATTCCACTTGACAATGTCAGAGTTCGTAAAAATTTATTTCCACACGTAGGCAGTTTTTCAAATTTTAAATAAATTGAAAATTTCCATATGGTTTCGAAGTAATTCAAATGCTTATCCTATTTTAATAATATTCGTTATTTATTCCCATCGTCCTCCACCATCTTGACTAAACAGAAGATTGGGAGGATATCTTTTCGCTACACCTAATACTTTCACATTACAATTACTGCCTATTTATTTCCACAATTTGTTTCCTATTATTTTCATAATTTCACCTATTTATTTCCTATTTTATTCCAAATATTTCTATAAGTTTATTATCTGTAAATCAACATTGTACGTCAATTACATAAAACTATTTGTACCCATTTACAGAACAGACGCACCGAGACCCTACACAACGACAGGTCTGGAGGACTTGATGAGCAACTTGCGACTAGGTTGCGACGAAAGCGGCTACGATTCCGACAGCACGCGAGCCGGAGCGGACTCTCCAGACAGCGGGAAGTCCGTGCCACCGATGTTAAAGCCCCGTAGCTTCTCCATAACATCCGACGATTACCACGGGATCGATTTGTCCTTACCAGCTTGCACACCCAATAACAGGGACGTGGCGACAGGGACCGAAGGTACCGAAGTTGGACCGTCCTGTCTCGACGAGACTATTGTTCTCGGGAAAAGCTTGCTGAACGAATCCGTAAGGACAGACACAACAGCATTGATGTCCGATGGAGATGAAACGGACAGTTGCGACGAAGACACCTTCGCAGGATTCGCCGAGTTCCACATGAGCTGTCCTGCTCAGTACCCAAAACACGACAGCACCCTGCGAAAATGTGACACTGGTCTGTCGAAAGCATCCAGCACAGGGACTTCAATGAATAATAATTTTGTAGAACCTGGAACGTCCACCTGCGAAAGTAACGAACTCTCCAGGTTACCCGAGAAGCGATCGTTCGCCAAATCGGAATCACTGTCTCTTTCGCAGGCGGTGAAGATACAGAACCTACAGAAAGAGACAAGATCTCAGATACCCCTAAAGTCTCGGAAGCACACTAATTCCAGCGCGTTGAATCTACTAGATAACGCCGCCTCCCCGTGCAAGGACAGTCCTCCAGCATCAAAAATCGTTTCGACGATCGTCAACAGTCCCTTGCAATACTACAGCCCAAAGAGGTCGCGATCGAACATGGAACCAGAAGACGTGGCGAACGCTAGGAATAAATTGAAGAAGCCTGCACTGGTTACGAAGATCGAGCAACCAGCTGCGACTCATATGGCGACGCCAGCGAAGACTCTGATCCGTCGAGAACTGAAGACGATGAAGCTTTCCGTGGAGAACTCGGGTAGCCTAGGTATCTCTGTGGAGAGGCGAGAGGCCGTCAGACCTTTCTACGTGATCTCCAAGATGGACGCGAACGGGGAAGCAGCGAAATCGAAGCAATTCCGGATCGGGGACGAGATTGTCCGAGTCTGTGGGCGAAGGTTGCGCGGAATGTCGATCGCGGAAGCTAGAAACGCGTTGAGGAGCTGTACAGGAACTGTGGAGCTGCAGATCGCCAGGGAGCCGACTTTCACGTTTGGCGAGGAACTTGGCGACACCTGGGGCGATATTTTGGTCCGCACACGAAGCGACTCCGAGGTGTGGACGTTGAAGGAGGAGAAGACTGAGGCGGAGGTTTCTGTGTCTGTTGACACGGAAGCAAGACGAGAGGACCCGTCCAAGTGCAAGATCGTCGGAGCGTTAACGAAGGACGGGAACAACGTGTCGGCGAGCGCGATGGAGCGAATGGAAAGTGACAGTGAGCTAAAAAGGGAATCTGACCAGAAGATGACTGGCATGAGGAAGTTCCAGGTGGTCAGGAAACGCGGTACGAATACGGTTTCCTGTTCGAGAAGGGCGACCAGCCTCTCGATGGACCTGTTGACCATTACGTTGGAGAAAGGCGCAGCGAAAAAATTAGGATTCTCGATCGTCGGTGGATCGGATAGCAACAAAGGGTCTATGGGTATTTTTGTGAAGGACATCATGGCCGGGGGCCAAGCAGCCGAGGATGGAACACTGAAAGTTGGTGATGAGATACTGGCGATCAATGGGATGTCCATGGACGGACTGACGCACGCGAAGGCTTTGCAGTCGTTCAAAGCCGCGAAGGCTGGGAAAATGGTCCTCCACGTGGGACGACGGGATCCAACGCACAAACAGTTGTGTTATAGGCGATAGTATTTGGTGGTTATAACAGTGGGTTAGTTCTGGTGCTTTGCTTTAATTAGTACAGTCTTAACGGTGGGCGTTCGGTCGACACGTGAAGTCAGTTGACAAAGTACTATGAAAAATAAAATTTTAATAGGGATCTTTACTAACTGTAGGATACGTTTTCTACTCAACTATAGAGTTGTATTTTGTTTTATTTTATGATTTTTCACTGCACCATTTGTCGACTGAGAGTCCTGTTTAGTGCTGCATAATAACGTTAACGGTGCTTTGCCTATGGATAGGCGGTAGATTCTTGAGGTTTATCGATTTCATGGAAAACTTTTGGAATGCAAGATTGTTTACATATGTTTATATACATGTATTATGTGTACCGATAAGGAAACCACTATGTCTTGTCGAAATGAGTATTCATTTCTGTACAAGTCAAGAAACTATACTGTTGTAATTTACACATATATTCATAGTGACTTTTCCGCACGTTACACCATTTTTACTCAAAGGAAGATCATCTTTAATTTAAAATATGTTGTTTAACAATGAAAAAAAACAGAGTTGATTACTTATTGGTACACCTAGTAGATGAAAATTTTGAATATTGAGTATTCCAAAAAGGATGAAATGAATTGAAAATTGCATGTTCTCAATACTAATTGATTTTTCTATTGAATATTTGACTTTGGGCTACAATGGTCTAATAAGAAATTGTTATCTTACAGATATATCATTCAATCAAAATCCTATGATTGCCTGGACAAGCTGACGGAGGCCGGAGACGAATGAAAAAATTAAGAAGTATCGGATAATCATATTTGCCAGTCACTAAAAAATTGAACTATCCTTATTATTAATTTAACACGTGAATCGAATCTTTTGTCAAAGATCTTATTTTGTCACTGTCGCGAGGAGGAAAATGTATATATTTTCGTGTATAAATTCCGCGCACGTAATTACGATTCACAAACATAATTGATTATCAATAATTACCAACGTAGCAACATCGAGCATCACATTCTTCATTTCGTCGTAAACTTTTCTATCCAGGTTTCAGAAAATTCACAAAATCTCGAATCGGTGATTCGTAATCAACGTGTCGCGTGTATCATTCTGTAAATTATGTTATTGTACCTTCGGCGTTTACGTTAATTATGACTATTTTTTCCTTAAGATGGTATTTGTGATATCGGTTGACTATTATTTTTGTTTCGATTAAAGAGCGATCTACGATGTAAGTATCTCTTCAATTCCCCGCTTCAGACTAATGAGATTTAATTATTTCGCGAGCAATACCGAATGGTCCCATTTAAAAACTGAGATCCACGACGATTCGTAATTATATTCTCTACTTAACAAATCTAATTATTTGAATATTAATTTAATTGATTGCAATATAGATGAAAATTAGGAATAACAGAATATTCGTGTTTCGATCGTAATTAATATATTACACTGCGCGTAAGTGTCATAAATGATATTTAATTGAGTTTTCTTCAGTTTTTATCTGGGAAGACTCGCTGGTTTTGAATGTGCCTTTGTATAATAGCATAAGAGGATCGTAATTGTAATAATAACTGTAACAAAAATTGTACATAGTCATATCCCGTTAGATGTAACACGCTAACATGTTGGATTATGGCTCTTTAATTCAGTGTAGCGCGGATTTAACGTATGTTTTGCCTCGAAACATATTCAGTTTTGTTTAATACAAGCTACACGCCGTGGAACGAAAACGATTAACTGGGTTGAGTACTCATCATTTACTCACTACTCAATTAGATGTAAGCGTAGCATTAGATTAGTCGATTAATACACGTTGTGTTTTAAGCTACTGAGACTGACATTCGGTATGTCTACCTGAGAAATGCTGTGATATTCATTGTAGTCGCCTTAGTTGGTATCGTACAAACTGTATTTAAAATAAACCTGGTTTTGTTAATAAACGTATGTATACGGTTAATTCGCTTTCTGCGTGTCTACGTTTCTAACTAACATTAACATTTAAGCATTGTTCCTTCAGAGGGACGACTGGAGAAGGGCGTTAAATGCGAAAGAAAAAATTAAACTATGAACAAATTTTAATAATGTATGTGTAAAAATACATTTGAAACGTATTCTTATCTTTGTATCGAAAAATAATAATTCCAGTTTTAGGTTCATTTCATTCGAGACATTTTTACGTAACAGTTTTAAATTCTCCATGGATAAACATGAATAATTTTTTATTTCTTTAAACACTATTAAATTAAAAAATTTATCATTGGATAATTTTCTAATAAGTTTTGTTCATACTATAATGTTACAAAATGAACGTGAAAGACTGCATTGCGAAAATATTAACATAAGAACATTCTTATATATTATGTATTCTTAGATTCTCATATATTCGTATATATTCCTTACATATGTGTGCTTATAAACCATTCACTTGTTAGGCCTAATGGAATATTCTAACATTCATATATTCATTACATAAAAAAGCAATATATTTACATTACAATTTATCATACTATAAAATTACAGTGGTGCGTACCATACGGTTGAGAAACTGTTCATCTTAAATGATCACGCGCGAGTTAAGTTACATTTGTAAATTTTAAAACATCTAGCACGTGTCATCCGTATTGTTGCGAAGCGGACTGAGGTGGTAGATACATCATATTTTGCTGAGGAGGTGGAGCAGGATAATTCGGTTGGGGAGCAGGATAGCTTGGCTGAAGCGCAGGGTAATTGGGCTGAGGGGGTGGAGCAGGATAGGTCGGTTGTGGAGCAGGGTAGCTTGGTTGTGGCGCCGGGTAACTGGGCTGAGGGGCAGGATAACTTGGTTTTGGAGCTAGTGGAGGATAATTAGGTGGAGGAGTAGGATAGGTAGGCTTAGGGGTTGGTTGAGGAGCAGGATAGGTTGGTTTTGAAGCAGGATAACTTGGCGCAGGAGAGGGATAAGTGGGTTGATAAGGTAGGGAAGGGAAACTTGGTTTTGGAGCTGGCGGAGGATAATTGGGCGGAGGCGCAGGATAAGATGGTTTAGGAGTTAGGGGAGGATAATTTGGTTGAGGAGCAGGATAACTGGGCTGAGGAGCAGGATAATTTGGCTGAGGAGCTGGGTTATTGGGTTGAGGCGGTGGAACAGGATAATTTGGTTTAGATGGTAGATAACTGGGCTGAGGAGCAGGATATGTGGGCTGAGGAGGTGGTGCAGGGTAGGTTGGTTTAGGTGTCGGAGGAGGATAATTTGGTTGAGGAGCAGGATAACTCGGTTGTGGAGCTGGATAACTCGGTTGTGGAGCTGGATAACTCGGTCTTGGAGCAGGATAACTCGGTTGCGGAGCAGGGTAACTCGGTCGTGGAGCTGGATAACTCGGTCTTGGAGCAGGATAACTCGGTTGCGGAGCTGGATAACTTGGTCGCGGGGCAGGATAACTCGGCTGTGGAGCTGGATAACTCGGTTGTGGAGCTGGGTAACTCGGCTGTGGAGCTGGATAACTCGGTCGTGGAGCAGGATAACTCGGTTGCGGAGCTGGATAACTCGGTTGCGGAGCTGGATAACTTGGTCGCGGGGCAGGATAACTCGGCTGTGGAGCTGGGTAACTCGGTCGTGGAGCAGGATAACTCGGTTGTGGAGCTGGGTAACTCGGTTGTGGAGCTGGATAACTCGGTTGTGGAGCTGGATAACTCGGTTGTGGTGGAGGGTAATTAGGTTGCGGCGGTGGATAATTTGACTGCGGTGCAGGGTAACTTGGTTGCGGTGGCGGATAACTCGGCTGCGGTGCAGGGTAACTGGGTTGCGGCGGCGGATAACTTGGTCTCGGTGTCGAGGGAGGATAGGTAGGTGTCGGTAGATTGATCTTAGTGGGTGAATTATTATAACTCGGCGTAGGGCCTGAAGTCGCAAAGCTATTTGCTGATGCTGTTGACGAATAATTCGGTGTCGGAGTAGTTCTAATTGGATAATCAAAGTTGGACGATGTCGTGGGTATTCTCGAATTGAACGATGGAAACGTTGGCCCAACGGTCGTGGTGGTAGGAAAATTTCCATTCGCCGAGGTAAGCGGTCCAATCAGTTTCACTACACCAGCGGCTCCCGTTGCCGATGCTGTGCTGGTCGCAAAGTTGTTGGGTCCTTGAAAACCTTGCTGGACTCCTCCTAGCCCGAATGGTGGTAGGTACGTGGGCGCTGGCGTTGAATATTGCGGAGGTGTTGGTGGTGGTGGTGGTTGCGGTGGCGGTGACGGTGGGGTGACATACTTCGGTTGCGGTGGTGGAGTTGGTGGCGGCGAAGGTGACGGGGGGTAACTGTACTTTGGTTGTGGAGGCGGTGGCGTTGGGGAAGGCGGCGCCGGTGGCGGTAAATACGAAGGCGCATTCGTTGGCGCTGGAGTCGGGTAGTTTTGAGGAGTTGGTTGGTTATAATTGGGATTCGGCAGCGAAAACGGTATTTGCGGTACATCGTAACTGTATCCCGCTTGCCGGACTATCCGTTCCGTTCGTCCAGCGGCGTGATTGAGCAACAGGAATATCTCCAACTGCGCGGGACGTGCGGTAAAATGTATTTTAAATATGGAAAAAGCAAATCCCGTGGAATTATCACCGAATATCTACGTACCCATACTAATGGCCGCATAATCAGCTAGTGTCTACTGGTAAAACAAAAGTGACAATGCCTTTTATACGAGCACTTTCCCCATTGTCGGTCCCGTGCTCGATGCTCCTCATGAAACCGCACGGGTTTCACAATGGCCCGCCAAACATAGCCCACCATTTGCAGGATATTAAATTGTTGTGTCCCAGTTGCACCGAGGGCGGCTATTAGACTTGCTGTGATTGCACACCTCGGGTGGGGCTGATTTTCTTTTCCTCGTCGTTCGTTGCGTTGTAAGCGGGAGGAGATCTCGTTATGTGGCAACGAATGGAGGGGACGAAGTGTCATTTCGTTACAGCCGCATCGTAACGTCGGCGTAATTTAACCGTAAGACCATAAAGACACTTGTATATCTAATTGGTTGTAATCCCGTCGCAGTTACACGCTCGTAGGTGCGTTCATGTCTCGTTCAACCACGTTTTAATAGATTCGGAATTCGTTTAGACGCACGGCAGTTAACTTTTGACGTGTAGTCTAATTTTAATTGGTCGCAGTCAGCGCGGTTAATGTATCAGATGGTAATTTAATGGCCAGATGTGTTGTCACTCGCCACGGAGTTTACACTTTGTTACCATTAAATGGTAACGATATCGCAGAAAATTCTGTAGTTTAACGGGAATCGTATTCAATAAGTATCATTCTATTATTTTGTTTCCTAAAGCTGTAAAATTTAATATATTGCAAGAAGTATTATATCGAGTACAATTTTTTGAAGTCATTATTCTTACCATTCGCATTTTTAAATGTTTATATTAATGTAATTGTTTCACACTCGTTGAAAAAATCGAGCAACTGATTAAAAGAATGTAATGATACATTACAGGAATTTGTTCATGATCATGTAACAAGATGAATTTACACTAACATAATATCGTACTAGCAGTTTTTATTTTAACTACTTTAATTGTGTATACTTTTTTCATAGGGTATATTTATATAATTATTTTGTTCTCTTAATTCCTTGCTTCAGTAAGTTGCCTTAATTCTTTGTTCCGCTTACTTAAATCGTCCTTTTCCTTGAAGTATTGATCAACATTTTTCGTAAGTTCATTTACATTCGATTGTACTTTCGTAAGTTGACTCTTAATTCTTTACCTTGCCATTAAATGGCAACTTTTCCAAAGTAGCTATCATTCAGCTATCGTTTATTTTATTGTAACTTGCATCTCCCCTTAGCTAGACTGAAGATTATCTTAAATTATGTCCGAGGTTACAAAAGATACAAAACGTTGAATAGCGTATTATACGGCTTCTTGCGAATCGCATTTTTTCCCCCGTCTGTAACAATCTATCAGGAAACTGTGAGAATCCATGGGACGCATGACTAAAGATACGTACAAACTATCGTGATATTCAGAATTCTTGGTACAATGAAAAGTCACGATCATCAATCACTTCATCTTACCAATCGTTGCAAAAACACGCTTCACGCTAAGAATTGCACGAGCGACGTTCATCTTTCAGGTTTTGTCATCGGTGGCATCGAGGTACGCGTTTTCTGATTATCTAAGCTAACCGAATCTAATGATTATTTCATGACGATTCGATTTGAACGCAAGGGAGTAATATTTATCCGTAGATAGCATTGACGCGTCTAAAGAATAGATTATTGTCGTTGATTTATAAAAATTCGAATTTTATTATTTCGATAATAGCGACATGAATGAGACAAATTCGATAAATGTTACACGCTAGTTTAGGAAGACGAGTCATAATTAGAATGTTTGCGCGAGTATAGAATTTTATGGATTAATTTTTCGAAATTGGACGCAGAGGAAAATTTATTTACCGTGTTAGCTCTTTAACGTCCAGACCATTAAATCGATATTACAAAATTATGACACTGATATATATATGTTGTATTTTGTAATTTTGAAGTCGAAAATATCGATATTGAATCAATTTATATGTACCTTTTTTTATATTTATTTTTAACCATTTAATCCCAAACACCTCTTTCGGGGAAAAAATTATTTCTCGCGATTAGTTAGCTCAAAAATGGTTCAAACGCGTGCATCTCATCTGTATTTTTACGAAAAACCCCTGGAAATATTATTTTCTACGTGTAATGTTTACGTCACACTGGATGTTAAAGAGTTTTAAAGTTTCAAATCTGAATAAACTGTCCTGAAACTTTTTACTACACTACTGAATTTTAGACGATTGGATATTCTCTATAGTTTGCATAATATTCGCAATATAGTCGTTATAGAAAATTGTGTTTCTCCCTATGTTCAGTTAATAAGTAATGCAACGCATTAACAGCCGGTTCTCTTTCGCAAAACTCTTTCAGAGTTCAATTTTCCGCACACTTTCCACGGTTTTCTTTTGCCTTTTAAAGTCGAGGGTGTGAGAGCTCGCTAATGTAACACCGCGTTGATCTGAAACGCTGCGACAAATTGGAATGCGCGTGCACTTTCGCTGAACACCGACGAAGGGGGCTCGTTAATCTTCTTGTGCAAACTTATCGGCCGACAGGTGGGTTAATGCGATTTTTATTCTCGGACCTGTTATTCGTATGATTAATCGCAGACAAGAGGACGGTAATTATAAGTTTTTCCTGACCCTTTTTTTCCTTTTATTATCTCTCCTTTCGGTGCCTCCTTTTTTCGCGATCGTTGACGCCCCGGAATTCGCGGCGTGATAATTACATTTATTTTAACGACGAGTGTTTTTTTATTAAAGAATAGCTTTTCTCGTTTTCGATATGTGAATCGCTGACAAAAAATTCGAGACCAGGAAGTATTGCATTCTGTTCAAATGGTACGTTTGCTGAATAGTAGTTTGTAACATTTAAATCGTTTAAAAGCAATTTCTTCGATAAAAATTACTTTTTACTGAATTTAGTTAGGTACTTTTTAATACAGAGTTAACAAGTTTCTACCATTAGTTCTAATGAAAATGATAGTGGTTAGCGCTAATTAAAATTATAGTATTGTTAATTTTCGAATTCATTAATTTATTAAGAGGCTAGAACTAAGAATACCAATATTGGGTCCCATTTTCCAGAGGGGGGGGACCCGAACTAAGCCTTCCGTTTACATAGATGGTAAGTCTATTTTATACAGTAGACGCTCGATAATTGATCATCTCGGGGCTGTAGAGGGCCGATTTCTAGGGACTGATCAATTAACGAGCGCCTATTACACGCGCGCTTTCCCCACAAGTCGTCCGTTCATGTGCGCGACGAAGCAACCTATAAGGTATGCTGGATGTACGCACTTATTGATTATCTTAATTACATTTCTCCATTATTTTAAAAGATATCAAAAAGTTTATTCACAGTAGTGGGTTAGTATGTAGGATGGTCTTATTACATAACAGTAATAATTTCTTCGTAATCTTCTTAAATTTGAAGGTTAATTATGTTTTCATTTTAATGATATTGAAATATTGTGGAATAAAAATATTGTTTTTACGTAAATGAATTCTTCTAAACATTCTGCGTAATAAAATATTAAGGTATTATGTGAAAGAAGTTAATAATTCGTGAGATATTTTATGTACAAAATCTGAAATATGTCATAAAATCTTAATTTATTCTCGACTTATAACAAAATTATTTCTGATTCGATAAGACGTGAACTGAGAGATCTTTACTTTTCACATCTCTTTTGAAATAATTAGAAATTGCACTATCTGTAAAAATAATGCAACCAATGCTTCAGGAAAGTTCAACGTAGTAGTCAATATATTTCTCACCAATATCGCGAATATGTATCAACGCCAATCGCTTGATTATAAATGATCTGTTCCGAACATCTTATTTACAGTTTTCTAGCATTAGTTACGTACGCCCCACGAACCACTCAAGCACGAATGCACAGCTCGAACGGGAAAGGAAACGGTCAGCAGTCTTCAAAATCTTTTAAAAAAAAAAAACTAAAGATCGAAAGTCGAGGACGACAGAAGAACGAGCGTGAAACAGATGGTCGAGCCAGTGTTGTGGCAATAAAACACCGCAGTCCGCCAATTTGTTTTGCGGCGCAAGACTGTGTTAGGTGTACTCTGCAATCATTGGCACGAGAGAACCTAAGGCGCCTAATGCCGGAGTCAGAACTCCGGCGCAGATCACGCGACCATTATCCCTCGCATAACTAAAGTCTCTCTGTGGATCCAGGTGATCAGGAAGAGAATCATTCGTTCCTTTTGTTTCCGTTGAAAGCGATGCCACCGCTAGTGTTGCCGGAGGCAACAGAACCAGAAGGGTCAACGTAATTATTGGGTGAGTTTCTAACACGAGCAAATTGATTTTTTCCATTCTTTCATCCTTGCTCGGGGTCCACTTTTCATAAGATTTTCTGTATATAATACAGGCGTTGATTTATCAATGTAAACGTAAAATCTTTATTTCAGAATGTTGATAGTGTTTCAGTTATTGAAAGTTGTATGCGAATGTCGATAGATTCATCATTTCATTCTATGTCGACATGTAGTTTGACATCTCTATGTATTGTGGAGAGTATTCGATTTAAAATGCTAGCTAAAATTCGAATTTTTTAATTTATTTAAAACCAAAAAGATCGTGTTTCTTTTCTGTTAGATGACCAACCTAGGTACCCACTGAGTGCGCTGCTCTGTCCTAAACAACTTAGTCACCCTTATTTCTCCCAAAAGTCTAAAATCCTACTTAGTTTAATGTGTTACTACTTTCTTTAGAACAACTAGAGAACCCTCAGTTTGATGTTAAAATGTTTAATTCTTAACTGATACAGCTTATTGTCTTTCTTTATCCGAACGTCAGCTAGCACTGTATCATAGTGGTTATTGCATTTACTTAACTTAGTATATAAGCAACACATAATGCCTATCATATAGCGTAAATTGCTTACATATAACAAATTAGAGCATTGGTTCAACCTGAGCGATGGTCCAAATTCGTCAACCTTCCCCATTATTACTTCGAGTATACGAATTCGAGTAGGCACTAAAGCTCCTACTTTAGAGGTCTGTAGAAAATAAAAACCACTGGTTAATAATTGGTTGTATAAGTCTTCACATTGGCGGAAAGAATGCGTGGATCTCTCCCTGTCATAGACGTATCGCGCCAAAGACCGCGAATTGATGAACGTCATTCGAATGTGTCTCCAGGACAGAGAGAGATAGAGGTGTCTCACCCGTCTGGTTTCGCGGGCCACGGTGCCCCCTTCCTCTCGTAAACTTCCATTACGATCGAAGATACCAAGAAACGACGATTACCGTCGACGTGTCGTGAACTCGAATGTTCCCATTTGAAATCCGTTCGGGATCGGGTAGAAAGTGGCCTGGGCCCCGGTTACGTTCTTAGCGGGGTGGCTCGTGAAGATATCAAACCGTGTTTCAGGCGTGCAGTTACGCGCAGTTAAACGGAGTTTATGGATAAACCCGGCTGAATATTAACTCGATCTTCCGCCGTGGCGACGAGGGCTCATCTTTTTCGGCCGTTGCACCGGTGCGCGGCGGCATCACGGCGGGGCCCATCGGTGGATGGCGCACTGGGTCCCCGTGTGTCGTTGCAACATTGCACGTATTATTGCCCTGTTCTCTAGTGTGGCTGCTACGAGGGCACCTTAACGGGATATTATTCCGGCGGCAGGAGTAACATAAGCACCGTTGAATCTCTACACAATTACTAAATTCCGTTGCCGGGTTCTTCTGGGTTCGATTGTACGAAAAAAGAAGCGAAAAACCCGCGACCCGCGGCAGAGGACACCATCAAAAGATGCATCGACGTATATACTCAACGGGCCGGGGATTATTTATTGAGCCCGTTTGGAAACGAGGTGCCTTATACAGGAAGTCGCGAGGCGATATTATTTTAAAGTTAGCGCTGGTATATGTATACGTACTGCCGGGTGGAGGGTGTCGCATAAAGTCTCCCGGAATATGGCTCCTTTTCTTTATTCGCCGGGCTTCCGCGGTTGACTCGATCTGAATGGTCGATCCGTCGGAACCATGTGGAAATTGCATTGGTTTTCGGGATGATTGAGATGAAATATCGGGTCACGGTTATACGATTACGTCATTTCGCTTATTTTTAATGAAAAACAAAGGTCACTCGGTTATATACAGGGTGTCCCATTTAAGTCGATTCCCTCGGATATCTCTGAAATTGTTTACGATACCGGAATGTGTTTCAAACAAAAGTTGAATGGTATCGAGCGGGACATCTTTTTTTGTAGATGGAGGCGTAGAGGATATATGAAGGTCAACATTATTTTTTATATTTATATCGAAATACCAGTAGCTTAGGAGATATTTTAATTTGAAAATTATTCGCGACGTCTATGATCGTATTTGTGAACACCAACTTTATGCTGGGGAACATCGTACTACTAGTACTATTTTGTCATTTTGAAATTAAACTATCTTCGAAACTAACGGTTTTTGGGTATAAATACGATTGGGTATAAACACACTTCTTCTTATTTGTTAATAATTTAAAGAACATCCAACTGTTTGTATAAATTTTATAAAATGTAGCA
Organism: Dufourea novaeangliae; assembly: GCF_001272555.1. Taxonomy (NCBI): domain Eukaryota; kingdom Metazoa; phylum Arthropoda; class Insecta; order Hymenoptera; family Halictidae; genus Dufourea; species Dufourea novaeangliae. The sequence goes on along the minus strand of NW_015373998.1, from coordinate 1,676,486 downwards.
ACTGTCGTTATCAGAGAAGAAGCGTACGATGAATACAAAGCAATGGTAGATTAAAAAATGGTCACTTCCGAATTTATTACTATATCGTGTAAAAGAATTTATTAGTACTAGTAATTTGTAGCTTGCGATTTGTAAAATTTTAATAATAATATCTGTTCAATTGTACGAGAGGGTCTTGCCGATAACACGGCTTAACACAACCGGGAACTTAGAAAAAAAAATCCATTTGCACGGTAAAGGTAACAACAAACAGTCACTATTGTTAATAGGCTGATTTTATATACAACAAAATTTTAACTTCAATAAAAATTAATGAAATTTTTATTTTATTTTATTAAAGTTTACGATAAATGATATCAAGTTTCTTCGTCTTCGAATTAGTAAAATATGTAATTTACAAACTACAAACAGCATATAAATAATGAATAAACGATGGTTTCATTGTTTTAAATAATTTATTCAATTCATTTAGGCAGTGACAACTTCTTTTCAATTTAATTTATTTTCCATTTAAATAATTGTATAAATAAAATATTATAAGGGCTACAGATTAACAGTTAAGATTCCAAAAATTCCTCCAAAGATTTAACTATGTACCTTGTCGTAAATAGCGAAAGTATCAGACGGAACAGTCTGCACTAGAATCAGCAAGAATCTCAGCAGCAGCAGCAGCAGCGTCTCAATATTTCAAACGGCGGAAGTATGTACGTGCGCCTCAGGGGCGAGGCAACTCTTAAAGTGTGGAGAACCCGTGGATTTCCGCGAACGGAAAGAGAGAACGAAGAAGTTCTGCAACAATTACTATCGCGGAGGACGGATAATGCGTGGCACTTGCCGCTGACCGGTTGCATGCCAGATGGTGAACTCGATTTTGCCAAGAATCTTATGAACACACCATGTAATAAGTGTTTGTGTATTTAATACCGTTGCGATACTGTGATTACGGTAGCAGTGAATCGCGAAAGATACGAAAGTGCTAACTTCGCTGCGAATCAGGAAAATGGGAGGGTTGTAATCTTCGAAGTTTTATTGTTCCAATGATGTAATTATTTATTCGTTAAACCCTTTTGTGTTTTCGTGTAATTGAAATTAACACAGTAGTTGTATTTGTTAATTAAACTGTTCGTGAAATATAGAATTTATCAATTCCAAATGGTATGTACCTCGGTACCATCAAGACCTCATTAATCGTGCAAGAATAACAATAAAAGAAGAATGGAATAAAATTTGGATGTAACAAAAAGAGCCAATATACACAATTTAACCCAGGACTTCTTCCAATTCCTAGACGTCAATATCATGAATAGAACAGGCAAGTTCATAATGGCCCGATTAAGGACTGGCTACACCAAAATCACTCACGACAACATCCCCAATAAGACAGACCTACCGTACTGCACCTTCTATGAAAATCAACTACGCTAAATCATCGGTGAGTGTTGGAAGGATCCTCGGCACTGTATATTCAGACGTAATCCCCACCATTGGGACGGTCCCTCGTGGAACCAGTCAAGCGTCCAATGGCGAAGATAACGTCTGAACACTCAGTGCCGAGTAGCTATCGAACACTCATCGATGATTTAGAAAATTCGAACAAAAGAGATGAAGAAATGACACAAAACCAGACACGGGAGTAATCTCCAAGGACAACATGGAGAACCATCTAACTCCTCAAGGACTCCAACCTGTATTACAAAATCTAAGTTTAATTCAAAAACAGTACCAATTTCTTCGCTAATGACCAAGAAGTCGATGTGAATGAAGGAGAAAAGAAATAAACAAAAAGTGCAAAACACACGAAGTCAATCAACTTATTACACAAAGCCCAACAGTCAACCATCTTCATCAGCAACTGAACTAACCTATTTCGCGTGTCTCGCAGCCGAACGATCCTTGGCCCGGAGGACAGTAGAGTCCAAGCACGTCCCGTCTCATCAGCCGTATCTGCGTTTCGAGCGATTTTCTCCAACGGACAAAGGGGACACGAAAGACGAGTCTGTCTGGAACGGTGTGTACCGAGGTATCAACATTTCATTAGAGCCTCCGACCGGTAATGACTTCCAGAGGAATCGCCTGTCGTTTCTTCCTGCGGGTCCGCGATTAAGCTGATTCCCCATGATTATACGTTTGCGCGTCCTATCCACGGACAGGTCGATGTGTCACCGGTGATCCTCCGGGGAAAACTCCAGTGTGTCCAGGAGATCTCCATGTAAATAGAAAGACGGGGGAAAAGAGAAGCCGACCACGCTGTCGGCGTAACGAAAAAATGACAGAAAGAAAGAAAAAGACGAGACAAAACAAATAAAACTCGAAGTGGCCGAGGAACGTCCAGTTTTTGCCAGGTGGTTAGTTACCTTAGAGCGGCATAGCATTTCTCGTCCCGAAGCCTTCTACGCCTAAGCGCGTAAGGATGGCTGGAATGGTGGACGATAGGGAGAAAAAGAGAGAAAGAGAGATCTCGTCCTTCGTCCTGCACGAAGAAATGGAGCGGGACGAACGCGTAATGCTGTAATCACGGCCCCTCTGGTCGCATCGGACCCGTAACGATCGCAGACTTCCAACTTCGCTCTCTCGGTTTATTCTATTTGCTGGCGTATTAATGACCGACTTAGCCGGCGTATCACCCGCCTTTTAATTTCCTGCTTTCCGTACGTTGATCTACACATATACATGCACCGATACACATAACAGCTAGGTGTATCGTGCGTGATCTTGATTAATCCGGGACGACACATTACAGGAGACGTTTCGTGGTTTCCGTGGATGGTTACGCGAAAATAACAATCGCCCCCGATTTCCTCAATTATGGGGATTTAGTCGTATGTACAATAAAGATTTTATGAGAGTTTGAAACTCAGGTTCGCTTTAAAACTTTCACGGTGCATCGCGAATCCTTTCAACACCACACAAATCTATTGTCTGCCGATACTTGGCAACAAAAGCGGCGGGGGGGGGGGGGCATTAAGTTATGGGCTTCGCACGTTCCATGGTCTCCCGTCCCCAGTAGTAGGGATGAAGTAGAAACTCTCACGAGGAACTTCTTATCCAACTCTCATCGAGTCTTTACTGTACTGCCAAAAAGGTGCTACTAGCAAAAGGTGACACGACTTCAATGCGAGATGCATTTGTTTTGAATAGGTATTTACGAGGCTAGCCCTACGTTATAATACCTACTTTGTGTTGTTTGAACACCTCATTAAAATTAATTTTGGAATAATTTCTAAATTGGTAGCTCTATTTGCACGAGGTTTGTAGTAGCAACCTAAAAAATTCCCACCTTTAACTTAATATGTTCGGGAATGAAATGTAAAAGAACATTCACTTTTTCTAAAAAGGAACTGTGAATATGTATGGGGTGTTGAAATACCCCAAGGTATATACATATAGATAGTATCCGATAAATGATAAAACAAATTCCTAATGAATCTGGGTCAAAAAATGAATGTTTTCAAAGTTATAAACAATTTTTGTGTTTAACTGACGTTTTCGCTTCGGAAGCTATCATACCGTAAGGAAACAATGAATTACTTTATCATTTCTTCTTTTCCTGGTTACAGAAGGGTTTTCTACTATTTTCATTATCGTTTTACAATTTTTTTCATTGTTTCCATACGGTTCGATAGCTCTTGAAGCGAGAAACTCACTCGCTTTAACCAAAACAAAAAATTGTTTATAATTTTAGAAATATTAATTATTTTACCTATGTTTATTAGGACCCTTTTTCGTTATTTATACCTAATTACGTGTTTTTATTCCAACCCGTCGCATAAGACTCAACAACTCGTTTATCTGTTTCTCTCGATCCCATAATAGGGGTGGTTTTGCTGACCTGTCACGTAGTGCGCCCTTCTGCCGTTTCGTCGGCAATGTTTACACACGGACGTCTGTTTTCTATTTTACTGGATTTCAGGCTAGTTTGTCCGGTTCTTTGGGGGCGCCAGTATACATTGTCGAGAGGGAGAGAGAGTCGATGTACGAAGGCGGGTTCGAGCGTTTCCCGTATGATAAATGGATTCATTAAAGAGGGAATCGAGAGGGTTCTCGGTCGCGATAAGAACCGTTCTTATGTCTTAACTGTTAGTGGGCTTCGCCTCGATCGGACGGAACATTGATTAATACTCTTCTGGGACTCTCTTGTGCTGGCAAAAAGTGTTACCGTGGACGCAGGCAGTGTTCTAAATAGTTACGTGATTACGGTAAGAATAGTGCTAGCGGATTGACGTGAAGTGATTTTTGAAGAACTGACGTAAAAAACGAAACTCACATATTCATATTTACCCTCTGAATTCCTGACCCTTCAATTTGTAATGCACGTAATTGCCAAATAACGGCGAAGAACGTTCTTTTAACCCTGGAATGCTACTCTGGGGTTACCGGCGACCCCGCAAAATTCCTTTATTTTTTTTTACAGAAATCATACTGTGCAGTTATTATTTCCTAGGGCGTTTAAAAAAGAATTGAGGAATAGTAGTTTGAAAATATTAAATAGTATTTTAAATACTAAGATTTCATTTTGGGTCGTTAAATTTTATAGCGTCCTAGGGACCTTGAACTTGTTTTTCTTTTACAGAGAGTTTTGACAGAAACATGACAGTAAGCACATACATATACATATTCGTAAATGTAGAAAAATATTCAAAACTGATTTTCCCTGTTGTTACAATTTCGAATTATATTCCATAGGTGTACGACCTGTTTACTGGAAAAAACTGCACTTAAGTATCGTATTTATTTATTTATTAACAGTAAAATCTGACGACCTTTCGCACCAGCATTTAAAAACGACCGATCGACCCAATAAACGCGTTATCAGTATACACCTGTTCTCATCTGGTTCGACAAAATTCTCGGCCTAACACCCTGCAGAACAATTACTCAACGGCTTCACGGTCATTAACGTTTCAGCAAACGTATCTTTAGATCGCAGTATAAACTGACGGATTCCACGTTAAATGAATTATTGATAAAGAAAGTATTTTTACGGAGCAGTAATAATGTACATTACATCGCGAGGGAGACTGACGCGTTCGATGGAACGTCGGATGTTACAGAAAGATAACCACGTAGACGGCATAATTTCTAAGATTAACATGAAAAAAGTATTGTATCGTTGGGAATTACATATGGAACGATTCGGCGATTGTAACGCCAACGTTTTATAGTTTTTCTTAATCAAGAACCGTTCAAAGGAATTCTGATTTTGCAGAACGATAGAGGAGGGTGGTTCACGTTAACGATTCAAGGCGGTCGAGTATTGGACACGTTGATGATTTATACATTTTCTTTCCAATTGGCGCGCCTGGCGAGCAACTCGATTCACAAATTCGTTTCTTGGTCCCGGAGAACGACCAACGGTGTTACGTGTTATTTATCGCGGATCGGTGCTGAGTAATTAAAGGTGTACATATAATTGAGTTTTAGCATTGTTTTACTCATGTGAAATTGTTGCGATTTCGTTCCCATTACGTGCAATAGTATGATTCTGAGACTATTCATTTTTAATATTTCCTTCAATACAATACGAATCAATTGAGATTCTCAGTACCTGGACCATTTTATTTTTTCAAAAGAAATTTTTAAAAGTGCTTTTTGAAATTGAAGTTTAAGGGACAGCTTATTATTAATATTACTCTTTATTGCAGGGGAGTATTACAGCAGTTTTTCTACAATTTACCACATAAAACACTGAAAATTATAATATTTATGGCGATAATCCAGTCGGAAATATTTAGTTGATCATACTTATAGCGGGAGAAGAGAAAAGTATTCGTACACCTGTACAGTCCCTGGCCAAAAAAATAGAGCTACCCATAATATTCAAAATTTTGTAGAATTAAAAGGCCAGAACTTATTTTAATAATGATTTTCATTACCTAGTAAAGTACGTACATATATATTACATACATATTAATAATTTGTGCTTCCCCCTTTGCTTTTATCAGAGCATGCACCTGTTCCGGCATACTTCTTATGCATTGCTTGGCGTATCCATTGTTTTGGGATGATTTTGCCAAATATCCAGATTTTTTAAAAATCATCTATTGTGGTGACACGTGATGTGTATACAAGGGTTTTAAGTAAACTCTCGACGTTTTCAATGGGATTCATATTGGATGAGTTGCCTGGACATGTAAAGAATAATAAAACATTCCATACAATAATATATAAATTATTAATATGTATGTATGTATGTAATATATAGGTATATACGTACTTCACACTAAACTTACCGAACCCTTCAGAAAGGTACGAATTAATTCGCAAAAACCAGTCATTTTGACTGGTCGTGGTAGGTTTAGTGTTAATTCTACGATTTACCGCGAAAAATTATGGGTTAATTCTTTCGCCAGGGACTGCAGATACATATCCTGTACATACCAAATTTTCGTCGGTCGTGAGATACAAAATTGGCCAATTTCCAGCCTTTGTCCTTTCCTCAAAAACGGACAAAGCCCCGCGATTTCTTTGTAAGCAATTGTCACGAACACGTTACACGAATTTCCGAAAGGCAATTAACCAAGAGTCTCGATTCGGCGCGATTCGAAGTAAAACGTTTGAAACATCAAAGGCACGCGGTTACCCAAGGTGGCGAATAAATCGAGGGCAATGTTCTCTTCTTCTTATCCTTTTCTTTTTATTCCTTTAATCGGTCGGCATCGGTACAAAATAGCTCGACGGGGAAGTAAATAAAGCTTGATACCGGCCGGCACACGGTGCGTATTTTATTGAAAAAAATGCGCCATTATCGGGTGTGTGTAAAGTAACGAACGTATAATCTTAATAAACCGTAACGCATAATGAATTCTAATTACCCGCAAAACAGGCTCCTTCTTTATATACACGGTGTGTATAAATAACAACGTAATATTAGTTATTAAAATCGATGGTGCGCCGGCGACGAACGGACCGGCCCGCTGGCGACACTGAAAAAGAAAAACGAAGAGAAAAAAAAAAGAAGCGAGAAAATAGACGACAGCCGGAGAAAGCGGAAAGGCGAACTATCCGGCATTTTGTAGGTATATTAAGCTATAAATTATCGTAAAAATTTTATGAACAAGCATTCGAGCACCGAATGAACATTTCGAAGTGGAGATGCGCGTGGGTCGTGTGTGCCCGTAATACGTGTGTTCCGTTGCATCCTGTAATTTTTACACGCGTGTAAAGGATGCTTTTATCGGTCGTTCCTGGACGATGTAATAAATCAACGCCTCTCCGAAGACGCGGAGTTTCGGAAAAACGCTCGCCCCTCGACTGGTATATTTACCTTTGATGTTTCTAATTAGCGAGCCGTCCCTCGATGATATTATTCAGCATTTTATTACGGACGATGATCAGCGACTCGAATGGTTTAAAGAAGTTTTTGATAGAGCAGTGAACTTGAATTATTCTTCGTTAATTTCAATTCGGATTGCGTTTCCAATTTTATTGATTTTTATACAGAAAATAAATATTAGACGTTTAATTTGTCAATTTCCTTGTATATTATGCTACTTGCTTACTGTTTGTTTTAATGACACATTAACCCTTTGTACTCGACTGTCCCCTCTAAAGGAACAAAATGTATGGAAAATTAGAAATTCCGAGTGCAAAGGGTTCACAGAATTTGATATTTTTCGATGAATTCAAGTCATAGAGATTTACTTAATGTTGACGCAATGATAGTTCGTGTCTACTCTATTGCTTATTATTGTAGAATAATTTAAAGTTATTTACGGAATTTAATCTCTCACGAAATAAGTGTATGTTGTATTTTCTAAAACTAGCACAATAAGAACAATGTGTTAATTTCGATTACTGCTTAAAGTTCAATTCTGAAACCCCAATAGGATAATTTTATTTCGAAAATTTATATTATGTAATTATGAATTTTAAGTAATAAGCTATATATATATAGTATCGGTCACTTAATAATGTATACATTGCAGGTAAAAATGTTACAGATAATAATGGATAAAAGTGTTAAAACGTCAAATTAAATAATAGATATCCATTTTTTAAATGGTGATTAAGTAAATACATATGTATTTCCCACCTTTGGATTATTAAATGTGCTGGGAAAAAATATTACACTCGTAAAAATTCGATCGTTCACGGAACTCTCTTAACGTGGCTGTCAATGTACAGCTTGAACATATTGAATCAAGGAAAGACAAAGCTAGTGTAATAGGAATTCCGATCGATGCACGTGCTTTATTGCTTCCTGCGAGGTGTGCGAGTGGTTCGCTGCATTTTGATGAATATTAATGGCGATCGGAGCAGCTATCTATGTAATACAAAAATAGATCATTTGCTTGAAAATTTATACCCTTGATGCTCGCACTGGTTATTAGTTTGAACTTAAGAATCTAATCATCATAGAATATGATTTATAACCTTTAATTGAATTTGCATTTTGTATAATATACATTTTGAAATATCAATTTTTAGAATGGAACGTGTTTTCTGTAAATTGTATTGCAATAAAAATCATTTTCTTACTGAAAGCAGTAGTAGTTTAGTGTTGTAGTAATAAAAGTGTACTTCAATTATTGTAATAGTATTTTAATAATAAGACTGTATTCCGATTACTGGAATAATAATTGAAATGTCTAAAATATAACAGACTCTTCAATTAGACTTAAGGCTACTTAATGCATAATGAGAGAAAATTGACAAGTATTGTAATTAAAGGAGCATGCTGTTCTAAAACAACAAGGGTTGCAAATTCTTCAGATTCTTGACAATTTAATTATTTTTTCAATTCCAGGTGAAATAATGCTTAGTTTTCATTAAGATCAATCGTGCTTACGTGCATTTGAATAGAAATGGATTTGTCCGTTATCTCATACAAGTACGAACAGTTGGAACATTTATGGTTTTTACAAAAGGAATATGTAGAATTACAAAATTGATCCCTGTATAAATTTTCATATGAATTTTCATTTTCACGTGGTGACAAGATGTCTACAGAAAAGTATGCATACCAATTTAACGAGAGTTTTGGAAATACTTTTGAAAAACCGGTGTCTTCAAGTGTTTATGGTACCGCGTCACGTTTCAAGAAGTTGTTGAGATGCACGAATTCCAAGTGCAATATTACTGGATATATGCCAGAACGTTTGGAGGTCTATGCGAGTGCCCATTTTGGCATCCCGATAAACAAATACGAAAGGAATTTTCGAGTGGAGACTCTTCGAGCTCACGTTTCGTTCTACATACAAGAACTAGAACTGCTTTCTGTACAAATAAAATCATTTCCACGTGCAACGGTTTCTATTTACATGTAGAAAATTCTAAATCAGTGTATAAGAAGCATTATTTTCAACAATATTCTCCTTTTTATGTAATATAAAAGAATAGGTTACGTAATAAACCCTTTTCTCAAAAACACACATGATACGAATGGATTCTTCTTCAATATAATATCGCAATAATTTTTCCATTTAATGTCATTTAAAAAAAAAATTTTAATTTCGTACACCGTGTGCTTAAACACATAAGGAAAGAAATACTTAAATTTTAAATTACGTTAATGAATTTAACTTCACTATACGTTTAGAATTAACTGTTTAAACCAAACTACTCAAATATGACGTCAGATCGCGTTACAATATATGAATATATGTTTATTTAAAAATGAAAATTATAAATTACATTACATAAAATTACCTAAAGAGAATTATATAAATCAAAGTTCACTTTACGCTAGATCTTTGAAAGACATTATGTGTGCTAAGAAAAATATATTTGAAAGCGTTATGCAGCTAAAAAGTTTGCTCCAATTTTTCTACAAAAACTAAAACATATCTATTCTAATTTATAAACATATCTATTCTAAAATATATATACAGGCTGGTAAAGAAAAGGTCCAAGACCTTAGAGGTTTAATCACCGAGTTAGAGTATAAAATGTCTAACCAACGTAGGTCCTAAAATCAATCCGTTTGATAAAAAATACAGAACTTTATTTTCACATTCGTTACAGATGTTTGACACATCTACGGTTCACAGATCGACGTACATTTTTAAATATTCCTTCGCATTACCTGTTGCCATACAACATACATTAACAAATTCTGTTTGCATTGAATATTTTTCGACGAGACTCATTTACTATATGGAACGCTCGTAAATATAAAAGTTGATGTTACATCGAAATTATTTCTTTTAGGACCTATGTTATTAGATATTTTTTACTCCACTCGGTCAGTGCCATAGACCCTTAAACTGTAGGGCTTTCAAGCTCTCAGGCCCTAATGTCTTAGACCCTTTTTTCTGAACACCCTGTACATTCATCTACCTATCCATTATCACCAGAGCTCCTCGCTAAGAATACGTAAACCATCATTAGTAAAACACGACCGACGAATTTCCTTCAGAAACATTCATTCTCCCCTCGACACAATAAACACGAAATAGTTAATGAACTCGTCTTTGATACCGTGGATGTGTGTACGCGATACCCCGGGCGAGTTTCCACAAAACGTGTGCCAGGTCCTTTGTTGTCCCAGTCTACAACCAACACGCGGAATACGTGACAAGACATCGTTAAGATTCCGTACATCGATCCCCCAAAGCGACGTGCATTTGTCTCTTCGAAGCGGAGGGAAAAAAAAAGACATAAAAAAAAAGGCGAGCAGACGATGGTTCGTCGTGGACGTAGCGATCGAAGAATGGGCCAGGTTCTCGAAAACAGCTGTAACGTCTCCGTGGATAGGTTTAATATGCGTTCGAAGTGGCCACGAAAAGGGAAACGAGGGGTAAAGAAAAAAGAAGGTGAACGTTTACATTAGCGGTACAGTTAGAAATGGTGCTCTGTCTTTTTGAGAGGTACTGTTATGTAGACCCTTCGTCACGCTGTGTTTACCTTTCTTTCGGTCCCTTGGGTTGAAACATTAGATCGCTGATGAATCAACTGAATGAATACTGCAATAATCATAGATTTTATTCCCCTTGCAAGTTAACCCTAGACTCCTAGGGCCTAGGTCTAGAGCGACATTGTGGGGTCGTCGGTGAAAAATCTGATGTCACATTTTCCGTGTTTTTTTTCAGGAGAACAATTTTGCAGTTCAAAATGCTCATGTTATTTCCCTGTACACTTATTCTTGAAGGGTTTTTATATCTGTAGATCGTATAGGTTGTTCCCCTTTTTCAACTGTGTACCATATTAAAGTAGTCCCTTTTGGCTAGATCCGGTGACACAGAAATCAGAAAATCAACGAAAATGGACCTATCATGGCTTACCCCTGTGGTCTTCAAATTACTGGTTGAATAACAAATGAAAAAGCGTATAGTAATCGATGACAGCAGGTGACAGTGCACATTTCAACTTTTACGATTGTTACACTTTTATCCTAAATAGAAAAGCATTTCATGTGTTGCGAACACGCAAATTAATTGTTCAATTCATAGAAGAATGTTGCCGAATTTTGACAAACGCCTAGATTAGACCTGTAACTTATCCTGTTGTGTATATAGTAAGTTAATTAATGAAATCATCACTATCATACAGATATTGTCTATCGTACGCTGCAAATTGCTTACACATGATAAGTTACAGTAGTTCAACTTAGACGAAGGTCTAAATTCGGCAACCTTCCCCTATTTAACCGAATCTACAGACGTATTTGGTATTTACTGACGGTGGTTATTACTAAATCAATCGATTAACGAGTAGAATAAACTGTTATAATTTAATCAAACAATTGACTAAGATATACACTAAAAATACCACTCGACGTTTATAGTTACATTCAACACTATTTTGCCCGACGAGTCTTCAACCACCATTATGACAGGTTTCTAATGAATTTCGGGGACGTCGAGAAGGAGATCTGATTATCCAGAATGCTCGAGCAATTCTAGCCGCTTGTATACCTGTAAAGGTGTACCTCGAATGGCGGGAAATCGGTGTTCAAAGGCCCGCGGAACGTCTTTCTTTTAACAACGGACATGTAACGTTGTCGTTCGTTCCGCTCGATTCGCCTTCAAACACGACACCGTTCAATAACCTTTTCTCTAGCGAAGCTCGAGAGAAAAAGTGTCGGCCAGAGAGCCACGAGATCGTGTACCACCCAGAAAAGAATTACAGCCGCAATCGCACGGTTTACGATCCATCCGTGCAACATTTATGATTTCTCAAACTGTGCGCAAAGTATCGGTGGACAAAGATAATTTCGAAATTGAAGGTGACGCATGGACACTTCGGTCGCGCCTCTTTCTTGCCTGGTTCCTCAGTTACATGAAGTGACGACTCTGTTACGAAATCTCGAAGAAAAGATTTGGGTAACTATTCATGTCGATTGTTCTCCTTTTGTCTTCGCATTACTCTCACCTTTATTCTGCTTGTCTCCCTCTTAACGAGCATGTAATTAATTTCTGTGCGATACTAAACTCCTCCAAATCCTTAACTTGTTCAAATTTTATGTAATCTTGTCACCATTGTTATCAAGAACGCCTAATTACCTATTCATTCTTCCTTTAACGAGAATATTGTCTAAAATTCTCTGTCATATCGTCGTACGGCTAGTATAGCCAAGGGAGGACAGTATATTCAAAATTCACAGAATGGTGGAACTGGGTCGAGTCGATTGCCACCTGGAAGTATCCTATTACATCGTTCCTTCCTGCCTGACGATTCACCTTTCACAACTATTCCCGTTTTGGTCGACTTCTGATTCGCTGTCTTATTATGTTGGTCGGAGACACATTCGTCTAGCCCCGATAAATAGACGATAACTTTTACGGAACAGCGAATGGGATCTGATTTTAACCTCATACATATTTCGTTCTGAGGTAAGTAGGTCTAGTCGTTTAACCGTAACAAAGACCGCGGGGACAAGCTTCGCAATCTCTTTTTCAGCCACTCTTTTATCCCCCGATTGCAGAAAGAGGGTCGAGTCGGGCTGGGAGGAACTGTCATTAATCAGTGAATACCCGCTGTGGGCCAATTATCGAGAATCGCGAAAGGAAAGTGAATGGCGTAAACAGGAATAACAGTAGACTCTTCAAATACAATATACATATTTACCTATGCATTCGACAGTCATCAGAAGGATTAGCTTAATAGAGGTAAATGACTGTGATTATTGGCGATTCACATTATGGGTACATACATACGGTTCTGTATTGGCTTCCTTAGGAGGAATTACACACAATGATTGCATGTCTACACACACAGTCATCACATCCTCATGTGATTTGTGTTAAAGTGTTTTAGTTTTAATATAACTAATAAATCGAGCTGTTTAAAATTCCTGTTGTGACAAAGTGTTTATATCAGCATTGAAGTCAACATTGACAAGGTTTGGTGTAATGACTATGAAACCAAGCGGTTAACTAATAAAAAGGAGGGAGAAAAAATTACCAATCCGTAGAACATCCCTTACACTATACAGTTCTTAAAACTACTAAGCCATAGAAAATTAAAAATAAAATAAAAATGAGGTAACTACAGAAAATTTACCTAAATCTATTAAAGGGTTATATACCTTTAAGCTGTTAAATAAGAGGGAAAATAAAAAATTTTGTGTGTACGCGCAGAATTATTGTTTATTAAAAATTCAACATATACATCTTATTATATGTTATTTCCTTAGTAATTTTTGAAAAATTGAGCTATACATATATCTACCAACAGAAGAAAGTGGCAGCTATTTATTATAACCCGTTTCATCAAAACACCATCTGCGGTACCAGATATGTATATCTCGATGGGCTTTTATGCGAAACAAGTTTTTTAAATTTTATATTAAAGTAGACAAAAGGAAGTAGTACTTACTTATCGAAACCGATTTTGAAAATATCAATATTTTACAAAATGGCGGTTTGAACTTAAACTTGTAGTTTCTGACATAAATTTTCAACATTTCTTATTACTAAAAAACGAAAAATGCACAAATCAAACATTCACTTTGTTAAGTACTAGATTTTAGTCTTAAAAATATTACCACAAAGTTTCATCCAAATTGGTTCAGTAATCTTTAAATATTTCTGGTACGGATTTTGAAAACTGCATTTCAAGTAGCTTTTAAATGGCCGCCATTTTTTTTTTGATAAATATATAGTTCAATTTTTCAGAAATTACTAAGGAAATAACATTTAATAAGATGTATATGTTAAATTCCTAATAACCAATAATTCTGCATATACAAAAAAATTTCTTAATTTTCCCTCTTATTTAACAGCTCAAACGTATGTAACACATTAAGAACCAATGTTACATTAATGCAACATTTCATTTGCAACTTTTCGTTAATTAATTCACATTATTGAATACCATGTTACTAACATTATGGTTATGAAAGGGAATTCCGAGGATTTGCTTAACAATATTTCTGTCTCTATTTCTTCTTCTACTTAGGTATATAATTTTGCAAAGAATAACAAAATTTTTTATTTAAAAATCATATTACAGTAAAGTTTCGATGAGTGCGACGTACTCAGGTCTGCTTTGGACTATTCATGGCAAGACGGAAATGTTGTCAGCCTCTGATAAATTTGTTTTTTGCTCGAAGCCGAGTCTCTGTTTATCTTCATTTTACGCTATTTTGATTGGTTCTAAAGTGAGACTTCCCCAGTGGTGGAAATGACGCCGTTGCTCGTGTCGCATTCATCGAGGAATCACTGTACTTCAGGTGATCTCGTCTTCCATTAATGGCAGCCGTAGCGAAAGGGTTAATAACTTTACAGTTTACAAAAACAAAATTTACGGAAAAACGAGGGGAAACACTTTCGATGCTCTCTCAGGTGATACCGAACGGAATCGACGGCGTGCGTTATTTCGAAGGGAGAAGAGCGATACCGCGCAATCGTGGGCTAGTGGGGGTAGAAGAGAAATGAGGCGGGAGTGGGAGCGAGACGAAACGAGACCGCAACATGACGAACGCCCGGCAGAAGCGGCGGTGCGGGCAGTCTGCGCATGGACATCGATCGAAGCTCACGTTTCATTCCACTCCCCGAAATTCCCGGTGTTTTCCTTTCGAGATTCATTGACACTTCGCGCCCACGAAGTCCGTGGAATCGAACCGCGCGACGGGCCTGTCTGTGCATAGGGGACAATTACAATCTTGCTCGTGTGACTCTCGTGTTTCTCGGTGTGGTGATAACTTGTGGTTGTCAAAAAATAGAAAAGGACACTTGAAAATCGTGGACTGGACTTGCAAGTTCCCTGGACACATCCTGGACATCTACGAAAATCGTTGTCGCCACCCCCGTTTACCCTTCGATCGGCGAGAGAATCATGGTGCTCTGTTAACTTCGTTACGTTCGACACCGGTGAGTACTTTGTTTGAAAGGGTGAATTTGATTTTTAAATTTGCGACGGTTTTGAAAACAGTCCCCCTTTAGTTCTTGTGTCGGTGATTCAATTTTTGGAAACGAATGGCGCGGATTTGCGTTGCGGTTCTTTCGTTTGGTGTTTAGATGATGGTTAATTAACCCGTTTATTTTCGAGGGGGTGAAAAATGATTTGATAATTTTGATGAATTGTGTGGTTTGTGCAGTGCTCGAACGATAAATTGCAAGTTCTGGTTGTCGGTTTTTCTTTGAGGGACGGTTTTGCTGGAGCTGAATTAACAGTTTTAACGTGGATACTTAGGATCGTTTAATATAAGTACGAGGATCGTTAAGTTTGAACACGATAAATCTTGATAATTAGGCGGGTGGCATGCTTTGAAACTTAGACTGCGAGGAAATTATTGGAAATATTATGGTCTTATATGCTCGCTAGTAGTTGGTATTGTTACTAAAGATTTTTTAAAAACTGAATTATGATATAGCGTTGAAGACTGGAAGCTTTTGAACGCAGTAAAAAGAAACAAATCTAATTACTCTAATTAAGAATAGTGTTAGGGTCATAATGAAATCATTATGAATATTTGAATTTCATTGTGGCTTATGCATTCTGGTGTAGGATCATAAATGTGTAAATAGAGATGCAGTCTACAAATAGCAAATATTGATGGTTAAATCAGGATATGTAGGTACAACAGTCATAAATATTCCAATACTGAAATATTTAAGTGCTTAAGAAACATGTCAGATTAAAAGGGTTGAAACTTAAATCTAAAAAATTTTTAATTATTACAATTATAGTTCTCAATATTAAAATACTTATGCCTGTCACTAATTATTTTAAATTATCATAATTCATTATATTATTTATAACATTCACCACCAAGATGGTCACCGGTGACTGTCATTGCCACATTCCCTTTACACCTCATCGGTGACCGTCATCTTAATCCACGATAATCCTACAGTCATGAATGGAAAGCCAGATGAAATACGTTCAATAGCAACTGCATTTGAATATTATCATTTTTCAACACTAAACCTTTAGTATGTAACTAAAAATATATTATACACAACTACATATGGTTGGATAAATGTTCACAATTACTGGTTCAAAATGGTAATATTTCAAATAGAAATAAATCCTGTACCTATATGGGTAAGCAATCTCGAATGGTCGAAGGTAACTTTTCGTTGCTCTCTGTTTACTGTCGCTCCAATCAGTATCGGAGCATCCCTTCATGGACACCGAAGGTCCGCAATGCGTCGCGACGATCCGAACCCGCACGAAACGAGAAAAGCTCTCTCGTGGCGAAGGGCTAACCTTCGACGTAACCTCTAAAGCGATTACGAAATCTGCCCACGGGGCATGCTTTCAGCGTTGGGACAGTGTTTACGAGCCGCGATACGCGACGGACAATAAGTGTGCGCGACAATAAAACGACTTCGGTGGACCCGCTATTGTGGCGCGTACGACCGCGGATATATACGTGTATGTATCTCTCTCTGCTGCCCTCTGGGTGTGTGTATTCGCCGTTGTGTACGATCGAAGAGCCGTGGTGGCTCAACGGAGCCTGAAAATCAAAGGTGTTTCCATTTAATGGAACGAATGGCCTGCCAGAAGCGTGAGGAACCGAGAAACGCTTGGAAACCGTCTAGCGATTCTGGCTTACCGAGGATTAAGACTCTCGGGCCGCGGCTGGAGGGATAAATTTAGGCGCAGATATTTGTAGGAATTTAATTGATTATTTACATCCCCCCTACCATCGGATTGTAGTGACAATTGAAGCTTCGATAATACCATTAGTCTGTTTAGGTAACCCTGGTATAACATACGTAGGGATAAACCGTCAAGGTACTGATACTCATAACTTGTATCGAAAAAAAGTATCGATATCTACTTAGCATCGAAGGAAAATGAATACAAAATTCTGTTTTATTAAATAAAATATTTTAATCGGAGTAGAGCAGAATTTTATTGGGATAATACATAGTGGACAGCTGCAATATCTAAGGGCGTTATCCTGAGCTTTAAACAGTTATTAAGATTAAATAATTGTTGGCCAAATGTCGACCCATTCAGGAAGAAGTATTACTTAGTTATAAACATTCGAATTTCCATGTTTAAACGATTAAAAATGACGGAGTACTTTTTTAATCTTTTATTCGTTATTCGAAATTCTTTATCTAGATAATGAATTTGTCCATCACTGATTTTTTAACGAAGATATATTTTATTAACGCACATCTATTTAACAAAGTAATATAACCGAACGACAACTATCTTCACATTCATTAGCTTCATATCGATTACCATTCAATACGAGTAATTTAGGTAAGATAGTATTCAGAACGTGATTATTCATGTCTTTTGATTTAACCATCAGATGGTGGTATCTAGGTCCATTTTGATCAAAGATTTCAGAAACTTCACGCACTATCACAGCCCATACAAATTAACTAAGCAGACTAGCATATTCTGAAGACAATTCGGTCTGAAATAGATCTACAAACAGATGATTAGAGGTCTTTCGAGGGTTAAGAAGCAAGATTTTGCCTTAAAATATATATTTGTAGCTGTAATTTATTTGAGGGTGGTTTTAAGTATTTGGGTATTAGTAGCTGCAATTTACTTAGATGTAGTTTTAGGTTTTTAATTGACCGTTTGGTTGACTCAAATTCGAATACAGAATATAACGATGCATTTTTGTGAAGTATACAAAAATTATAGTGACGTTCATATTATAGTTATGAATGTTTACTGCATGGAAAATTGCATAATAACACAAATAAATATTTGAACGGCAGTTCACGTGTTTTCAGCTTTGCAACATCAAGTGCACGGTCCCGTAATTTGTTTATCTCTTTCGTTATTTTCTCCCACGAGAATTAATGAAACAATATCATTTTTGTCCGTAATTTTATATCCTGGATTACTTAAAATTTAATAGGTATATTGTACTGTTAATTCAAAAGTTACACAATTAGTTCAAACTCCCGTAACAGTTCCCTTCTCGTGCTTGGTCTAACGTGTACATTCAATCTTTCCAAAGGAATTCTGTAAAAAAACATTCGTGACCCGTTTCTGTGTTCCGATAATATAATCGACAATTTTGAATGGTCTTTCCGACAATCAACGTCCGTATAATTGACGCTCGGAAAATGTTCTTATCTTGCATATTGCTTTATATAATTACTATTCATGAATATTCATAGAATTTAAGGCGTTCAGTGATCCTCCAAGTAATCGGAGTTCCACTAAATTTTGTCTCTCTCTAGCCTAATTAAATTATCGTTTTACCTATTTCTGGAAGGGAGGTCAGTGCTCCGACGATTTTCGACGCTGCGCTTTAAACTTGCGCAAGAAGTTATTGATCTTCTTTCATTGTATTCGATTTAAACATACAGTTAAACCACATTTTCTGGACGTCGTAAACATCCTCCCACAATGAATCGCAGAAAGTGTCTGAATAATTTACTCGAATAACTTCATCGCTTAATAAGATCTTCCAGTAAAGCTTCAGCCAAATTTCAGATAAATGTAACTGTTTTTTCAAAACAGAATTTCTTTCGGCTATATAAGAGCTTGGTTCACAAGAGTGTGATTATTAAAAAATATTGAAAATTGCTTCGTTCTCTTCGGTAACGGCTATCAATACGAAATATTCGACGCCAGATGACTGAAGATATTTTATTGATGGAAATTCCGGACACATTTAGTACGTAACTGAATTTAACTAATTGGACTGTTCGTTTAATCTACAGGACCAAATAGAATACAAACAACCGCGAGAGCAGTCGATTCACTTTTCCTTATCTCGACAGTTGCTCCACTTTAAACTCTCGAAGCACGTTTGAAAACGACAGTCTTCGAGTATTTCCATATTCGTCGTCCTTTCTCTCGTCCAATTAAAGTTCAAAAAGCGGTCGTCCTTAAGAAGGAAATACCCGACCTTCTTCTCCAGCGAATTCCCTCCTCGAATTAACAGCTTCATTTCTCAATTAACTCTTTGCGAATCGAAGCTGCGGATGATGCTTCTTCAGAGTTCACAACAAAATGAAGTAAACGTATGCATAAATTTATACTTATGCATATTCTTTGTAACGGCGAGAAAGAGATGTTATTCTGAAACAAATAACTTAATTTCCGCGAACGAAACTCAAGATATTCGCAGGTGCAAAAAATTGTACTACAGCTCGACGATATTCAGCTTCGTGGCTTAATTAAGATAGAAAAAGTTTATAAAAATAAAATTGATCGTTTCAGTCTGTCCACAATGAAGTCCTGAATAATCCCTTTCAAAAGAGTTAATACCCTTAAGCAGCGTGCAGGTGATCTCAAGGACTCACAAGGCCGTGTTGCCAATTACTGAAATCAGTATTGAATAGGCTCTCCATAAGAATGTTAATTTGAGCAGCCATGGATTTTGCTTGGCCAAAGATTTATACGATTCCAAAAACACGCTGACAAGTGTTGTGATTAATTGGCAAATGAGAGCAAGGCCTTGAAACAATCCGGTCACAATCAGAAAAAATGGCGAAGTAGTCTGTTTTCATCTTTTATTCGTGTATGGAACTTTTTATCTAGATAATGAATTTGATCATCTCTCTCAGAAAGTAATGCTCACACATAGATTCCAATCGACACAATAAGAAACCGGAAACAGAGGTGTTGTTACACGCGAATTATGATTACGAACGAGCAAACACATCGATGGAAGAATTCATGGTTTGTGTACCAGACGTGACTTCGGGACGGTTTCAGCGTGTTGCTCGAGTTCGTTTAACAAAGTGTTCCTTGTTACACTTCGTGAATAGTATTCACAGCGTAATAATTCGCACAGCGCGGGAATTCTTCCGTTCAATTTAAAAATATTTCCGTCGTTGCCCTCGCGGTGAATTGCCACATTCCCGTATATCTCAGCGACGCGCCGCCTCTGCTGTCTCGTCGTCGCCTTTTATTGCTGTTCCCTCGTCCCCCATGGAACTCTAAAATCGCTTGAAGCAGGAGGAACGTTTACGAAGGGACGATTAAGGCGTCGCGATATAATTTCGATGATTTACGAGTCGCGTGCGACGATTGTGCCACGGTTTAATCTGGGATCGAGGAGTCGTTAGATCCGCGCGGATTTAAAATATATAGTAATGTTTCGATATTAGTCAGTAACACATTAGTACGTACCTATACTGTCCTTCTTAGACAAAATATTCTATTGAATGAATTGTTGTTTTTCGAGATCTTTCGAAATATTTGGAGCTACACGCGGTTTTTATTTTTTAATTAAAGTTATAACGCCTTTCCTGTTTTTTAGGGTTCTAGAAATAGTTTTATTTATTTGTCTTGCTTTTCAGATGATTTTATTAGTCTGTATCGTCCCTATGTAACATTTACTAGATTCAGATGGTTCTAAGCTATCATGTATGTTTATGCCTTGATTGTTTATGTTTAATTTGTGTGTGAAAGAAAATAAAATTTTGATTGGAATAAATATTGATTAGGACAATTAGAAGGGCAGTGCACTTTGCTCCCACTTTTGCTGAAAATACCTTGATAATTGGTATGAGTAAACCTCTCGTATCTCACTTGATTTAGAAAGAAAATTTAATTCGATCGAGTTCAAATTTACTTGCAATAGAATTGATCAAGATCTAATCTAGTTGCAATATTGTACTTGATCAGGCTCTGATCTAGTTGCAATACACTTGAACCCGTTCCTATTCTATAGTCTTATGTAACCCGATGCAAGGAGATATTATTCGGTTGTTTTTGGTATTTCGTTGCGTAATCGAACAGGTAGAAGTGGGTACCTGTAGCCTGTAGGAAGCTGATCTAATATTTTAATGGTAGAGGTGCCGCTAACTGCTATTGATAAGATATCAATGACTTATTGATATTCACAAATTTCTTGATAATATCTTTGGAATATTGATAATGCAAACGGAATTAAGAGACATTCAATGTGTTAACGATGATTTTAAATGTCATGCTATCTGTGTTTCTCTGAATGTATCGGTGAACGTATTAACAACTATAATTGAAATTATCAGATAACTAGTTATGAAAAACTGAATTCTAATCTAATTTATTCTTCCTTTTAAGGTTTTATTTACTTCTTTTCCAGTAAGTTTTCTTTAGGTAAGTACACTACCGGTCAAAAGTATGGAACCAGAGTTCATAATTGATGGAACAATAATTCATTATTCTGTTACGATATAATAAAGGTTACGGAATCAGTACATATGTATATGAATAATTTCTGATCACTTTTAGTACATTACTTTTATCAAATTTCTGTAGAATAATATTTTTCTCTTTCTGCACTTATCAAACCTGGTCCCATAATTTCGGCCGTTAGTGTATACATAATCACGTGAAAATTGCAACTAGTAATATATTCGATATCGAAATGACATATTGAAATGACCACCGCCGAATTCGCTATTCACGTCAAATCTGACTGTTTATCTTGAAATTCTGTCCTTTTTGAACGAATAATTAGCACCGTCTAGGTTTCGAGTACCCATAGTTTGTAGCTTACAAATTTTCATGACTCACGGTTAAATAAGAATCTGTAAGTGGACCATTTGGAAGTCTCGACGAGTTAGAGAGCGACATTACAGAAAGCGAAATAGAAGGAAAGTGTGTTAGGAAAACGAAAAATCGATCGTGCATAATCGTGACTAGCGCGAAAAGCAATGACGCGAATCGAAAGTCTTGCGATCTTTTGCGTTATCGCGAATAGTTCGAGGTTTATTTGCCCGTGCGGTTGGCACACATTTAAATAGAAATTTAATTGATCGTTGCTCATACGATATAAACCACGAAACCGCGCCTCGAGTGTGGCATACTTTTTTCTACGGTTCGCTAAACATAGATTTTCACCCGTGTGATTTTCAATAAATAGCCTTTTTCCACGTGTATTCGCGCGAACTAAAAATACAGAGACGGAATGTTTTGCCATTGAACGTTCGGTCGGAAGTGCTCGTAAATCGAGCTTCAGGGGGGAGGGGGGAGACTCATCAGGTTTATTTATGAAATAACCCCGCCCCAACGTAATTTAACTCTAATACTTTCGGGCACGTTGTGGCGAATTAATGAATGAACCGATAAAGATAGTCCAAGGCTTCAATACATATCAATACACGTAAATATTAGAGATTTTAAATCCTTGAGTTTAACAAGTGAACAAATAGAAAAAAGCATATTTTGTGAAACTTTAAACAAGTACTTTATTCCTGAAATTGGTGAATCAAATGTACTTACGTGTTCAGTAAAATATTGGAATATTTTATTCCTGGTTCACTTGTTATTTCTATAACTAGGTGTTCTTGGATTTAAAAAAAAAACGCGGGCGTATCGAGTAATTGCATAATTATATTATGTACTATGTTACCTCGGAAATGCATAGTTGGAAAAGCTTATTAATAAAAACGTGTCTCATGCTTCTTTAGATTCTCGTATTATTTTCCTTAAATGGAACATTTCAATATCAAATTTATCCTCTATACGTTACATATTGCCCTTTAATTAACTACAGCTATTTTTTCAAGATATTCATTCAGAAGTACAGTGGCTGCCAAAAGTTTCCGGCTAAACTGTAATTTCAACGTACTTCTTTAAAACTATATGTATAATATGAATAAACACTTGAGATATCTATATTGAGAATACATTGCATTTTCAGGTACGCTAATATAAAAAATTGTTTCTTATTTCTAACAAATACAGGCCTGACAAAAGTTATGGCAGAAATATGGTGAAATTACAGTTTGGCCGAAAACTTTTGGTAACCACTGTATATGTATACTTCTTTCTACCATAATAACTATGAAATACTTGTATGCACACTGCATAAAAAATGAATCGAGAAACCATAATATAATGAAAAAGAAGCAGCTGAAACTTTAATTCATATACAAGAATACAGGAGAACCAAAATTTTCCTCCAATATCATTCAAGTTCTCCCCATTACAAGCCGTATAAAGATTCCAGGAAACTGAATATAAATACCTATTTAGTTGCAACTGTAACCCTTTCCATGAACTCGTTCGTCAATGTTCCAACCTCCGCAGCCGTCTTAGACAAATTCAATTTCGTATCAGCTTCACGTTAGTGGAACACAATAAATATCAGTACGATCAATGAGGTCGTAGTATTTTTCACGGTATACCGACAACAAAGTGTCCATTGAACACCGTACTACGAAGCGAATCTCTCGCTATCCGTTGATCTCCGTCTGGACCGAGACCCCCAGCGCCGTTGGTGAGCGCAACCATAATTAATCCGTCGGTTTAAACAGAGAGTGGTTCGTTCGCAATTAGCGGTGTTCCGGGGGCTAAGGACTTACTTCTTCTTTCGCTCGAAGAGAGAGAGAAAGAGAGAGAGGGAGAGATAGTAACGGCCGTGTCGAGCCGCGGGATACGCCGTGAAAACACATGAATTTCTTCGGTCGCGACTTACATGGAAATCGTTTCGTGGGCATCTATCATGCGAAACCCGGTCTTCGTACGGTCCGATGAGTTTCTTGCCGGTCCGCGAGGGGGCAAGGGAAACCTGCTTAACACGCTCGCTCCCGCGTTTCTAAATATATATTAGTCGCGTTATAGCTTGTCGATGAGCAATGCTACGTGTTTAATCCGCGAATGAGACAGCTACCCGGTCCCTTGCACTGGACGTATGCACGTACTTACAAGGCGATGGTACAATCTGAACGTATCTCCGTCGTTTCTCTATAAAAAAAAATTGGATGCTGTGCATATATGTATATCATTGATCATGGGAGTTATTGCCGCCTTTACCTTGCCTGCTACCAACGAGTGACGGCCGACTTTTGCGCGGGAAAATGGAGCTGACTCGATTTTTCATCGGAGCCTTGTTGATGGGAAGTTCCTTTTCTTACTTTCGAGGAAAATGATTTTCAAGTTAGTACAGTAATAATTAATACATTGTTCACGGGCGTACCTAGGGGATATCAAGGCAATTGCTCTACTTTAGAGGGAAAGGAATTAAATTTTGCACCTTCTCCCCCTGGAGGAGAAACATAATATACTGAAATTTACCTTAAGATAAATGCCCCCGGCTATGCCCGTGATATTGTTAATGCTTGGTAAATTCAAGTATCTATAAACTTGTGACCGATATTAACCTTTATCGCTCGTATGTCACGCCTGATGTGATTTTGCAGTTTTATCGTATAAATTGTATGCTACGAGGCAGGTGGCAATAAATAGAAACCAAACGAATGGATAATCTGTACAATTTCAAAGAATTTTATAAGTTATAGAAGATTTAATTCAGAGAATAATTTTGAAAGTAGACTGTAATATTGCGTTCTTAAATCCGTGCTCATATTCTTTCATTCTGTATGCTACTGCATTGGCAACTATGTGTATCCCTGTATATTCGTAAAGATCAACTTCGTTCGAGTATCGCAAAAAAAAAAGCACTAAATAATACGCATCTTGATATATTTATTCTCGTTCTTTCTTACTACCCGGTTACGATTTATGGTTGAAGTTTACGAGAAGCTAATTATCGATTTTAATATTACACCTCACTTCGCCAAACGTCGTCGCGCGACGTGCAAAGGCTGCCTGAAAAAAGCTATTTATATCATCCGGGTGCCATTGATGACACTCATGTGAACCTGAAATCTTAAATCATTAATTCATCGATCGTGAATCCAGGGTCTACTTTGTAACACGAGTCGCGTTCACGCTCGCCCAGGTGGCTCTTAAAGACATTACTTACCGGCTGCTATTTAATAGCTTTCGTAGATCCAACGACGAACAGCCAAGGAACTATTATTGAACAGTTCAATCACAGTAACAAATTACATTCATGAAAATTAGAAAGAACTCTAATAGAATAACATAACAATTTCTTCTTTAACCCTAATCCGAGGGTAAATTAATAGGCTTCTTATTTGTAAGCACTGAAATTTGAAAGTACTTAATAGGCTACCGGTCAGTAAAGTGTTACAAGATTCTAAAAATACAGTTACTAAAAATTCCAATGTCAATTAATACAATCGATGTGAACTGAACGTCAACCAAAATAGGCTCCACGGTGAACGTATTAGCAAACAGAGTTTTACCATGTTCGAAATAAGTTCACGAAACGTAAATCATTATCCGAGCGATGCACGATGAAATGTCGATTAATTAAACCCTGAAGTATGTCACTCGTGTCGATAACTGATCCCCCCCCCACCACTCACCGGACTTTCGTTTCGCGAACTTACGACCCTTTGTTCTCTAGAGGCTTTTGAACCGCAGAGGCACACAAGCGATCTCGGCGTTCGCTTATTTGCGTTCAGTTCCCAGTGTACCGACCGTGTTGCGAGTAGATCGTTCCTGGTTGAAAAGCAACCCTTTGCGAGACCACTCTCCGATTTATTTGCG
This sequence comes from Dufourea novaeangliae, assembly GCF_001272555.1. NCBI lineage: Eukaryota > Metazoa > Arthropoda > Insecta > Hymenoptera > Halictidae > Dufourea > Dufourea novaeangliae. Next base: position 1,650,809 of record NW_015373998.1, on the reverse strand, counting down.
TTCGCCCGTGGAACGATTGTCGTGGCGAAGTTGAATCCTCCTGTGAATGTTAGGTAGAAATAGGGGTCGTTCACCTAGAATTACAGGACTACTTTGTACATAAGTATTTTAATAATTTTGAGGAAGAATTACGACAAAAACGGCTACATAAGCCATAACTTAAAAGAGAAGTTCCCAACCGTGAAAGAATAAGTCTACCGTTCGAATTCCCGAAAGAAACAAAACTACTTACAAGTGTAATGTAACTGAACATTATCGTGACTAGTAAACTTCTGTAGTTGATGCGACGTGAAAAAATGAGAGAAAAAAATTACTTTCTCGTAGATATTTATTTTAAAGACTTCAGCGCTATTGCACGTGATAAGAACGAAAGAAATCGTACGGTAATTGGTTTATTACTGTTACTAATCCCTCAGTTTGCTCTTGACCCATCTTTATACTTTAACAATGTGAAATACAAAAATATGTCACAATTTTTTAAACATAGTACTTGTTCATATACACATATTTAAAGTATATCGTGACTCCAAGTATTTACTATAGGGAGAGATTATACCCTCTGTCTCGACATATTATGACGTATAATATACTCTAAAATTGTTTGTGATAATTTTTCTATCCTTTTATAAATCAATCAATGTCTCTATGTCTACTATCATTATGAGTTCCATTGTCAGTTTACAAACATCATGTTCATTTGAAATTATAACAATAGTTGTACATATATATTTCGAATTCACATTATCACGATAAGTCAACGATAAGTTCAGTCTTAAGACAAAAATAGCTTCGTCAAGCGAAATTGTTCTAATGGTTTGTACAATTGGCCGGATCGAAATGCCAGAATAAAGTAGTGTTTTAGAACGTCGAGTCGGAAGGGTTAAATGTTAGTTAGTGGAACTCGCATTCCGCTCACAATTAGACGCCAACTCGTCAAGTCCGTTGTTACATGTACTTCTCTATTCGTAAAGCACTGTCAGGTTTTACCACTATATAGATGAGCAACGACTGAACTTTTGCAATCTAAGTTCCGTGGTTACTTTGGCACTGTAAATCACGTGCACATTGAAAAATTGAGGAATATGGGAGAGCCTTAACGGTGGTGGACGATCGTTTGGTAACTACGCCTAATGAATTTCGTCCACGTCATTACATCCTGCGTTAGTTGCAATTACAGCGCAATTAAGCTATGTACACCCTCGTTAACAATACAGCCATTGTGTTAATAATTACGCCGTGGAATGCGTTTCGTGATAGGTTTTACGTAATACGAACACCTCCGACGATCGAATACTAATCACGGCGTTCCATCGAACTCGCTAAGGAATCGGCTGCTTGGGTAATTTGCCGGGACACACCTGTAACTGGATACTTAACAGTTGAGGCTAGGTAATTCATTGCAATCAACGGTATCGGGAATTCCCCTGTGGAATAGGTGGTGAAGTTTATGCAACTAGTGTGGTGAAAAATTTCGTTCCGATTCCACGAAATACTTCTGTGTATCGCGTATATGATCATTATACGTCTTTTAACGATACATAGAAGATAAACTGAAGTTCAACAGGTTAACCAAATCAAATTTAATATTAATGACGACATCTGGAATTAGATTACCATTCCATGACTCTGTCTTGATACGTATTCGAGTATATTTTCCTCACACTGATCAGACTCTCTCCCACTTTCTAAACAGTTACACAACGATCATCGATGGTATTCGATAGTTCACAAACTCGGGGAAATTTGGATCATTTCCGGATCAGACTTTAGAATCGAGAACACGAAGAGATCGTATATGTGTGTGTGTGTTCCTCGTGTTAGCCCATGGAGAAATTTCGATGTACATACGTACGTATCCCCGGAGAGGAGGGCCAACCCAGTGCGAGGCGAGAAAAAGAGATTAAAAGGAAAACAGAGAAACGTTAGCCGTGTTCCTATCGTAAATCACCGACGAAAATACAATAATGCAAGAGAGACGATGCCTCTCGCTCGCGCCATAAACCCAATCGCATCACTTGACCCGGGCTTGACCTCTTTGGGAGCTTTTGTGCGACACATTTTCTTCGTTTTGCGCTTGTTTATTTTTCTTTTCTCTCTCGCGTGTCCATTGGCCGAGGAGGTGCGGGCCACCGGTTCGGTTCTTTAAACGGGGGCCCACCTCTTCGGGAATTCCTCAAGGTTCCTGGTCCACAAGACGACGGGTTAGACGCGGCGGAGGAGATCCTGTCACCTCACCATAGGGTGGCCTTGCCGTGGCCGCACAAAATAATCATATAACGTGCCTGACCGCATAGCTGCATACCATAATGCGCGCTGCGCGTCTCCTCACCCCATCCCCCGAGTTTGGCGACGTTCTTTCTCTCTCGTACCATTGTCCCGATCGACACCGGGGCCGAAAATCAACGATCGCGACCACAATCTCTGACTGGGTCCCCCTTTTTGTCCACATTTATGACGCCCAAGAATGAATCCTCTTCAACGGTCTGCGGAGACGCCTCTTTTTAGCTTTTATCGATGACATTATTAATATCGGCTTTTGCCCGCGGGGATAAGACTCGACACGCGCTGCCTGTTGCTTTAAAGGGAAAATGAAGTGTGGGTGGTTACGGGTTTTTATGTGTTGGTTTTTGAAAGCGTCTAACTGTGCATGGAGAACAGACCAACGGGGGAACTTTGGTAACCTGAATTGTATGAAAATTCTGACTTTTTAATGCTTTGCAGAATTGTAGGGGATCTCGATAGAAGTATCACACAATTCTTCTATTTTGCTTTTTTTTATGTCTCCCGAATTATTTTATTGTTAACAGTTTCCAAGAAGGAATAGGAATTCTATACTCGGCGCAAGGGTACGTTTACCCTAAAGGTTAAATGTTAACATCAACGACTTAGTATTTCACTTCGAGTTGAAGGAAACCAATAATTGTCCATGTTTATTAAATCCAGTTTCGAAATTACCATCACGAAATTGATTCGATGTTTTAAGGCAAGAGGGTTGCATAATAGATATAATAAGTAGATTGCGGACTTTTATTCAAATTGAGATTTTTGTGGACTCATTCATTGAATTTTGCAATTCATATTTTCTTACGTCAGAGATTTGTTTCCTTTACTAAAGGCCTTCGTTCGGTGCAAAGTAAAGCAGAATTTATACTTGCTTTCTGAAAATTTTTACTGTTTTGTGTTCTGCATATTCACATTAATAATAAATGTATTGGGTTCGTAGTCTAATTATAACAAAAGCATCAAAATTATTACAACTACAGGTTTCAATTCACTATGATTAATTGGAAAACTCCGATTTAAGGACTGTAGTTTAATCGAGGAAGATGATTTAAAAAAAAAACGATGAATGAAGCACAGGCAAGTGAGTAGAGCCAACATTTATGAACGTGTACGAAAATAGTAGAGATGATTGTTTAATGTTACTGCGCGATAGTCAGGAAGCAAGAAATTTGCGGCCAGACTTTTTGATTTCTGCATAGCTGCATAATATAGAATATCTTCTCGCGTTTCCATCCTGTGACATAGTATCTTCTCGTTCGCGGAATTGTCATGGTCAGCAAATTGTTCACTGAAAAAAGTATGAACGATGTGGACGAATACGTTGTCTGGAACGTGTTTCCATTCTACGTGATATATCGTGTTTCGATTCTCCGTCAGAAGCAAATATTTATGCGATAGTTATGTATGGATTTTCAAAATGTCACTGTAACGTCTTGACATAAAACACGGAATCTGTTGAAACTCATTTACATGTTTATCGCTATAGTTTAAAAATAATTATAATAAGAAGTCTTAAATCTCTATACAGACGTCCGTACTTAATCCACAGTAGAACCCTGAAAATAGGATACAACAAATTTCTGTGTCTATATTTCAAAACAACGTGTTCATATTCCATTTTCATTCTACAACATAAACAAATTCTTGATATTTTAACATAAAGAAACACATATCGTAATAAAAATTTCATACTTACAAACATGTACGAATAATAAAATCAAATTTTAAATTTCGAAACAATACAAATTCTTGTTGTGGTAATCATTTCCGTATTTTTTTTCTTTATTCGCTAAAATGTAACTGCCCTAGTATTTATAATTTTGGAAATTATCAAGTAGGTATCGAAACTTTCGTAGAAGTATCAAATAGATATCGAGTATGTTTGCTACTATTCGATACGGTATCATAATTAACGGGCTGGAATCGACAGTATTAACCCGGTATCGTTCCAATCACTACACATAACTAGTCTGCGGATGTTTATGCAAATTCCCATTTTTCTAGTTCTTTTTACAAGAACCAGAACGCGATGGGAAACTAAACTTCATTTGGTAAGAAGTTTATTAAATTAAAAAAAATACAAAAACTTTCATTGATTCTTGCCACAGTTTTCATTTTCATATGTTTCTGATTTACAAATTTGCTATAAATATAGTCAATCTAGCATAACATACCATAAAATAAAATCTGCAGTAAATTGATAGCTAACATAAATTCCGTCAAAAGCACCATTATAATTTCAATAATGGTAAAATAATAAACCTGTAATTCGTCATTTTGACAGGTTTGGTAGTTCTAATGTTAATAAAGGAAAGTACAAAAAAAAATTTGTTATAGTGTTATAACTACAAAAAGTAAGCGACCTTTCTGGAGTCTAAACATACGTTTCCTTTGAAGAAGAATATTCCTAAATCCGCGATTCAACCGAAAGTTGCAGCACAGGATAAAGCGTATCCATGCGCCTAGGAGAGAGTAATTAGTCGTTCGTAAACGGCGGCGGCCGGTGGTTTCTCGCATAATAAAAGCCGCGCTCGTGAAACGGTATATTTATCCGCGTTATCGCGGCGAGTTCGCCTAATAATAGTTTCGCCCCGGCTCGGTGGCGGGTAACTCGCGTCGTGAGAATTTGCAAGGATTAATAGATACATTTTGCTAATTCCACGCGAAGCGTTCGCAGTCTGGTAGCACCCATCAAAACACAAATCAATATCCTACCCCCTTTACCCCTCCCCAAATCCCCTCTTCCGAGGGGGCACGGACGTACTAATGGCCTTTAGCGTATAACGGAGTCCTCTCGCGATCTATCCGTCCCCCGGCCGTTGTGTATGTCCTCGCGACAAGTTATCTTTATGCACATGACTCGAGATGTAAATTGGCTCTATAGAGACGACACCCGGCTACGCCAATAAATATCTCTATTCCGTTTATCCGCAGCCGGGTTTATCGTTTCATCCCTCGTTTTTCAGACGCTTTCTCGGTCGTCCTCCTCGCCGATATCCCCGTGCCCCGTGGCGTTGTACAATCGGCACTGTGTGTGCGTCTATCTACCAAACGATACCGGTGTCTGTGTGTGATTCAGTAGCGTTGATCGCACAGTTTTGAGTACGACCGTTGTCCCCGTGTGTGGAAGTGTGCGGAAAAATCGTTTCCATGGAAGATTGGCGCGTCGATTTGGGAAGCCTATGAGTCCTTTCTACGAGCACTGGTGAAGTACGATAGTAAATTCTGGTACCTTTGGTAGGGAGTTACGCAATTGATCGTGCGTCTGTTATGGAGGGTTTTGTGAGATTCTTTCATGGATTTTTTGGAATTCTGAGGAGTATATACATACGATATGGGAAACGTGTGATGTTTGAGATATCACTGTAATAAAGTTGTAGACACACTAGCCAATCATCGAACGGGCCACAGGAAACCCGGGCCATGAAAAGGATGCAGGGAACATTGGACAATTATAATGGAAACTGATGTCTACACTGGAATACCCCCTTACCTTTCGTCAGGAAGAATAGAGACGAGCCTCAGAGGCTCTCAGTACAGAATTGCTGAAATTAAGAATTATAAAATGTTCTACTTCTTTCAATTCAGTTTATTTATTTAGTAAAGTAGTAACATTATTAGTAGTATTATTTAGTAAACAGTAACATTATACAGTAAATCATCGATGAGTGTTCGAAGGCTCCTCGGCACTAAGTGTTCAGTTATACCCACTACTGGGGTCCCCTGTTGAACCAGTCAAGCATCGAATGGTAGGGATGCCATCTACACTAAAATCCAAATAAGACCATGACTGCGAAATGACGACTTTCGGTCTTGTTTGTAATGTCACCCGGTGTATGACAAATTTTATCGCCCTTATGGTCTTATTTGGTTCTTAGTGTAAATACTCAGTGCCAAGGAGGCTTTGAACAGTCATCGATGATTTACTGTACTCCATTCATTCAGTTTATTTATTCAGTAAAATATTAATATTGACCTTGTAATTATTTATTATGTATATTATTATTTGCATAGATTATTATATTGTTCATTATGTAACAATAGTAGAGTCTCACAGGCTCTTTTATTCGGATGAAGGCTAAGTTTAAACTGTCGATATTGAGTCATTTGATTCCTTAAAAATTTAGCAAAGCGCGTTAAAGTGAGCTTGTCACAATCGATAAGAAACCGCGCAAAGCAACCAGCATTAGTACATATCGTAAAAATCCAATTTAGCCTGATTCTTACTGAGCAGCGCACATGTGGCGACGCAGACTCGCAAAAAACTGGGGCAATTTGGTTACGAAGTTTTTCCTCGTCCACTTTACTCGCGAGACGTTTTAGCTACAGATTGCCATCTATTTAAAATTTTACACGACTTCTCTGGCGAACAGCTAACAACATAGCCAGGAAAACGTTTCGAAACATGTTAAAATACTTATTAACATATAATTCATGAATTATAAAACGAATTTTGAAAACGCTATTTGAAACACAATTATATGTAGAGTAATTCGATTTTCAAACAATTTCTGAACACAAATAGAGTGAAATTTCTAAAGCAATATGTATATGTCTAGCAGAAAGTAGACTAAATAAGTCATAATTTTCTAAGGGTTCTTTTTTACATCCAATGTGAACAAAAAGTTGACTATAAACCAAGTGATTGAGTGAACATTTAAAGGACGATATGACAATTGAAAGTGTAGTGGCGTGATACGGATGGGCAAAGTGAATACATACATATGATACCAAATACGACACGAACTTCTGGACTGACCTGATATGTATTAATTTTCATGATTATCGATGTATTGTACACAGCATTTCTCCTGTGGTTCGAAGATTTTCCGTCGAAATTAGAAAGTATGAAGATTCGACTGAACTCCCGAAGAAGCAGACACGAATCACGTTGGAATAATTTCTCGTCGATCTTTGGTATTCACGAAAGATTTACCGCGCGTTTCCTACGGTGCATAGTTAGAAAGTCGACGCGTGTTTCCGCTGATGCATCCGCCGACGTTTCCGCTTCGAGGTACCCGGACGCTCGCATCTTCACCGATTCTAGATGCACCTGTACGCAGCGCGTACAACTTCTCGAAGCCCGGACTGATCGGGTTGTAAAACGTCGTACGGACGAACCGAGGAACGTATCTTCCGCAGGCTCTGATTTACATTCGACGATAAAGATTCTTCCCCCAGCGGCCGTTATCTTTACTCGGACGTGTTGCAAAAGAGTTTCTCTCCTTTCCTGAAACCAATATCGATTCCTCGCCTGTCGGGGGTATGGATTGTCGATTTCTCGATTAACGACTCAATAATTTCTCTTTGAACGAATGTATAATTCCTGAAACTGTTTATTATGTAGTACTGGAAATTTTTATTGCTTCACTTGAACATCACACACGTTATCGTTTATACCTTTCTATTATTAGTGCAAAGAAAATCAAAATTAATTTGAATATGAATTATTTTATCATTTATATTTTTTATGAAAATTGTGCGCAAATTTGGGAGTGATGGAATAAATATTACTAGTACCGGAAGTATATATATACATATATATATATACATACTTCATTAGTAATGAATTATTTTCTTACTTTTATTTACGAAGTGTGTTATAAGTGATCAAAACATCTACAATTAGATTCATTTATGTCGATGCATTGTTTCCAATACTAAACAACTTTAATATACAGCTGGAATTTTATATAAATTTATATTTTAATTTTATATCAATTTTATATAAATTGCCACTGTATTACGGACACTGTGCTTAAATTCCTGATATTTGATTTTCGTATTTTTCAGTAGTTCAACCTTTTTTTTTGTTTATTATACGTGAATGTTCTCAATAGTTTTTATTACTGTCTGACAAAATAAGTCATTAATATAACACTTAATAATATCGTAATTATTCAAGTTAAACTGCTAATTACTCCGAGTAATCGGGCCACGTGCACGCCATTCGATTTTCCGTTTGTTCGATGAGACGAATGAATCACTCATGGTGACCTGCAGCCTATCTAAAGACCAAAATGGTCGAAGTAAACTGTCATCGATCCGCGTTCGATTCCTACATAGGATCGATCCACACGCTCGGTGAACAGTTTGTCGGTCGTTGCCCTCGGTGGCTAAGCATTTTCCTGCCTGTGCAGCTCTCGTTTCTTCCCTTTAGTCGATTTCTTCCTCATTCTGTGTACACGCATCCCTAGAAATTCATCGACCGTTAGAGGGCTTTAAGGGGTTTAGGGGTTAAGGGCTGTTGAGGGGTGTATTGTCGTTTCCGGGATTAAAAAATCGATTGTTTCCGATCCTTTCTTTTAAACGTATTTTTTCACTCTTTATAGACTCAAAAATATGTTTGTCAAACGATTTGTCGAAATTGGAAGTATTGGCAGAGTTATGAGGGTTTGCATGACTTGAGACCATACACGACTCAGAGGTGCCTCAATCCTTCAACGCTCTTTTCTCGTAACGAAGTTTTCCAACACTGTCCCATGGTTTTCTCGGAAATAGCGGAGTAGCGTCTTGCTGTGCTAACCATTGGTCGTTGAAATACCCTTCTTACCTCTGTGTCGTTCAGTTTGTAGGAGCGGGGACAACTCTGCAGCTCCCAATTGATCGTGTAAAGATCGAAGATTCGGGTATTGTTCAGATCGTGTAGTACCATGAAAAGAGGAAACACTCGCCCTTGTTCAAATGATCTAGAATCTAGAGATTTCTAAAAAATTCCTTACATATCAATCATTTTAAACAACCAATAAATGAAAGATGGTATACATATATAAAGCATGAATATCGTCTCTGTCGCCTAGACGAGAAATCATGAAATCTGCTGAAAAATCGATCCGTCTAAAGCAGAATACCCCCTTAATGGTCCTCGGGGGACCTGTCAGGAAAAAAGTTCCACGGACACGTAAACCGAGAGAGGGCCGGTAACTGCTTGTTTAAACGAGGTGTTCGGGCTCATTTACATTTCATGGTTGCGGCGGTGTCGCGGGACTAAAACCAACCGGTAGGATATCCTGAATGGATATACAATCTGTTATTAGTAACAACCTGTATCGATCGTACGATCTTGTCCACTGAACAGCCGCTATATTTAAAATGGTACCGTAACGGGCTGGAAATAAATAAGTTTTGTGTCTGTTCTTCTCGCCTGTCTGCTGTTTTTTTCTTCTTCTTCCTTATCTTTATTACCTCTGAAATCTTCGAGATGTCAGGGTACATCTACTCTGATCAAGACAAGTGTTCGTCGATGTTTTACCCTTTTTCCACAAGTCAAACATCGTGGAACTATACGATGTGTCTTGTTTTGGAAAATTTTGATGTGATTTTTTATATACACTTTGTTGTTCTGACTTTTTAATTAATTGGCAGCTGTAAACCATTTTTTCTATAGAACCATTCGTAACATTTTTACGGATAAAGAAAGTTGAGGTTTATTTTAATATTTATTAACGAATATTTTATTGCTAGTGAGATTAGCGGTTAAAAATTTTATTTTCGAATGAGTATATGATCTTCTTAAGGTATCTAAATATTTTCGAGTAACCTATTGTAATTACAAATTTAAGTACGGATAATTGTTACAACTGCAAGTGAAATTAATAACAATGTTTCTATATCAATAAAGGCTGAATATAAACACATACACCTAATTATTTTTTTTTTGTACTTTAATATTATTCTTTTCTATTGAATACTTCTAAACATAAATTTGTGTGTTCTCCTGGCCTCAGTATGTGTTAACCCTCCGAAAGTGGACGGTTTTGATACCGTGGGTCCGTTTCGACCCCCGAGCAATCATTTTAAAATAAATTTTTAAACAAATGCCTTTGTGAATTGACTTTCTTTTTATTCAAATGAATCTAAACACTAATTAGTGACATAAATTAGCTATCAGAAGCTGTTAAGTTGGATAAAGGTCTTGAAAACTCAGTCCAAAATGATCTAGTCATAATCGTCCTAGAGTTAACCCTTTGCGTTTCAACTACCAGTGTGACTGGCAGAGCAAGTAAATACGATTTACTCTACCATCTGTACTGTCAGCATATTATCTTCTTTTATTTTACCAAAGAAATGAATGTATAGCTAGCACCGTTACTTTGATAAGTTCTGTACGCTTATTTTCTACCTGCTATTATTGTTTTGTGAAAATCGCAAACATAATTTTTTTCCTTTTTTTGAGAACATTAGTTTACTGAAATCCATTGCGCAGCGTGCAAGTGCCACCGTCAAGCGCTTGAATAAAAACTGATTTTTCGAAAAACTATTGCATTTTTTCCAAAGCATTGTGATTTACAAAATATCATTCAAAAATCCATGGAGTAGACAACCTACAGGCGTTAAAAGTGCACGAAGCGCAAAGGGTTAAAAGATGTTTTAAATACTCTCAAAATGACTATTGATTCTTGATTTTATGAAAATAAAATATTCGTACAAGATACCAAAAAGATGCACTAAGTGGGTTAATATTCATTTAAAGTTTCTACTTTCTAATGTTTCACCCAATCACATTCCATGGAAATCACTCCAAAAACCCATTGAGTAGACTACCTACAGGCGCCAAAAATGCACGAAGCGCCAAGGGTTAATATCAAATCCCGACAATAAATGTCTAGGTCGCCGATGTTCTAGGTTAGATCGACGACAATATCCTTAGCCGTCGAGCGTTTCAACGGTGGTATCGCTCGAGTAACTTTCATTTCGTCGCGAATCTAACGGAGTTTCTCGTGTCATTCGGACTAGTTGCAGGCCGCGACGGCGATAGCCGTTTCCATCGCGGAGCGTGCGCTGATTTTTTCTCCAGTTGAGTGCACTCGGTACGGTTAGGTGGATGCGCGCGCGCGACCGTCGGCGGAGGTAAACTAGTTGTTCCAACGACACCACGGCATTCCGCTAGTCGTGGCATTAAAACTCCCCCTTTGATATTCACGTTGTCGTCCAGGCAATAATTTTCGTCCCGCTGACAAGAGCATCGGTGCACGATATCGTTTCGATGTGTTACGATCGACGCTTATCCGCGGGGAGGCTCATACCAAAGACCGGAAGCGCGTTCCAGCGATGCCACTTTTCCATCGCGGTATTCTACGTCCCTACACCGAAAAAAAAAAAATAGAGTTTGCAGATTCTTCATAAATTGAGACACACGCAGGAAGGATTATGCATATTTCATGGCGTGCAAGAGGAACGTTTCGAAGCGTTACGAATTATGAATCAATTATGGAGCAGAGTTGGGTATACAGTCTTATCTGAATGGTAGATAACGAAAAAAAAAAAATAATATCTAAGAGTGTCATCCTGTCATTCAGATCATCCCACGATGGTTCAGGACGCTGTTTTAAGTGTTTTAAACTTTAATTTCAGGTATTCGAATTTCGCCTCGAATGACTCTCAATGTCTTTATCCAGCCAAATTTTCTCCTCTGTTAACAATTTGAAGTAAGGTCGATCGCAATTTTTCCATCTCACAACAATCTTTTTTTTTGCATAAAATACAATTGTAGAATTTATGCATGTGTCTGTTGGTTATAAAATCATTAGATTTATTTTTAATTTGTGTAAGAAGTATGTTAATTTCAGAAGTGAAAGGAGACTTTTGGTGTAGTTAGGTTACATTATACGATACCGACCAGCTGTTTAACTGTTCTGTTACTGCTGATCAAAGTGTACAAGTATATCATATCACAGTCAACGAGCGTGAAATAAAGCATCAAATAAAAAGTCATGAAGACGCCTTACTTCGTAATGATAATTATCATGATCAATTTTTTTCACGGATTGCTAGTCACTTTGAATTCTTCCCATAAATTTATCCTTTCGAAACTCGTCACGGATAAAATGTCTCACCTTGCCTTTTCGTTTGTAATGCATTCTTTAAATGGAAAGTAGAGCGGCACGCGATACAATTATATAATCGTGAAGAATATGTTTTCATGGATTCGTTTATTCGCCGTTAACTTAGTAGATCGTGCTTCCTATCGAGATTGCACAAAAACCATAGACACATCAAATGAATTATATAACGAGATATTTGTGAAACTTTTTCACCTCGAAACTGAAACAGGTTTAAACATCGTAAATGTCAAAGGCATTTTTTTCTTTTCTTTCGAGATCAATTTACATCGTCGGAAGCACACCGATATTATTTATGCGTGCGGACGTTCTACTTTCGAATTTTTACGCTTCGACATAAAAAGTAGCAAGAAGAATAGTCCTCTGCGATCTTCGGTAATTTATGCAATTCTTATTTATTCCTTTCGAAGAAAAAAAACTTCTTGAATATTTATCATCGTTGTCGGATATTCTAGACACACCGGGATGAATCGTATGTGAAAACAAAAGCTCCACGAGTGCAGATCCATACGAAACTCGTTTTGCTACATCGACCAGACAGCAGAAGTTGAAAAACATTACATATCAGGTACATACGATACAGCTACAGCTTCCAACGGCGGAATATTATTTCCTAATGAGATATCCTCCAGTTTAATTAAATATCATGTCGATGTGTTGTCGTCGCGAATTGAAGGAGCAGGTAAATCAAAAGATCGAAATTCGTTTCTTCCAAATCTGTCAGCAATTTTTTCATAAACAATAATGCCCAATATCACCACATATTGAAAATAGTTCTTCTTTAAAGAGATATACTGCACGTAGTAATTATAGAAACTCTGGAAATAGCTATGATAATTCTTCTTCAAGATGGCGGATAAGACGACGATCGAAACATTTGGCTTCACGATTCCACGAGTTCACACAACATTTTGATCTCGAAAAATATCTGACAGTTTGATCATCCACAATATTCATCTAATTCAGTTCCGTCAAACTAATTTTTGTTACCCAAATTGAAAACTAAGACAAGAAACCACAATCTAAAATCATTTCGACAGGGTTTTGAAAAGAATTTTCTTCGCCATTTCGAAGAAGGCTTACCAGAGCTATTTCCAGTGTTTGCATAATTATCGTGAACAAAATATCGCTTCAGAAGGAAACCACTTTCAATAATTGTTGATAAAAAGTGTAAACATTATACGAAAAAGTTGTTGTTTTAATTTCAATTCGGAAACTTTTGGTGGCAAATCGTTGAACGTAAAGATTAATTAAATTAAATCTTTCAAACAGGTGGGTTCGCGTTCGAAGGCGGCTCCGTATTCGTTCGCAAAAATTAAAAAAGCCAACGCCATGGGAGGCGTGGTGGCGATTGGCGGATATGTATACGTTTTACCTTTTTCGCATAAGGAAACGAAAATAGTCTGTTCGTGAACCAAGCAACGCCCACTTCTAATTGCAATCGGGGAAAGAATGAAACGGCAGCGCAACGGAATCCAGATTACTGTCTTGCGTATTACAATTTTATGTTGTGAATACACGACCCCCGTTTTCTCTCTCCCTGTTACACAGTGGCTAATTTAAACGATTTAGGTGAATTAATTAATTACGAAACGTGTTTAAGGGACTTTTTGCTATAATTTTAGTTTTTCTATATTTTGGCAGTTTTAACAAGCAATATATACATATAATAATGGAATAATATAATAAAAATGGAAGGAATAAGGTGAGAAAGTATTGAAGATATAAGCTTCTAACATTAAATTCCAAAAAATATACAAATAGTTAAGAACATTTACTGGTTTTCAGAATCTTTAAATTAATTCGTGTCGGATTCATTACTCGAAATACACTTGGCAGGATTCAGCAAAATCACTTTCAATATCCAACAGCTAATTGTTAAAAAAATATTTGTTTATCTCAACTTAGATTAAATTCATGCGTAAATACAGTTTTGTTTACCGTAATAACCAAGTACGACTTGGATGAAACCTAGCTACTTTACAATATTTATTTTAAGAATTAACTTGGTTTTGTATAATTCCCAAAAAATCGATATTTCATATCTTGTCTATAGAAATTCATAAAATTAGCCTCACTGTGTGTCGGAGGAAAATGGTTCCAGCCGGTGGTAACAAGTAATCGGTGATCAAGGAACGGTGAATCGATTCGATATCTCGATTAATCGAGCATTAACGCGCCACTAAGATGCATAGCAACCGCTTTGGGCAGCGTTCACGGACTCGCCGGAGTTATTGGAGAACAAGAAGAGTTGGATGGAGAACGATCGGGCGGACTGATAGCGCAACTGCCCGATAAACCGGGTGGAAATGTCGTTGTAAAATCGATTAAATGAAGCTGAAAATGAATGCAGAGAGGATGGAGACATGTCGGGGAATTAAAAGAATCGGTGATACTGACCGTCGAGGACGGGATGGGGAAGAGATAATAAGGAGAATTAGATAACGTTGTCGAAACGAGGCGACGTGTGTCAATTAGCGAACATTTTTTTTTTTTGCTTGCGTTCGATCCTAGTGGTGGCGGAAATCGAATATATAAATAGAACAAGATTAATTGCAGTCAAATTTCTACTAGGGTTGTTAATCGACAAATCGTAACTTGCGTCGCGAAGTGAATATTAATGTAGTGAATGACGTAAAACTTCTGCAGAAGATGTTATTGGTTACTATATCGTGTCAACAAGATTTTTTGTCGAACGTCTGTCCAGTGTCTACAATTAATATGTCAGAGATACGAGAAACAGCAGCCGACGTGTTTTTATGTAGAAGAAAATGGAGACCATCTCTTTTACAATAAGAGAATAAGGACATAGACATGGAAAATATCGTATTACCGAAAGTAATTATGATATGAGGTTGATGAGCAAACTGAGGTAACAGAAAAATCGTGAGTCCCTTGAAAGGGTCCCAGAACTCCAAAGGAGTCGGGCCCACGCACTAAATAGTTAAAAATAGAATTGGATAGCTAACAGAAGATGGATCGAGAACATGGATGAAAGAAGACGACGAGGAAGACGAAGCAAATAGAACAGAATTCCTGTCTACAAAGTTTAACGGAGGCGATTCGGTCCACTGGAGATCCCCAAGAGGCACGAAGCGTGTCCGAAACCTATTAAAGATTATCTACCTGGTCCTAAAACAATACGACCCACCGCGCAGGTGCAACGCCGCGAATGTTTCCATCGAGACGTGGCCCCGAGTTTTGATCCCGTGGATCACCCTCGTGATCGTCTCGTACATCACGAGAAATCGGTGTCGCGGACCTTTGATCTTCGTAGTTGAAGCTGTTTCTGACCCCGGTCCAATTATGCATGTCGGTCGTAATTATGGGTTTAATTAGAGGGGCTAGATGCGTTCGGTGAGAACGTCGAAAGACGTGTATCAAGACCGAGTAGGGGTCTTGATATTTTCGTTTGAATGATTAATTATCCTTGACCCTGATCCTGAGCTTTGACCCACGTTGCATCGCCGACAGGCAAAGAATAAACAGTGCTACGGTACGACATAATGGTTTTTTTCCCCGTAGCATCGGTTGTAATTAGAGTTTAACGTTATGGATTGAATCGAAAAAGAAAATTCATCGGTGTTAGATATATAAATTGATTTCAGTGAACGTACACTCCATTACGTATTATTACCGTTATTATCAGTATTATGCAGCAGATTGAACATTTTATGACATTTTATGAAATAAAACACAAAAGTAGGGTAAACGCACCAATGAATGAACACTTAAAAGGTCTCGTAATTACTAAAGTCGAATTTTAAATGATAAAAGTATTGATAAATATTTGCCACATGAAAATTAGATTTTTTAATATCCATACCTTTTTATAACGTATAGAATTCAATTTGAAAAATTGGAAAGATGTAATTATTTGTATTAAAAAAGAAAAATTGAATTAACCAGTAATTGACCATTTCTAACTAATGACGCGAAAATTGTTTGAATATAAAACAAGGAACTGAGTAAAATGCGTACTTAATCATTTGGTTATTTTCATAACTTAATTTACTCGTTTTTGAAAATAATGTTCAGCCATTAGCACGTGTTTATTTACTGGTGCATCCACCCTATACAAGATATGTTTGAAATCCTTATTTCGTTATGAACTCTGTTTGATGACATTAATTATGAAACAAAATAATCGTCTAATGCACACCATGGATCCGTTCGCGAAGTTTCTCTATGAAATATGCACGTATAATAGTGTATTTACCACGACACGTAACAAAAATTGAGCGGTCAGTATTCCTTTTATTTTTTTTCACGTGTCCTTTTAATTCGTTTAAAGGATAATACCTTCTCCATATCACGCTTACCCCTCTCCCCTATTTATTAAATATACGAACATACGAAGAACATAAACCTGACCGATCATCCTCGAAATTAACAACGACAACGGGAACAAATTTACGCGACTTTTATTGCGCCTGGGATGACGCAACCGGCAATAAAACGAATTTCAACGATTCCTTGGACGTTTATTCTTATCAGACGCGTAATCACTTCCCCTCGGTGCGTGTGCAACAAGATGGGGTAGGGGGTAACAACTGACAATTTTACGGCAGTATGGAAGGAGATATCAATTTTATTTTCCCTCGTAAAGTTGGACTCGCTCATCGATGCAGAATCTGCATTCCCCTGCGCGCTGCACTTCCGCAACTGGATCGCGGACCGGCTCGCATAGTGGTGCTCCCTGGGGGTATTTCCGGTACGCCGCGTGTACGTATACGCACTTTGAAAGTTTTTCATGCGGGCGGACACATCGTGCCTCGAGGGAGGGATTCGAGAGTCATCCTTTCTCGTCCAAGCGTAAAGAAGCGGATACATGTGGAAAGGATCGTTCTGTACAGACCGCAGGATGCGCGTCATTGCTTCTGGCATATCCCCTCTCCCTCCATATAACGTTTATTTTTGATCTTTTTGTTTCGAAGCCCCGCGAATTGATTCTTCATTCCGATCGATATCGCTAAGAATATTAACTCCTTCGCGACCGCGGGACAGATATCACGCGAAATTACTTTTTGCCCATTCGATTCTATGGACGAATTATGTATCTTGGATTCGATGTCGTTTGTTTGACGTTTTGGCCGAATGTTGCGTGTCTTTGTTTATCAATATTTAGAATTTCTATGTTGTTTATTCGGCGGTTTGGGCGAGATATATTGCGTTTATATCGAATTCATAATTGTAGTTTTCACATCATATCTGGAAGTGTCCCACGTAAAATAAAAAGAAGTTTTTGGAAAGTGTATTTATAGCATCGTTAAATAATGAATTTTTGTATTTATTAAGGAAAGGATGTCTCTAGGCTTGACTCACGCCCATGGATCTAGATGCAAGAATATACTATTAGATATTCTAGGCAAGTATGTACAGTTAAGCTTAACCTAATGATATTACATAGGTAGATGCGAGATATCTTGTCCAAAGTGACATGAAGTCGCGAGATATCTCGCCTAGAGAATTGATTGGGCAAAAATTCATTCGCGAGGATATCTCGTTCATAGGTAGAAAAAGGTATTTTTGTACTCGAAGTTGTTTCAGCTATGAGGAACCAACATCTCAACGCATATTTTCTCAAAAGAGAATTTGAAAATCGACGAAATCCTTTTGAAATAAACTGATAAGATAAAGAAATAATATTGAATGTGTTTTCAAAATTTCAATGTTAAATACATTTCTGTATTTTAATATTTATTATATTTCACATTATATAAAACATATAGTATTTGAATCTAAAGCCTTGCAATTTTTTACAAGTTCAACTCGTCACTCGAATTGCTACAATTACAGTGTAAAGGGTTAATATTTCGATGGAGATAGGTTGGGGGATCAAAGTGCACCGTACATGGCGGTAACAAACTAAAAATGCTTGGAAACAGTATTTCTTTACCGAAATATTCCCGTGTAATTTTTTCGTCCGATGTTGGATCCGATAAACGTAGATATTTACGATACCGAAATGCTTGCTTTAATTACGGTTCCACGGCTGGAAGCCAGAAGCGCATGAAACCATGGTTGTTTATTATACAAGATTTTGTTGCAACATCTCAGCAGCAAAAGAGAATAATATACACCGTACATTACGGGTACACGTAATAAAACTGAAGTCCCTCCCCCTAACCACCAACCGTCCCATCAGTGTATGAAATTGCACGATCGATTTCGCAATTTTCCAATTTTCCAAGAAGAGAGACTTATTCGAGCCACTTTCGCCGGGTAAATTCGTCGGCACGAGGAACACACGAGGGTCAAGTCGGCGAAAATGCGAAGCATCGACCGCAAGGACGTACATACGTATACGTGTATGCAACAATTTCGTTCGGTTGATAAACCTGAAGCTTTCTCGTGTCCCTTCTCTCCAATCAGGGCACAGAATTCTTCGCCATAAATTGCCGCGGTTGGACCGAAGAATAAAGCTCGCGCGTCGCATTCTTTCCAGTCGATTCCCCGAGACATCTTTGACGGGACGTTGCGCGAAACACGCAAGAATTCACCTGTGTCGTCGTATGTGTATGTGTGTGTTAAGTGTGTAGGGTACGGTGGACGTACTTACACGTCCAGGCCGCGAAAGATCAATTTCCCTTGAATAAAACATCCTCTCGTTCGGATTGGCGTTATCGATGCTTGAAGTCTCTAGCCTGGTCGACGTACGGCCACGTGTATTCGTGCTTGGAAGTTCGTAACAGATGCAGGAACGAGAACATGCTTGTTGTCTGCTGCGTACGGAAGCTAGATTAGCCTTGTAGATTATGGAATAACGAATATTTTGGCGTTGATGTCCGGTGTTAATCACACGTGATTGACACACCCGTTGGAGGATATTGGTACTCGTTGGGGGGAAATCTAATGAAGACTTTGGAAAGACGTTTGCTTGTCAGAATAGAGTTGTATTGCTTCATTGGGGAATGATTTCTTGTTGCAGTGGTTAACCGATGGAATGGTGGTTTTGGTTTTATGTGTGGTAACGGCTGAGTTTCTTAACCCTTTCATTCCCACTGTTGCCATATGGCTATGTATTCGAAGTTCTGAAATAAAATATTAGCATCGTACATTCTTTCATATTTGTGAGTATATAATAGTTTCTTCTAGTCTTGTATAGATGGTATGGTACAGATTTCATTGTGAATTCAAAAGCTTATTGGTAAAATAAGAGATTATTGGTCTTTTGTCTCATTCATTTGATGGAGTTCAAGTGGTGAGCATTGTTACAAATACAATAGAAAGTTAGGAAACTAATTTCTTTTAAATATGTCAATAGAGTTTATTGATCGAAGGTAAGAAACATTGGGTTTCGTTATGAATAATAACATTACAATGAGAATTATTATGTATAACTGTGATGAAGTAACAATGTTGTCAAATAGCAACGAATGAAAAATGGCATTAGATGGTTTCAAAATGTTAAAATGTTCTTGTGAATTATTTATATGTCGTGTAATATACACAAAAATACAAGAAAAATAATTCGGGAAGGAAAGGGTTAGCCCTCATTCGTTCCTTGTATCAATTTGATACGTTTTTCTTCTAAGAAGTGATGTTATTCTGTCAAGTGTAAGTAATTTTAGTTGAGGTTCAATCACTTTTATTTTTAAAAAATTTGTAAATTTAACTGTTTATCTTGTCATTGTATTAATTTGTTACCACTCTGTCAAGTTGACACCGAGGGATAAAATAAGTTGGGAAAATGAGGGATGGATGAGGGTTAATACCTTGAGGACAGGAGACACACAAGTGTATGTTTCGATGTAATGATTATAAAAGAAGGATACCTACTTGTATATTCGTCTTGCAAAATAAGTTAACGTTACACTCAATTGTTCGAATTTGGGAAAAATAATGTATATGTATATATTGCCATTGTAGCTTTTGTATCGCTGAAAATTGAGTAGCGTGTTCAGTATTCATTTTAACAGCATTTTGGTGAAATACTATGGTGAATAATTGGTTGTTAACTTACGTTGAAAGGCGATTTTAACTTACAGAAAAAGAGACTTTTTTTAAGTATTTATATTTACACCTTACTGGAGTAAAAATTTATTTGGTGATTTCATATAAAAGTGTTACGATGGTTTATACATATTTATAGCTGCAATTATAGTACACCTTAGGTACCTTACGTACCTATTGTAAGTGTGCCGATCTTCAAAGTGTTGATTAACAATTGGCTACTCAGAGTTTCGAAACATATGTTTATATCAATAAAATAAACTACGTTTTATCCCTTAAGCATCAATAGGTACTGTCGTAATTACATGCAACATAATATTTGAACTGACTCACTCAGTCAGATTTACCAGTTGTTCAAATATTCAGAACGAAATCCGAAGAGTTACACTTTTCATCAAGTTTTATTCGTTAAATAGTTTATTATAATTAAGTAAGAATTCGAATTATTTAGTATAGTGGTTATTCAGAAGCGTCACAGCCCCAAACTTTCCACTCACCGCGTCAAAATGGCGACACCGCAACGGCTTTGACCACCCTCCCTCGTTACTAAAGTTTCCGGAAATTAAACGGATCGAATGACACCTTCCCATCGAGCGTGTTCTAAACTGCAAAACCGTACATCCTAAGTTACTGAATCCATTGTGTTATCGTCACCAAGCAAGTAAAAATATAATTCACTATCCTTAACGTCACCATTGTTCGCGCCAAAATTTTCTCGAAAAATGGCTCATGGACCAAGCATAATTTCCGATCTTAAGTACGTGCAGCCATGTGCACCCAGTGAGCGGTCGGTCATCGGACCGTTTTATTTTCGCCAGTTATATCACAGGTGTTATGTTACGCTCATAGGTATCGGGTGATACGCGGCATAAGGGAAACGTTAGACAGTACCGAATTACACGTGAAACTGTTGTTCCTTTTGCCTTCGATCGTCCTCGTGCTGCCTTTTTTGCCTGGCCTGTGTTCCTCCGAAAACACTGTTTAGATGATTCCGGGTTCGTTACGGCCGCCGTATGTTCCTGACTACGATAATTTTCGGGGGGAATTGATTTACCTTCTCCCATTTGGAATGCACCGAGGCTGTGTGAAAATGGATGGCTTTTACCCTCCGATAACATTGGCATTAGAAGACGACTAATCTTATATTACCCCCTACGATAAAGATGGCTAATCTTACATTATCGTAGGCAATAATCGTAACACTATAGAACCATTATCGCACACAAATCCTCACTAGATCGCGTACAGTATCACGTCAATCGGTCAACAAGGTGATAATTAGGAGCATTATTACAGTTCACTTCGATTCATAAATTACACCCAGGTCAATGAAAACGTTTATTAGCGATATAATCAAAGAGGCTCGTCTCTGTATCGGTGCTCACGAATTGCCGTGACCCAGACTTAGTCCATTTAAGCTTTATTTCCACTTGCGACTAGCCACATGCGATGCGAAATGACGGTCTTGAGTCTCAAACGACATCACAGTTTCTCACAACCAGTATCATAATATTTACAAAATTTTTTAGTTGTATGATAATGCAGCTATGTTTACATGTCTATACTTCTATGTTTAAATAAATTAAAATTACTTATCCAACTGTTTCTTTTCTTCTTCTGAAAGTTTTTTGCCGCCAAACATCATAGGTAAATATGTCGATCCAAGCAGATATCTTTTTTACTTCTTTCAGAGTAATCTGAACTGTTCCATATTGATGGATGATTTCTATTTGCTGAATGAAATGCACATAGTTCAATCTCACTTGCTTTTGATTTGCAAAAAATTAATTTTTCAAAAAGCCCAAGGCCCAAAGTGATATCCATCCACTTTAATACGTATTTGTACCAATCCCTCTTTCATAGTTATTTTATTATTTAAACCTATTCTGAAACTTTCGTAGATTTTTCGTTTACACGAAGGTCACACTATTACAGGTCACTGAATTGATCTTGATCTCAACGATTACGCCACGCTAATGAAAGTATGTAGTCCCATTTAAAAACAAACATCAATGACCTTGCAACTTCGAAAAATATGATCTTCAGAAAAATGTTTGTTTACCATACTATTTGCTCCTTCTAACCAAATAATAATTTCCCTTCACATGCTTTTTGTATCTTCAAAAACAAGCGAGATATTGAAGGTGCTCACGTTAGGAGGGACACCCGGTACAGTACTTTCTCCATGAGCGTTACCAACTCGGGTCCGCTTCGGAGCATTCATGGCAAGACGGAAAGGTTTTCAGCCTTTCATAAATTTGTTTTTTCCCCGAAGCCGAGCCCCTGTTTATCTTCAGTTTACTCTGTTTCGATTGATTCCAAAGACGTACCCCTTCCTCTCACTGGTGGGAATAACGCCGTTGCCCGTGTTGCATTCATCGAGACATCACTGTATATGGAAATTGTTCCATATTGAACAACGTATTTTGTGGTCGCGCCTGACTAATCGCAACTGCCAATAAGGCTTTAGAATCGGGTAGAGAAAGAGGGTCCCGTTAAACGGCGTCACGGCGTTACGCCGATAAACCATCTATCGCGCGGGTAACGTCGCGAGAATACACTCTCGAGAGTACGGTTCGTATCTCCCGCGCGGATGGTCGTGCGCGCGCGTAACTTTATAATAGATATTAACAGGCGGGAAGAGGAACGAGTTACGCTGGGGGGAAAACGGGGCTGAGAGTGTTGTTACTCCTCTTACGACGACCGTGATTCTCTCTTTCCGCCTGTTCTCCTAAGGCTGACTCGCTGGTGGAAGGTAGCCCCTTCGAGTAACGGCCGCGTTACGTAGAGAGCGCCGTAATGTCGGGTGCGTGGTGTAATTTTCGGAACGATTAAAGCCTCCTTTCCTCGCTCGTTCCAGCGGCCGTTAACGACGCCGCGTATACCGGCCGTTCCACACGTGAAGCCCGGCACGGTTCTAAATAAGGCGTCGAAAAAAACCGAAAGAGATAACATTAACGATCGAAGAGGCCCCGCGAGTGCGACGATAAATTTCGCCGGTTCGATCCGACAAAATTCAGTGAGCCTAATCGGGTTCCGATAAGGGGAGCGTGCTCTGCCTGGCTACCGTGGGGAGACGATAACAGTCGAGGAAACTCCACTGGGTAAATGAAAGTCGGTGATAGTTTGGAAACGAGTTATCGTTACGGATGAGGGAGGCGCGTTTCTAGGCGTATCTTCCGAGGGGATGATTTGGTTCTTCCTTTTTTTTTTTTTTGGAGTTTATTATGTGTATGTAGTAAAAAGGAGTAAGGATGAAGTAATAATGGATTATTTGGTCGTTGCTGATAAAATGTGTCCGTTTTACTGATTGATATAGAGTGTCCCGTGTAAAGGTACGTTTTCACGTGACAGTAAAAGTCGTGGATTTTGTTGTCGTGACATTGTATGACAATCAAATCAATGTCACGAGGATGTGATATTTAGGTCTCACGGCGACAAAAGTCGTAACATTCAATGTCATGACCGTAAAAGTCACGATTTACTGTCACGTGAAACTGTACCTTAACACTAAAACTACCAAGCAAGTTAAAATGACTTGTCAATACACTCTTACAACGACGATTAAAATGTTACGACAATACATTATCTCAGATATGTTATATATCTGTGTTATATATCTATATTAGTCAACTTCTAAATTTCTAAATTTTCATCGAAGCAAATATGCGTTTATCGTCGGTAGTTTTAGTGTTAAGTGTCGCCATGAGATTTTAGGATTTTCCTTGAACTTTAGAGCTGGTCCAAATTCAGGCTAGGGGCTAAATACGGGTTAGTTGAAAGTATAGGGTCATGTTATGTGTTTTATGATAGTGTGAATAGTGTGATAGTACGGCTCAAAACAAAATAAGTTTATTTTAACTCCATATTATAAGGCAAACATGTTTTAGATACATTAAAGTGTTACACTTTAGAAATCTTCAATAGGTTTGGTAATAAGTCCTGAGGTAAAAGTGGTCGCCCATATTTAGACGAGCTCCTCTGCAACAAAATTGTGCTAGATAAAAGTTGAACTATATTTAAGTATACAAAAGTTACACACGTTGAAGTTATTTCTTACGGAAGGCATTATGCAAAGCTTCTTCATCTGGCACGATTTTTGGCAGTAGAAGCGTGGAATAACACGAAAATGTCATTCAAACGAGAGAAGGAGTTAGCAAATTCAGCCTATTACCTGGACTATGTCAGGAAAAAAAAACATAATTAAACGTAAAAGTACACGGTGACAGCGATACGAAAACGGACACCCACATAAGGAACTCCCACACTATGGTTTCACACGGGAAACCGCGATTTGGAATGTCCAGCAAAGTTCCAGTACGTAAAAAAGGGACATATCTGTCGAACTGGTCAGGAAAGATGCAACCTGGTATGTAACATACGGTATGGTTACTCAAGTGCAACACGAAAGGGTTAAATAAAACTGTAGACAATACGTACACGAAAATGAAAGAAACATAATGACGATGCGTTCCTTTCAAGGAAAAACGGAAGTAATGCTGAAGGTTCTGTTACCTGACAGCCTACTTTCCTCTAATTGACTGTTTTCCTGTTGCTGATTATGTATGAAAATAGCCTCTGAATTCGAGAGGTCAAAATTGAGCGCAACCTTCTGACAACCACTCTCCGGCTATATAACAAATAATTATACTTAACGGGGGATCCTGTTTAAAAGGAGCCATTCCACGCAGCACCTCGCATCATTCAGCCACTATACGGTCAATATAAACATCAAGAATGCCTACGACCAAGAGCCGTGTAAGCTCGAACAAAGCATGGGAATGCTGCGACCTTCTTTAATTCTGCCCAGCAAACTGCGAATTATCCGTGCTTTAACATTACACCCAGCGTCGAGGGTAATATCTTACTTCGATTGATATAAACTCTCCAGGCCAAGGATCATAGAACCCAGGAGGACAGAGAGACAGTCCTCTTCACCTCGAGCACCATGGATACAGCATTATCTCCGTCGAACGTGACTCGGTCACATCGCATTATTTCGCCTCGAGCACTACATTAACGCTACGAAATTCCACTGGCAGGCCAACAAAGTCTACGCGTCTACCATATCCAAGCAGGCGAACGAACGTACGAACGCCTCGGAGCGCTTAGGAAAACCAGACGTCGTCCTATCGTCTGGAGAAGCCAGCCCGCGAAATGTTTACGATGGAAAGTGGAGGCGTACACCGTACACCACGTCGTTATCGCCGTCTGCCAACAGAACATTCCCTCCCCCCTCTCTCTTTCCTTCCCCTTGGACTCTATACTTCATCCTCCTCCCTCCATCCTCATCCTTCCACATCCTCCTAGCCCGAGTGTCTCTCGTTCCGCGGATTTCCTCCGTAGATCGAAGCTTTGATCTTCTCCTCGATTTTCTTTTTCCTCACCTTGAACTCTTCTTCCTCTAGCTCTCTCCGTCCAATCTGTACATACGACCGCAACAACACCACTGTATACATGCTCGATTTGGTCGTTCTTTCTCTCCCCACCTCTTGGTCGCATTTGGATTCGCGTGGCGCGTTTCTCGCCGCGAGAAATGATCGTATAAGGCCGGGGGGAACTGGCCTTAGATGGTTTGAAAGACCGGTGGCAGGCTAAGCGGCTAGCTGCTGCTCTGGGTCCAGGTTCCTCCCCTTGGTCGGCTGGCGTAGGCAAAAACTAGGATAGGCCTAGATGGCTGGTCTGTACTCTGGTTAGGGGAGGATAGACGGGGACAAACGTTTGCGAAGCCAGATAGAGAGGGGACCGAGCACCGGACGCTACCTTTGTACACACGTGTGTGTATACGTGCGTACGAGGAAGGGTTAGAGGAAGGGGATAACGCTGGATTGATCGTAGGGAGGAAGAGAGAAAGGTGCGTGCGCGCTCGCGCCAGAGCTGGAAAGGAGGAAGAGAACGGGCGAGGAGGCCCCCAGCCGGACAGTGCACTGAACTTGGCAAGAAATCCAAGGTTGCATGGCTTAATGATCTAGTTTCTTCGACGGCGATATGATTCACCATTATGCATCCACTCATCCGGCTCGTTTCCGCGACGAGACGGGTCACGCGCGCGCTACGAATTCGAGATGTTCTTAGAAGGTGTCCGTTGTTGGGTAAGACTCGAGTGGGATTTCGGTCGTCTGATCGTGGTGGAAAACTCTGATCACTGGAATGGAATCGGTCTGAACGTGTTTTTTTTTTTTAAACCACTTGTAACCTGAAACTTCTACTTTGCTTGTTATTGTTAGAGATTCCGGAAATTACAGGCCTGTGATTTTTTTATTAGGTTTGTAAGAAGATTGATTTGTCGGAGAACATGGTATTTGTGAACGCATCGCGGTGAAATAAGTATTTTCTTTTCTATTTAGTTTTCATAGTAATTTATGGGTTGTCTGTGAAACTGTAAATTCTTGGGAACATCTTCTAATGATAATTTACTCCCATTAGTAGTGCTGTTTTTATAAGCGGCTTTCATCGTTTTCTTTACGATCGACTATGATGATAATGTTCATAGGACGATAGTAGTATAAACACTTTACTTTTTGCAAGTTCTTGATCACTTTTATGACGATAGAGTGATTCTTGATGAATTATCCTGTGTCTTTAATCAGTTTAAAGGAAATTACGAAGGGTGCATATTTCTCTGCGCGGAGTGCTATTAAACTGTCATGACGCATCGTGAAATCTTGGCCCTTTAATCTTAAAAGCTTTTCCGTTTCGTTAATTCAATTAGCAGTTACGTGTAATTAGGCGGAGTGGGGTAATTCGAGGGAAAAAGAAAGGTGGAGGGTACGTTATTTCGCAAGCTGTTGCGTCGTTGATCCAAGGTCGAGCAACTTAACGATCCTATTTCTTTGACGGAGATACGATTCATCATTGTGCATTCACGAGGCTCTGGTTCATTCCATGAGGTTCCAAAAAGTTTTGCGATGCTTCCTTCAATGCGATTCATGAGTGGGAGGGGTGGGGGGCTTGTGATCGGTCACCCATGACTGTTAAAAAAAATTCAATAAGGTGAACCTGGTGATGACTGGCTGATGAAATTCTATAGAAAATCTGGTCCTGAGTTGTCAAAAATTATTAAATATGAAGACCTTAAAGTAAACAAGAAACTGAAATTAAATTTTCATATTTTTGAGATAACATATGAACTTTTAAATGTTACTTCTAAGATTATACATCGGTTAAACGGTAATATTCTATAATAAATTCTTTATATTTAAAGACCTTGTGATCGGTCACGTATGGGTGTAGAAAAAATTTTGTGAAGCGATTTGTTAAAAATTTTATATATGAACCCCCCGAAGGTAAAAGACAAACTGAAATTAAATTATAAGATTCTACATATAAGATTCTAAATCCTTTAAACAAATAATATTGTATGATACATTTTCTTGATTTAAAGAAAGTGTATTAAAATAATAATGTTTTTTTACGGTTTTTTCGTACAATTTCAAGTTGATAAGTGCTATAGTTTGGGTATACCCCGTGGCGTTCGTTTATCAGATCCCTCTGAACGGCCACAAAAATTCTCCGTTCGACCACAAAACGAAATACTGGAGCATAATACGCCGGTATCGTGGCATCTGAGAAATCAAATTGTGCAGAAACGAATTTATCGCGTCCAATGCATACGTGAAATAAAAGGAAATGAAGAAAAACGGATGTGTTATTAGCGCACAGGTGGTTATTAAAGATTGCACTTTATTTGGTCGCAATTGCAAATCTTCCTGGAGTCGTTGGAAGGGAAAGGTATAAATCAGGTCGCATAGCAATCATCTCGTGTTTATCCGTTTTTTTTTCTCTCTATTGCCACGGCCATTAGCTTACCCTACGCCGCGTAGATGAGCAATTCTGAAACTAACCGGAACGCAGGCTCGATCGTCGATAACGGTACACAAATTTGATACTGTTCCGTCGACGAAGTAAATGAACGATCGACATAATGAAAAATGATGGAAAATTTCAGTCGAGGAGTTTGTATCTATCGCGTTAATGGATGACATTTTATTGGTACTTTGTACGAAACTTTTATGGATGGTTCTTCGTGTCGATCGCCTTAACATTCAATTTTTATTTGTATTAAGATTGTCAAGGTTCGGTTTCTATCGTGATGACAACGATGCAACTCGTGTCGTTATTTTTTTTATTACTTTGTTCCAGCGAAGTAGATTTCACGATCACTTAGCCACCAGCGAATGGAAAATGGTCGGTCATCCAAGTTTCTCCGATCGCTTTCCGTGTTTGTTTTAACGATTGAAATTAATCGACTTTTACTGGCTGGTGGATGGATTAAGAGAAATTCGTTTCTGCTTGGAATTCCAGTCTCACTTCTAGCTACTCAACAAGTAGTAATTTATGTGTACTGGTAAATGTAGTATTCTCTGTTGAATGTTCTTTTTTACCGTTCTTATAACAAAATTCAATGTCGTTAACTGTTAAATACAATAGAACACGTTTTTTAATCGCAATAATAGTTAATCCTGAATCAACTTTTATTATTTTCTTCAATGATAAAATGTCTTTTTTCAAGATTTTCAATTTTTCGAAATGTCTATCGTCAACATCGACGGCTACATATTTTGAAAGTATTAAACAGTTCCATAAGTTTTTGTAGTGCCAACATTGCTATTTACTAAACAAAGAACTTCAATTATTTTTCTTGTACAATTTTTTCATGTAATTTCAATATACAGAAACTATTTTCATATAAGTATTCACGATCTCGAACAAATCACACCTCGCAAATATTGTATATCCCTGTTAAGATCATTAAATATGATCATTAATAAAATTATTATATATTACCAAGAATCGACGTTTCTTGCGGTTTAAGGTCTATTAGTAAACGTTCCACAGCCTTGCTTCCAAGAAAAGGAACCTATTGTGTTCCTCGATACTTTTCGGCGAAACTTAGCCTCGCGAGTATCTGATTCTAGACATCGGAGGGGGAAAGAAAAAAAACCGATCCGTTAGAAACGTCTCAGCGTGGGGCGGTGGTGTCATTAGATCGTGGGTTGTACTTTTTTGCCCAGTGTCTTCGTTTCGCGAACGTGTCCTCGTTACTTGAGTGTCCCGCGTGTACGAATCCACTCGTCGAGAAACCCGAGCGGATTTCTGGTGGGTTTAGGGTTTGTCCGGTAACACGATCGTTCGATCGACGATGCCTCGCTACATTGCTTCTTCATCGAATTACCCGTATTCCTGGTGTCCGAAAGGGGGTGTTACGACACCGGACGTTTTCCTCATTGTTCTTTTAACATACATTGTGGATCAGAGACGTGAATCAGGGTCCTTTGGTTTTGAATAACGTTGATCACCGAAAATGTGGATTTTTATTTGTTTTACATTCTCCTGCGGCGTTCTGGCCAGACAGTAATTTGTGCAATGTGTGCGACTAACGATGATTTTAACGAAATAATAAATATTGTTATTTTTCGAGGAAACATTTCGAGGATACCAAAACAGATGTTTCATACGGTTCATAGGATATACGATCTGCAATGTGTTAATACATAATATCTGAAAATTGTTCGGTTAAAAACACTTCTGATTATGGAACCCTTTTTGTTCCGTCTTTGTGAATGAGAATTATTTTTGTAGTTAACACGGAGACTGTTGTGGGGGTCATCAGTGGTCGTTGGCAGCGAAATTAATTAGAATCTTTGCATAACAAAATAAAGGTAGCACTTGTAAATTTTTCAGACCGATTAATATCGTATCTGAAGGGTAATGTTTTTGAGAAATCGTTAGCAAGGTAAGCATACAAAATATGACGAGACAGATGAATTCAATAATTCTGTATAATATTTTACTATTATACATATATGTATTTTGTATAGCAAATACTTTTTTCTGGCATTATGGGCAGGACATATAGAACTCGTACTTGACAGTTAACGTGACAATTTACAGTTATTGCTAATAGTAAAAATAATGGGAACCTCTCGGTAGATATAAAATAATTGTATCGGAGTGATGCAACATGAAAATTGTATGAAAACTTGTAGTAGGCAAACAGAGTAAAACAGACGATAAAGGTTACCTGAACATTACTTGGAGCAAAGAGAATGTTTACTTTGAAAGAACCTACATTGCAAAAATTAACAGCCAGATGAAAGGAAACAGTACAATATGAGTTCATTCATATTTTATATTTTTATTATAATGTCTTAGTACATTTTTCAAACCATACATATACAGAGTGTACGAAAACGTTAGGCAACAATTTGGTTGTACAAATTCTATGTGTCAAAAGAAGAACAAAAACGCACATGTACATATTTCCTAAAACGCTCCATGCTCACCCCATTCGAATCAATTGAATTTTTACTTAAGGGAACGCTTAGGAACTATCGTTATTACAATGTAATATAAACGTTGAATCCCATGGAGGATACTTCGAACACTTACTTCGAATGCATTATTTTACATTAGTATTCCTGGGCATATAACATTTTTTTCTTCAAAGTTTTGCCCAACCCTTTCGACACACCCTGTGCAAGAATACATTGGCCTCAATGCACTAGCGAAGGTAGACACGCGTACGCAAGATAAATGTTCGTAAGTTACATACATCATTTTTCGAACAAATCAATCCTGTAACTTCTAACGGGGCTGGTTCGCCAATGTCCAGCAATCGAATTTAATAGACAACTTGATTGCGATTTAAGATTGAAAGTTTCCAGTTCATTGACTTTTCTTCCCGGAACACGAACACGTGCGTACCTATACACCCAGACCTTCCAATCGAGTTCCTTTGCCAAGAGGAGAGGATATCACGTGAAAGTTGTGCGCGCGCGCGGAGTCGAAGCACGAAGGGCCCCGGCGACGTGCGTATCCAAACGTATTAGAATGCATTTCTTTTGTTTCTCTACCTCCCGCGGCCGTTCACAATGTTCGACTGCATTCCGAAGGGCGTGCCACTTCCTGCACGTGTGTCCTCCAGGCAGCCTTGTCCCTACCCCCGCGCTATTTTCTGTCCATAAACGTATTCATAGAACGGTCCGATGAATCATGAATACGTACGCTATCGTTCGAAATTTTTTTATTGCATCGAGGTACCAGTCTACCGTTTTCATCGCGAGTGAATGGACCATGACCCCTTTGATCTACTATCTTTAGAGCCAGATGTGAGAACATTTTTTTTTGGTCATTTTTACTTACTGCACAAGTGGTACCTCGGTTTCCTTACAGGACAGGTTAAAGCTGCATTAGATTGTGATTTCTATATGAATGATTTCGTGACACAAATAAGCAACTTAGTTATTTATTTTATCATGAAGAATGAATTGACTAATTCTGTTTCTTGGAGAAGTAATTCGAAAAATAATGATTTCACCCTGCTGTTCTCCTTGGGTCTATACGACACGAAATGAAGATTGTATTTCGATAGGTATTATAATTTGAAATATTTGTTTTTAGTAACCAACATATCTAAAGTTCACGTTTTGTTTCGCTTCAGGAACTATTGTACCGTACAGAAACATTGGATTACGTTATCATTTCTTCTTTTCCTGCATATAAAAAGTTTTCGAGAGTTTATATTGTTTTTCTTACAATTTTCTTCATTGTTTCCATACGACACGATAGCTCTCGAAGTCAGTCGTTTTAACCGAAAGAAAAAATTGTTTACTTGAACTTAGAAAATATAATATTTCGACCTATGTTCATCAGGACTTTTTCTTCATCATTTGACGAGTATACAATCTTCCCTAGAAGTTTATGAACCCCATTTTTTTGTATCACTCTGTACATACAATCATATGTAGTAGACTATGATGTACGTACACTACTTTTTATAAAAGCCTTACTATTTCACAACACTACTGTTACGTCGTAACTCTCTCTTCGACCCCTCAAATATCCGAATAGACGAAAAGTAGCAAAGCTTCCGAATGCGTCGCCGTTGAAACTTCGAGGAACCAACAAGCCGTGTGATTGATAAATTGAATGATTAACAGACAAGCATGATTGGCCTTCTCATCAGCGCGCACACACCGTATCTTCGGACCGATCGATGGGCGAATAACGAAGAAGGGGGAAAAAAGGGCGTCGAGGCAAGGCTGCTTGGAGGACACACGCGAACAGGAAACGGCGCGCGGGGTCCTTTGGAATGCAATTCGACGACGGACGCGAACGAAATTTCATTCTAAACCAACGCGTGTGAGTGTATACACCACACGAGCTTAGTGTTCCGCTGGCCCTACGTGTGCACACACTCAGCCTGCGTGACCTAACGCGCGATGACCGGTAGGAAGAAGTAGGAGGAGGAGAAGAGGGCGAAAATGGTTGAAGTGGGGTAAAGTAGAGGGGAAGAGAACGAAGAAGAAGAAGAAGGAGAAGAAGACCCCTCGGAGACGTGATGTGCCTCTCGATGTGAATTCTAAGCTTCCAGGCTGACGGCCTCCGGGCCCCGAGGGCTTCTGAAACCTATGGAGAGCTCTCTGCCATCTTTTCCCTCGATAAGCCACGACGTACACCTAGGCCTACCGCCAATGTGGAATGAACCGCTTCCCTCCGGATGAATACTCTTGCTCGTCTTGGGTTTTAATGCACTTTAATTGATAGTGACCGCTAGGCTCGATTAAAATTAAAGCGATTTTAAAGTATACGTTCAGAGGAGCGGAATCGTCGGTCTTGGCTAGCCTGTTTTTCTTGTGGTTTCTACTGAATATGGAGGATGCGGAACGCCGGAAGAGATTATATTGGCGCTGGTGGAGGGATTAGGATATTATGCAGTCGGGAGGTTTTCCCGTTGTGAATCGTGATTCTTCAGTGCATCGAGGGGGTAGAGGGTGGATCCTTTCAAGAGAGGATATATGCTACACTACAAGAGTTCAGTAAAGTCTGTTTTTTAAACTGACGCATTTATCGTTTTTATAAACTTATTCTTTGCACTAAGCTACTTATTGAAACGATATATATATATTGGAGCATTTTTGGAAGAAATGTAATGGTAGTAAGGTAACTATATAGGTTGCTGTTGTTCTTTCATAAATTCATTAATAAGGGAATTTTGGCTATGCAAAACTTCCGATTCTTTTTTAAACTTTGCAAGTTTATAAGGTATCACGGTGGAATATAATCAATACTTTGGGACAGCTTTTGGTTCCTCAGGGTGAAAACATCCCTTACAGGTTAATTTCTGTCTACTTATTTTCCCGTATATCTATCTTGAAAACTACAGTAAATATACAAAAAATGATCGCTATTAAAATTGATTGGCACTTTTTTTTTATTCCTTTAAACAACATAAATACTTTCTTTGAATTCAGAATCGGGTTATTGGAAATGTTTTACACCTTGGAATAAAGTAAATTTCAGCTCTTTCGATTCGTTAGGAACGTTCGTTTTAGCGATGTTTTTACAAATCATGCTCCAAACAAGAAGGAAAAAGCGGGTTAATCCGGATGTGTATTCCCAAGTGTTGGAAATTCAGTTAGTCGAACAAATAAGCGTGGAAGATCGATACAAGGGAATCCTTGCTTTGAAAGGCGTTCTATAGCTTCAGGAAGGAAGTGAAATTCGTGCCGATGCGTGACAGCGTGTGCAAGAAGGAGGAACGTCGCGGTTCCATTATGGCGTACGGCGGCAATAAAAGTCCATCTACGCATATGTCTTTCCAAGTTTTTCTACAAAAGACAGTTCCTACCGTCCATCCAAATGGATGATGCAGCGCGTTTCGCTCGGCCGTTGCACAAAGGATTCCACCTGGTCTACCGTGATTCAACCGATTCCACGCCTCTGGCGGCTGGAATCTCTTCTGTTACAGGGATAAATCCAACGAAGTTGCAAGATCCGTACGGATAAAACGGAACGATCATGGTGTATCGTGTGTAATATCATCGTGGTAATTATTGGGTAAAGTGGAATTAGATGTAGAATCAGAATAGTAGCCATATATCAATAGATATTTCATCGCGAACAATGGAAAGCAGAGATTTGTTTTTCAAATTCATCTGTGTAGATAGATCTGTACAGGGTGCATTATTCATTTCGAAAATTCTATAACAGTGTAGAAGAATTTTAATATTAATACACCTCATTGCTACATACACATCATTAGCTTTCTTATATACTTTCATAGTAGCAAAAGAAAAAAATAAACTGTGCCGAGGACTTTGCTCGTGGAATAATATTTAAGTGACCAAGTTAAATGAAATACATATACCCTATATATCTAGAGATATAGAAAATTACTAGTGACAATCATACAGTGAAACCTTAAGTGAAGCACGAAAACACGGTTGCAAATAACATATATGTTTACCTTTCGACGCAATATTGGTAACAGAACAGGGTTCGATTTGTTGTTGAATGAAGTAATATGCTTAGACTTTGGAATTATATTTCAATACAGTTTTTATTGCGTAATATATTTTATAAATTAAAAAGTTATAAACCTGGAACCTTAAGTATGCGATTTCGTACATATTTCCTCTATCATTGAATTTTACCATCGTGATTATTACGAACTCATCAGGACGAGCATAACAGAGTGATAGAGCGTGTACTGAATGAAGATCCTCTGAAATGTTACCAACGTGGCGAACACTGCCGTTACTATCGTGCACCACGTGGGCGTCTTCCTTTTCCAATCTCCTCGTCTCCTATCTTCAGTAACTTCCATTTCGTTTCGCGCGTTTCCACGAACCCGTCCTCCACAGCCACGGTGTTTTTCGTCCCGCTCGTGATGCCCGATGAATTTATTCGCCGACGTGCACGCAGGGAAAAGACGTTTATATGATATTTATTCGACAGCGGAGCCGTCGTTTCGGACATGGTCGGCCGGCTCGGGGGATAGAATCTGAAGAGCCGTCAAGTCGCTGCGTTATTCAAATTTTCATGATAACGGACGGATGGGAGGGTCTCGCGACATCTTCGACGATGATTCCCCGTTATTTATTGACGCGTTTAAGGCTCGATCTTTGTAACAGGGCACGCGTGCACCGGTGACTCGCGAGTGGTCTTTCGTTTTGCTGCGAGATTTTGAAATTTTTGGGGGTTCTGGATTCGTGGCTGGAATAAAAGGTAGATAATCAGATCTTCAATTTCTTACGATATTAATATATTCTTTAAATATTTGGTAGAAGTTCTTAAGTTAAATTCTTAAATATTTGGTAATCAGTTTAGTTTTGTAATAAAATAAGAGATACTAACAGTGGAACTACCAAAGCAATTAAAATGACTGGTTAGTATACCTTTTGTAACAATGGTTAAAATGTTATAACAATGCATTTTCTCAGATCTTTCACAACTGTTATTGCAGTATGAAAATGAAGGAATCAGGTGATTCATAAATTTAAATATTTTCATGAGGTTGCCATGATTATCGATCTGATAGAAATAAATGTACGCTATTTCTTGATAGTTTCAGTGGTTTTTTAGCAGTATTTAATCGATTGTTCTTTTCTTTGCATCGTATAGCAGGAAAAGATGCGTTTCTTAATGGACATAATTTTAATGAGGTGAATGAAAAGGTTAATTTCGTTTCTTTTTAAAAATATTCACCGATGTATTTCTATACATTTTTAACATGTACATTTGAAATTTTTTAGCAATGACGAAACCGAAGTAATAATATTAAAACTGTTTTTGGACTTGAGAATCTCTGATTTTTATCAAACAGTAAATAAGCGTATGAATGTCGAGGAAAGGTAAAAGCCATGGAATTATGAAGATGTTTCAAAACGTACCTTGTTAGCTTAAAATAAGATGACGGTGATAAGTCTAGCAAAGAACATTACGCAACCCAGACACATTTTCTGGAAGATAATTATGCTCCATGAAAGGTATTTACAAAGAATGTGTTTTCGATAGTTACAGTACCGTCACCTGTAATATCACAGTCA
This sequence comes from Dufourea novaeangliae, assembly GCF_001272555.1. Classification (NCBI taxonomy): domain Eukaryota; kingdom Metazoa; phylum Arthropoda; class Insecta; order Hymenoptera; family Halictidae; genus Dufourea; species Dufourea novaeangliae. The sequence goes on along the minus strand of NW_015373998.1, from coordinate 1,614,895 downwards.
TTCTGCTTACCTCATGTTGTTTTTTGTGAAAAAAATAAGTGGTTTACGCCATCATTGCTAACAACGTATTGGAAGAAATTTAAATTCCCATTTTAATAAGAGTCGAGATTCAGTCATAATTGCAAATCATATTTCTAAGTTACACATGTGAATTTCTAAAGTGTTTACCAAGGAAATTCTTAAATATTTTCGTGGTGTGTAGTATCTAGTATCTAGCTCTAATTTGTCTTAAATTTCTAGCTGTCTCAGTTGTACAATATAATTTAGTGAAATACATATCCAAGAAGATAATGTAGTATCTACAGTGTTTCGGTAAGAATGTATACGGAGACGAAATGTTTCCTTCAAGGTTGGATGACTTCGACCGTACACACGGAAATTCATGAAATATATTTGATCGCTCTACGCGTTTCATGTATCCCCAAGTTACATGATTCCATGCATGGCTTTAATCGTTTCGAATTACTCGATTTCACGGTCGATTTACTGCTATTCTTTGAAACAAAGTTCGTACTCGAGGCACGTTAAATTGCAATCGCGAGTGATCCCCGAGAGATTTCTTCGTCAGACGTGCTCAGCTGTACGAAGTTGCATTCAACGTGAATCGTCCCGTGGCTTTGAACTGCAAGTTTGTAAACTGGTTTCAACTTTCGGGTTCTAAATACCTTTTCGGAGCACGTATATCCACTGTTCTAGAAAACACTGTTATTTTTCATATTTGTACCTACTGGAATTCTCATGTTGGTCATGTTTAAATGAGTGGAAAAATGAAGTTTTATAGTTGAAGTATTTTCATTGTATCTTATCTTATCCAATTTCGTTGTGTTGGTTATTCTCATTCATTTTATGAATTGAAAATTGAAAATTTCATGACATGAACTCTTCGTGACCCTCATTATTTTTACTACTTCCGTTACCCCCTAGGTCTTTTATGTCTAGACCTATTTTTTTTATGTTATAGGCCTCAAAAAATCTGAAGAAAATTCAAGAATATTTCCCAGGGTTTCTATTACATAATGTAATATGTTTTGAAGTTGAATATTAAAAAGTTTTTTAATAACATTCCCTTCGTTTCGTCGATATTTGAATGCGAAATTTCGCTTGTGCAATAAAAGACCCAGGTGGTTCACGGAGGGTAAACAATGTATATAGATCTATGTGAACACCAGGGTCTGCCCGAAAATTGGGTATTTACCATTCGCTTCAGTGCTTCAAGCTCTACCATTTTGCAAAGTATATTAAAGTCACTGTATATTAAAATTAATCTAATTCCCATAAAGGTTTCACATTTTCCCAACGAAAAAAAACCTTCACAAAAATCAACGATCAATTCGTAGAAACTGATCCAAGCATCCTTGAACCAATTTGTACTCAGAACCAGATCCACGGCATACTTCAACTAATCCCTACTAGAGCCGAACTCTCGAAACTCTAGTTCCAACGTGAACTCTTCACCGTCGTTAGTCCACGAGTGCTTCTCGGATGTTTAATTGATCGTGGGGAAGATAGCAATGGATCGGGCCGAAGAATTTCGTAATGACTTTCGTGTCCATCAAAGTCACAAAAGTTGGAAGTCGTCGGGGGATCCTACGGGTCCATTCCTCGAGAAGCAATTAATCCCTTGGGCCACGCGGGGCTCGTGATCGTCCGGTACGATCAGGACAGTCGGCGTTGTTACGAAGTGATATTCGGCTCACTATTAAATCTTCGAAGTTAACGTAACTTGGACTTATTTGTGAGTGAAAATTAGGATATGCCAGCTAAGCTTTTTATTCGGCGAAGTGTTACATTTATCGTGACCTGAAGCTAATCGTCGCTCTTAGTCTTTGCCTCGTCAATTTTATATTATATGCTGCTCAAAAAAACTAGAGAATCATGTATTGCTGCCACGGTGTCTGTCAATTTCACGTATAATTCCTGGAAACTTTGTTGTAGAACGGAAACCAGGTGTTAGTATTGTATGAGCATTCTTTTCGTTTCCTTGGATTAGGTAGAGCAAGCTCACACGGTAGCGATCCCCTAATTGTCTTGAACAGTGTACAATCTCATTCAAACGGCGATTTTTCTGGCCACATTTTGGGAACATCCAAAGTTCCAATATAGTGAACTTTATTATGAAAAGAATTTACAAAGAAATGAGTTTAATAATTAGCGTATTTTCCCTTTTTTCAACGTGTTCTTACGATTCTTTTACCAATTGATCGATTAGCCTTTAAAGTTTAAACCATTAACCCAGACCTACACTTAAACTTTAAACATTTGTTATCGATATTTGACGGGCACCTGCAGCATTCTGCGTAATTTGACATTCATATACACTCTACACGTGCACCTACAAAAAGATTCTTCACGGTAAATTATTGCTGCCTCGAAACCATTCAACTTTTATCTGAAACATTTTTCGGTATCATCCACGGTTTCGAAGATATTCGAGGGGATCGATATAAATGATTCACCCTGTATGTACAGCGGCGCCAGTATCTTGTAGGTGTCTCTTCGTCCGGAGTGTCTTCAGCTGCTGCCCGTGGGAAACAGACCGCAGACGTGGGAAAATGGACGGTATGGCTCCTTAACACCAGAACTACCGACGATAAACGATATATCTACTTCTATCGGATCGATAAACATGACAGACTTCTGGAAATACTCAAACTTATAAGTTAACGAATTTCTTAATTTTCATATCGCAACAAAAGCTATGAAAGATTAGAGAAAATGCATTGTTTCACAATTTTTTTAACGCATACTTATTATTAACAAAATAGTTTCATATAAAAGTAAAAATATTTACATATAAGCTTGAAGCGTATGTGTAAGCTATACTGTTTTATTCTTACATTTGGATGAAACTTAAACAAGAAACGTAACAACAAGTAAGGCATAAATTTATATTGCAGTACGATCTATACTATCTTGCAAAAGAAGCAAGATTCGATCTTGATTGAAGATCCTTCTTTTCGAAGTCGGGCAAAAAGGGATAATGTTGATTCGTAGATAAGTTAACAATACAAATTTCTATCCTCTAAGTCCGATTTCTTTTCTGCCAGACCGCCTAGTTCCAGCGTTAATAGCGTCAGTTCGTGAAATTCCTGTCTCTGACGTGTCCGAACGATCTCGTGGTTTCGAGGTGAGGATCGTGATCTCGCCGATCGAAGGAATTTCTCGAACGTCGCAGCATTTGAATTCTATTCGCTGCACGTGCCCAGCCGCGTGCTGCCACGCAGTCGAACCGTTGCGCTGGCCAGTCGCGGATGGAAAACTGGATTCGCTGGCTGTCTTTATCTGACAGCTGGTAAATCTAGAGGCGGCGCATCGTGGTGGCGTTCGGCCCGTTCGACAAAAAGGAGAAAATGTTCCTGGGCGCGTGCCGGTTTGACCCCGTAGGGTTATCTTATCCCGTCGGTGAACAGGTGCAACAGGTACATTTGACGAAAGGATCACGGGACGACAGGGGGGGGGGAAACGTGGTCGTGATTTATGCGTGCAACGCCTCCGGTTTCCCGTGGTGGACGCGACTGAAGGCGGTTTGTTCCCTCGTACGTCCGACCGCCATAGCGATTTCTAGCGGTGACTGACCTGTTTCTATCCCGTACGTTGAAAATGCGGGATAATAGACCGGTTTTCTTGGATGAGATGGGCGCATACGGATGGTTTTGTAAGTGAAACATGTATGAAATAGTGAGCACCGAATGACTTTGTACAGAATGATACTTTGGCATTTGATCAGCAGTGTGTACCCTTCATTACTGTGTAATGTGATTATTATTTCTGTTTTGGGGGATTTATGAATTTTGAATGTTTACAGAACGGAGAAATGTGATAAGACAGTGTTTGTTGATTTTCTCATTTTGCTGTCATATGGTACCTAAAACGGAGTACGTAAATTGGGGTAACTTTGCCTCGAAGTCAGACAATGATCATTTCTGTTTTTGAAACTGTTTTGCAGATATTTTTCTGTGAAATATGTTTACACATTTATTTAATTTAACAATTTGCAGAGCTGCAAAATTGAACATTATCATTTTCCTACTTGGGACATAGTTACCCTGACTAGGTCAATGTTACCCTAACTTGTGGTCCTGTAATATGACATACATAGTTGAAAAGGGGAGCAATGTATTCGGTTCAAAAATTTGTCGAAGAAAACCTTTGAAAATAGGTGTACACGCAAATAACATGACAAGTAGGTAGGTATGAGTGGAACTGGGACATAATTGGTAAGTCCAAGAGAAACTCAATTTAAGAAGTTGAATGACAATTTAAAAGTGATCTAAGAACTGATTATTTGGAAAACATAATTACTAACAGGAGAAAAATCTGATAAGTCCACGACGCTTTTAAAGAAAATCAAGGGTATAGCTAATGTTATGACAGTCAATATTTTTTCAATATTCAATAAGATTATTAATCTGAGAACCAAATAAAATCACAGTTCTGGTAATATGGAAATGGCTGAGAACGTTTTGAACGTAAAAATTTTTCCCTTATAAAAAACAGGAAATGTGACTTTTATGCCTTGCGATCTTCATATAAATAATAACCAATAATTATAGTGAACAAAAGCAACTTTTCGAAGATAATGGGGTAACAAGGGAAAATACATCTAGATCGAAATGACACGTGTGGTTTTTTAGGTGGATAGAGATTCTGGTACTTCTAGTATTAAATAGACAGGTGCACTGTGAATAACGTAACGGTTTGTAAGTTCATTTGTATCGCCTGTTAAATAATTCTATGCGAGCTATTATAATTGGGATTACGAATTGATAAGATATTTATTGTTCGAATACCTTCTGAAGTTCAGTTTAGCTGTATTTTGTAAGTTTAACAACTATAATAGGTTTACTAACTTGTATGAGCAACGAATTACGTTTATAAGCTCCTACTGTCTACTCGTACCTCCAGGTAAACGATACTGATTAAATACTCGTCATTACAGTCTGGATATTTAGCATGTTCGTGTTTTCACGGATTAATTGACAGAAGTATACATTAACAAACAAACTTTGTCCTGTACCGAGGACACCGTTGAGTTCCAAATAAACTACAGGTTTTACATTTTCATGAAACTTTTTATAACACTGCAATTTAAATATTTATAGTTGTTACGAATTGATAAAATCCTGAGTCTAATTATCTAGAAAGTCAGAAATCGATCTTTCGACAATTTCGGACTATCCTGTTCATGTCACTAAAAGAATTATCCCTGCAATGTTTCTTTTTTTGAAATCATCTTAACAATTCTTCGTTCCATCGATTCAAGTCTTATTTTCTTCGCTTCACGGCGAGTCTCATTTCCGTTTTGGCCTATCGTAAAATCACTATACCGGAGCTGACCACATCGCTAGATTAAGGAAACCAGTCGAATGGCTTCTGGTAGAGCATCGGATATATCGCGTAATACTACATATCCCGTCCTATGTATTTCAATAAATAGCCATGAACGCGATAAATACCGTCTAGATGGAAATAGCGACCGTAAGCTGAACTAATTTATCCACGGCAACTGTGTATCCTAAGCTTCAGTATCCCCGCTATTTATTCAGGTTAACGATTGTAATTAATACGCAAACGATGCTTCTTGAATTCGAGGAAAATTTTTCGAAACGGCAGAAAATCCGTTTTATATCATATAGCACGTAGAACGTTCGCTACCGTAAGATTGCTCGAAAGGAGAACTGTTTCAATTTCTATCGCGTTGCGAGTAGCGTGATCGAATTATAGATAAGGTAAACCTGGCTGCAGCGAAACGGAATGCGTTTTGCATTGGACTGGGTGATTGGTGATCGAGTGTATCGGTGATCATTTTTTTCTATCGGTCGCGGAACGTGGATAAGAGGCGGTTAAACAGTACGGACAGGTGTACGTTCTTCAATCGTTCGCTGTCCCTAATTGCATGCAAATATGCTCCACTTCGAATGGAAACAACGTGTATATCGAAACGGCCAATGGTTTTAATGGTGAATAATAGTCGACTGTACGTGTAAACATATCCTTGACATATTTCTATATGAAAGACTGTCGTTCATAAATCGATGGTTTCGAGAAAAATAAAGCGAAATCGCCTAAATTTTGCATTCAGTAAAGACGATACGACAGTGTATTACTTTCTTTAATGACGTTCAAGATAAATCTTTTCTACATATTTCACCCTATGAAATACTTCTTTCCTAGAGAGATAAAAGTATATGGGTATTGTATTCTTAGCTATCACAGTTCTAAAAGCAGCTCAGAAATAATAAAATCGACATAAACATAAATTTAGAGCAACTAGATAATACTAACATTGATAGATCAGCATAGTAGTTCAACAACAAATCCCAAAAGTTTATTCCAGTTTTTATTAAAAGCGTCTACTTTATAACGTTATCAACTTCAAATTCGCGTGTCTTCAAAACCATTGCACATTAAATATTGGACTCGACAAAAAAATAATCTGGGATCAACCATAAACAAAATACAGCAATATAAATTTTTTAAACGAAGGATAATTTTTTTACTTTCCTCCTCGATTTAAGTGGGATCACCACTATGATGGCCGGGAAAGTAAGCCTTTCTTATGAATTTTTCTCAGGAATAAATTACAGGAATATTTTAAAAAATAGCACGCTTTAGAGAAGTAAAGTTTCGAAAATCCGCAAGAAAATGGACAATTTTTCGAATGTATTTCAACAAAAGTACTTTCGATCACGAAGTCCATACGTGGAATTGAAGGTAATCCTGTTTTAAGAATCCTGTTAAAATTTCAAAAGTCGACTAAATAAAAATTGACAGAGTACCCGCCAGTCAGAAAAATATCCTTTCGAGAAAAACGCGTTTGACGCGAAACTATTTATGTAAACAAACTGCACTGTATCTCTGTAAATTCTTCGAATATCGAAGAATTACAAGAAATCACAGAAAATTTGAAATTTTCAGGTAATGTTTTTGAAGAGTTTTAAACATTAAGAAAATACATTTAAAAAAAATCGATAATTTTAAAAGTTTCACAGTTGTTCCCCCATAAGGAAAATTCGCCATTATGTGTCCTGTGACCGATCGAAAAGACTCACAGTCACTCTCAGTCGTTAAAAACCAGCAAGCATGACACTTCCAAGTGTTCACGCGAGAATATAAGAATCCTTGAAGTGCTAAGGGCAAACGTACGCACGTAAGCTGCAAACTCTCTTGTGTGACCGCTGCGGAAAACGCGCGGAAAGATTAAGGCTTCGTTTAACTTTCAACGAATTCCAGTTCCAGCTAGGCGCGACAGTAAAGTTCCGTATTATCCTCTGGTCGCCGTGACTGTACTTACGGCCGCGTTACATTCTCCCCGGCCTGAGCAAAGTAATAAAGTCCGGGCGTACGGGCGACTCGATACCCCCGGAGGATGCTGTCGTTCTTATTCTCGCTAGATTACATCGTTTCCGTCTTAAGTACACTCGGTACCGATCGCGCGCCTCCGTTTCAGCCCCCTTCCTGTGACCGGAGGTAGGGACATTATAATTTTCGAATCTCCCGGCATCATTCGTCGATGGCCTCATACATACATTCATGGTCCCCGGGGATAGTCTGTGTATACGACCGATGACTCGACGCGTTCGACGCTTCCTGCAACTTCTGAATACCTGCTTACCCTCTTTTTCTTTTCGTTATTCCTTTGGAAATGGACCGTAATCCTTTGACACTGGAGCTACCACACCCGTCAGAATGACGGATTTCAAGGTTTCTTGTTTTACTATTATTGAAATCGTAAATCTCTACTCTGCTCGGCGTAACTTTGACGTCCTATATTTACTGTTATTAACCCTAGGTTGTGACACTGGATCAAAATGATCAAAAATTTGACTTTGAAGTAAAATGAAAAGTGCAGTGAAGGCAGGGCTGTACGTAGCCAGACAGATTTTATTTTATTTTTTAACCCTTTAACGGCCAGACCCTTAAATCGTTATTTCAAAATTATGAGATTGATGTACAATAAATCATCGATGACTGTTCGAAGGCTGCTCGTCATTGAACATTAAATATTTCATAAACTAATGACAATATGAGGCTGAAGTAAATATCACTGGCTTCAGAACTCCAAGCTCTACCACTGTGCTAAACCTCATTAAAAAGTCAGCGTCACACCTGGGGACCTCTCCTTGTCAGTGTCGAGGAGTCTTCGAACACTCATCGATGATTTACTGTATATACGTTGTATCTTATTATTTTGAAAACGAAAGTATCGATATTAAACCAACTTATTTTTTTAATTTTCTTTATTTATTTTTCAACGCTTTAACGACTAAACACCTCTTCTAGGGAAAAAACTATTTCTCGTGATTAGTTAACTCAAAAATTCTCCCAATATATGCACTCTATCTGTATTTCACGACAAAACCCCTGGATCTGTTTTTATATTAGATTACTGTAGAATTAAATTCTTTCTTTGATCGATGTTTCCTATCATAAATTACTGTTATCTCGATTTGATGAAAAGAAAGTGGGTAATGTTAATTTTATCGTTGCAATTTAAAAAGAAATTAAATGAATACACAGTTTATTATATTGATATAAAAATTCAGATGTTTCGTTTATGGTGCCATTACTGAAACCGATAGTGGCATTAATTCTGTCGGGCAGTTTTCTTAATTTTAATTTCGTATTCAAATTGCTGCGTATAGGGTAACGGTAAAAATTATATTATCGAAAATTTACAACTGTATTCCATTAAATTTATAACCGGATATCCGGTGGTCTCAACTTGCTTACAGAGATAGAATTAATTTTATTTATAAAAGAGTAGAAGCTGTAGGAATATATCGTCTTTCGATAATGGTAATATGGGACGTTACCGTCCTCTTATAGTAGAAAATCAGCATAACCTAATTATTAGGCTGCGGATTTTATACACGTATAGTATACGCGATCATTTAGATCTCAGTGTAATAAAACCATTAACGATGGTAGATCTGGATTTAATTTTATTTTGAACGTGACGGAACCTTGAACAGAATGAAAAAACTTCTGTCCGATTACAGTCCCTTTAAAGCAGTCCATACAAATTTACATTTGCATGAACATCCGCAGACTACTAATTATGCACAGTAAGAGGTCGTTGAGGCATCGACATGTTCTAACTGTTGTTTAATTTCTACCTTTAGTATTTACGTTTTTCACCCCTGGATGCAGGTACTTATTATATTATTCTGTTATTAATTACCATCGGTTGATTTTACGCTAAACGGTCCACATTTTACTATCGATGTCAAGAACTTTACTGAACTTAACAATCTGGCGTCCAGATATATTTTATAGCGTCTCACAAGTATATTTAAATTCGTGCATATGTACAAAAAGCCATTATAGACATTTTTCTATAGTAAAAAGTACACTCACCTAGTCAATTTTGTACCAAAACGTATAAAAGTCGCTGCATAAAGCTTCTTATAATTTTTAGACAAATTCAGACTGACAGAATAATGATTCAACTCTCTCTCTTTCTCTCCCTCTCTCTCCTTTTTTAGACAAATTCAGACTGACAGAATAATGATTCAACTCTCTCTCTTTCTCTCCCTCTCTCTTCCTCTCTGTCTCTGTCCCTGTTGCTGTCTCTCTTTCATCTCTTAGATCAAGTGAACTAATAGAAAATATTTCAAACATTCTTAAAATTCCTTAACACTGATCAGAAAAATTGCTCGATCTACCGTGGAATGTCTCTCCAGGGTCAGTTTCTCGAGTAGGTTCCAGAATACCGTGTCCCACCTGCCCTTCGGTTCTCCATAGGACATGGAATCTTAATTTTCATGGAAGTAATCGCCTCATCCGTTTTATGCTCGATCGCCAGCTTCCTCTAGTAAAATGCCTCGGTTATGTGCATCCTCAAGACAAGCGGTGACCCAACAAACCGTTCACGAACCGTGAACAGTCGGACCCCGTTGCTGCTGTTGTTGCTGGCCCAATGAAAAGTCGTCCCCTGTGCTCTCCACCGTTCGTCGAGCCGCGTCATGGTTCCCCGGCTTTCAATCTCCTCCTTTCGTTCTCCGCGGAATTACACGCACGTGATATCTCTTCCTCGGGTCTCCTCGTCTTCCTCGGATGGCGTTTCGTGCCTCTTGTAGATACAGTTCGTGATTTATCGCGTCGTCGGGACGCATTAACGTTTCCACCCGTGTTACGGCATCGCTGTGGGTTCTTGTCAAGATAGAAACGATACGAGGAGAGGTCGGTATATACCATGTCGACGACAGTAGGTCATCATCGAGACATCGTAATCAAATTTTCATTTCGATTACTTTTAGTCACAAAATCGTTGGCTGTGTTGGATTTCAATGAGTGGACGCGCGATGTATTACTGTACGAATACAGATTCATGATTTCATGATGGGACAATATTCATATATCGGTAAAAATAGATGAAACAATATTCATCTTGCTTCACTCGTTCTACAGGATGTAACAAAAATGTTGCAGGCCCCTGAAATGGGTCACTCGTGAGGCCATTTGGAACAAGTTTTTCCTTAGCCAAAATGTTATTCGAGGCTTTGTTAACGAGATATTAACGAAAAACCCCGGCGAATTAGAGCTCGGCCGGCAGACTTGCGCTCTGATTAGTCTATCTAATCTATCTAATATCCTTCCTTTTGTTCACATTGTACACAGCAAAGACGTTAGTTTCTATTCTCGATCCGCCATGAGTTACGGAAGCGTCCCATAGACACAGAATCGGACACGACTGTTTGCTTAGTTTTCACGTTATAATCGGTGATATGTGAATATTAAAATTGAAAATGTGCAAGTGTCATTTATAAAACATTTAATTTTTTTACCTCGTAAGGAAAATCCTCATAGACTCCTCGATCCCCTGGAGGGGAGACCGAGGTTGTGCCGGACTTTTACCAGCTGAAAACCCCACGGTGGCCTGCCTCCACGGGTTAGAGGAGAGAGCCTGAAACCCTTCGTGAGGACAATATCACGGCGCCCTTCATGCGTCAGAGCCGCAAGGCAGTTCTTTCCTATAGGGGATGGGTTGCCCAAAGGCTCGGCCCTCCCCCCGCGAGCTCCTTCGCTGTCCGGCGGCGCCGGAGGGCAAACGCTCCGACAACGCCCCTCCTCTGGACCGCCTATTGTGGGCGGAACAAACCTCCACTCGCTTCGCCTCCGCTCGATTCGCTGCGTCACACGGGCAGGACCAACCCATCCCCTCCAACGGAGTTCGCGGAAGTCATCGTAGACTTCCGCGGATTCTTTCGCCTGGAGTTGGAACTGCAGGACTCCCGCCAGAGTGTTCGCTGCCTCGAAGGAGATAGTGCGGTACCCTCTGATGACCCTAATCGCTGCTGACCGTTGCATCCGTCGCAGCAGGGTTCTGTTGCGCCGCTTGGCCGCGGCGTTGCTCGCCCAAATAGCGACCTAATAACCTCGCCCAAATAACCCCCTAACGGCGAGTCGTATATGGTCAACGATCGCACCACCTCCATGTATAGGCGGCGTACCCCGTTCCCGGGCCAGAGACATTCAGAGATATTCTGGTTGAGGCATTTCTCGGGAATAGGCGAGCTCTAATCTCTCCAAGTCGTCTTTACGATATCACTGAATATTGAAAATATCTCTTGTGACAAGACAGTCACCTCATTTCGGAATGAGGCGAACGTTCTGTCAAGAGACATTTTCAATATTTATAGATATCTTAGAGACATCTGGGAGATATTAGAGTCCACCTGTGTTTACGAGAAGGTCCTCTCCACTCGTGTAGTTCCCTATGTAGTAATTAGCTAAGAATACATATCGCTATCTACCAGCAAAATAGAAAAGACAGTAGAACGAGTGATTGGATGTAAAAACAAAGGTAAATTAGTAGTCGCAACATCAGTGACATGGTCTTCATAACAAAGGGGAAACAGAGTAAAGTAGGCCATACAAAACTTGTCCCCACCACCGTCCACCTTTACCATGGAGTGACAGGGACAAGAGTCTGGGCTTCTTTGTTTCTACGAAGGCACACGGTGCGAAAGAAAGTTTGGAAGGGGAAACAGGCGCGTGTGGTGCCCCTATGCTGCCCAGCGCTGCCATAGACAGTGAGGTTTACCTCGAGGCGTGGCCTCATGAGGTCGTCTCACGTTAGGGGAACTGGGTCTCTCGAAGCATCCCTGTAATCTGTAGCGGGATGGTAGGAGCCGTGTCAAACGCACGGGCGAAGGTTTCCGAAAGGACCTTCGAGTGATGTGCGTCAGTGAGAAAGCTGAGGAAGATAGTCACAGAGGGTGAGGTGCGTGGAATGCGACGAGAGCGAACGACAGCAAAATGTACATGTACCTTAGTACTAATTTTCACTGAACTATTTCAGTTTAGTTTAGAATTATCCATGAAAGTGCCATTCTTTGAAACCGAATATCCTACAGTAGTACATACAGCTTCTCAGAAATGAAATATCATTTATACGCGAAAGAAGGTTGCAATTGTTAGGTATAGCAGTAGATATGTGTATTGTAGTAGTGTAACAATTGTTGTGGAATCTCGAGTATTCATCGTATATTTAATTTATATGTTTTAACGAACATATTAATACTATTTATTGTTATTTTACATATATCACATTAGTAGTGTTTTATTTCGATTATTTTTTTGAAACACAAAATATTGAAAACACAGTTTGTGGAGTAACGTATGTATTTACAGCGCTCTTGTGTACGACGTCTCACCTTGTAATTGCTGAAAATTATGGCAGGCGAATGTATGAGTGGCGAGGTGTATTTATATTTTTGGTATGTCTGAGCGCAGACGTATCTCCTTTTGAAATGTTGTGTATTCCTGTCGTCATTGTTTTTTCATTTCGTACCACACGATTTTGTCTCTCAGATGACAACTCTATAATATTTTTCTTGTGTCAGAATTGGTAATCCTGGCGGAATTTACGGCAGTCGCGTCCTTTGATCGTGAAAAGTGTTCGTTTGTGACAGTTGAACCAAACGTTCCTGTAGTATTTTAACTCCCAACGCTTGGCATGCGCATGAACACCGTCGCCAAGTCGGAGTGTATAACTCTATGCACGGTAAAAACCAAAAAATAGGACTCTTAAAGTTAATAATAAAAGGTGACAAGGCGTGATCAATTTAAATAAGATTCTAGTGTAACACAAGGATGCATTACTTATTGCGAAATTAACTGCCGGCGATTAACGTGTGCACCTTTTTCGTTCCAATCGGTAAAAATGACAGCTTTTGAAAATATACAAATATAAAAATTAATCCATTTCTTAGTCTGTTTATTGCATTGCAACGTCGCGACAAATCTTAGGAAATGCACCATTGTAACATATTAGGAATTTTTATGAATTTACGAACACGTTATTTCGACTGTTTTAGCAACTGTAGCATGAAACAGAGTAGCAGTAATAAAGATACTGCGGATTTTTATGCAAATTTTTGTGGATCAATTTACTGAACTAAAGTTACGTTAAAGATATATCCTCTTCATTACAGGTTTCGTTAGGTCCAAAGTGAAGAAGAATTTGCATAAACGTATCATTTGCTCTATGTTCTACGTATTCACATTGACGATAAATATAATCTAATAATAAATAATAAAATAGTAACAATAATAAAGTTCCGAAATTTTCCCTCCGAAACTGTCTGAATATTATGGATGCGTGCTACGTAAATTCAATTCATGTCATTTCAGGGTTATCGCGTTCCATCAAACTTTCTAATTTATTTCCAGAACGCGGATTTAATTTCTCCATATCGGGGGGGGGGGG